>NC_056725.1:1441717856-1442090356 GCF_019279795.1 Protopterus annectens | reverse complement strand
AAGCATTTTGAACTGCAAGAGGACCTGGACTGGTGTGGAATATGGGGAGTTCAGTGCAGGGTAGGGAATCCCCTCTCTTGCCAGAGGTTTTGAAGGCAAAGCTTTGGATAATATAAGAGGGGTCAAAGATGGTCAGCATCAATAGCAGCTCAGTTGGAAGACACCAGGTCCAAAGCCATTTGCTGAGGAGACTTCACAGAGGTATTTAATCTTATAGACCCAGAAGCAGCTCAGAGGGTAAAGGCTCTTGTGGTCAAGGTCCTTATGGCTACCTTGGCAGCACTGGCTATGAAATGGTCAGGAAGGTATAAACCTAGGATGTGAGAGAATTGGGTCCTGAACTTTGTTTGTTTAATGGTGGTCATACTGGAAAAAGAGCCACAGCATTGGCTTCTGCTGCTAGCATATTTTTGACCATTAGAGAAGCTCAGTGGCTTCAAGGGAAAACAGGTGGCCTTGGTACAACCAGCATTTCCTTAAGGTGAAGGCAGTAGGCAAGTCACTGTCATGGGAATGCTGGCATCCATTTAAGAAGATGAGAGAAAGGGTGGAGGCTAGGCTAGGTCAAGTTGGGAGTTTAATGTGGGTAAGTGTAGCTGGCCTGATTTAGATTTCTGCTTGTGTATTCACAATGTGCAGGGAAACATGGAGTGGTCAAGTGTTGGAGGAAAGACTCAGTGGGTTTTTCTTAGTGGGACACATTTAGCCTTGGGGGTCCTAGTGGGCTATGGGGAGAAGACTGACATTTTGAGGCTGCCTTTTAGTGGAGAAGACAGAAGATCTTCTAGGGTGTTCTATTAAGGTAGATGTGTTGGCATTACTTATCAAGGATTACTCAGGTAAGGGAGTCAGGAGCTGTTGCATGGGGTTTAGTGGGTTTTTCCATTAAGTCAGAGGTAGAACATTTAAATAAGGTGTGTAGTATCCTGATATGGTAAGAGAGAGAGAGAGAGAGAGAGAGAAGAGGGAGAGAGAAGAGTTAGCACAGGACTTGTTAAACAATGAGTTAACAGCTGGAAGGATTTTAGGTCCTTTTACTGTGTCCCCACCATTATTTTGTCTTTTAGAGTGTCTCCTCTAGGCCTAGTCCCCAAAAAGACCCCTGGTGTGTTTTGGCATATACACCACTTCTTATTGCCTGATGGCAATTTGGCCAGTGACTAAATTGGTAAAGAAATTACCCAGGTACAGTATTCATTTTTGAGTAAAGGTTGTCAGAGCATTTGGCAATCTGTGGCTGGCCAAGTCAGACAAAGAGTTTGTGTTTAGGTTTATTCTGGTGTTTGAGCAGGATTGGCCTGTATTAGGTTTGCGGTTTCATGGTAAGTTTTATTTTAACATGCCTGTGGGCTGTGTGGTGGCTTGTGCTAATTTTGAAAAATTCATCAAAGCTTTTTATTTGATATGGCATCAAAGGTCATGGATCTTACATGCAGTTCACTACCTCGATGATTTCTTGTTGTTGGGCAATGACAGAGAGGAATTTGAGGCAGGTGTGATGACATTTGTGTAGCTCTGCTCTGAGCAGGTGGTTCCACTATCATTGAGCAAACATGAGGATCCATCTAAGATTCTATCAATCTGTGGCATGAACATAGATGAAAATTCAAGATGTGTTTAGGCTGGCCTCTGGAGGATAAGCTGAGAGATAAGACAGAATCAGAGTTAGGAAATAAAGAAGGTGCTAGGACTGATGAATTTTATATGCAGGGCACTTGGATTGTGGAGGATGTTTATGAGGTCTTTAGTCAACCTGCTGGTTGGAGCAAGATGAAAGTACCATTGACTAAGCAAGTGAAGGAGGATATTTCCATTTGGTTGGAATTTTTCCAGCCATTTAATGCAATATGTTTTTAGTGAGGGCAATGGACTTATTCAGTAGAGTTGTATCTTTTTACTCATGTTCATAGGTTCATAGGTTCATAGGTTCATATTAGGCTATCTGCCCTAGGGCATTTATAAGCCTAGCCAGAGTATGTTTGGCTTTCGCCAACCATTTTAAATTAATTTTGCTATCCCCTTTTTCGAGGTTAGTATACTGTGCCTCTGTCTAACAGTGACACAGAAGTGATACCCGGGGTAAACCTACGATCTTCCATCCACTCATCAAGATTTCTCTTGAAGAGAGTCAATGAGGGACTCTGCCTAACCTGGACTGGGATTTTATTCCAGAGTGAAGGGAGCCTCTGGGTTATGAATCTGTCCCTCCAGCATGTCCTATTTATTTCAGTGCTGAGGTTCAAGTCTCTCGAGCATGTAGCTTGATGGGATTTGGATTTTTTGAGGTGCAGCATGTCCCTTAATTCCGGGTTGGACATGGCTTTATACGTCAGGCACAGGTCGCCTCTGAGCAGGCGGTATGCCACTGAGTAGAGCTGGAGTTGTGGCAGGTAGTTTGGGAATGGGTGCTTATTTTTGGCATAGGTGGTTTGCAGAAATATGGCCACGGGATTGTCTGAAGGAATGTAGAAGGGATATCAGCTTTGTGGAGCTGATGCTAATTTGGGCAGCTATAACAACATAATAGGAAGAGTTTGAGAACAAAAAGGTGCACAGATAACTTAGTTGTGGTGTTTTTCTTGTCAAAGAAAATAGCAAAGTTTTGGATTGTACAAGGACTGATAAAGAAAATTGTTTTCACTGCATAAAATGAACCATTCCTTTACCGCTACACATATTTTGGATCATTGTAATGTTTTGGGTGACAGTATCTACCATTTTCAACTCCAGAGGTTTCAGAGATTGGCACCCAAAGTACAGGTGAGTCGAACATTCCTGACAAATGTAATGTGGATAGTTGCCTAAATGTAGCAAACTGGCTGGTACATCAATATTTGGAACTGTCCACACAGTGGTCATAAGGTGTAGCTATTAGAGCATTTAGATGCTATGCATTTGTGTTACCAGTGAATGAGAGGCAATGCTCTATCCCCTTAGTGGATACATACTTGGTTGGTAGGTGAAGCTTTGGCCATGAGAGTGCACTTGTTGGCCTTGGTGGTTGTGACAAAATTGTCAGGTGTTAAGGATGTCATATAGAATCCATTTATTTTAATGATGTTGGAAGGTTGAAGGCAGTGCTGGATCCAGCACAAGATGACCTGAGTAGAGCCCTGTGCTGGCTGGGGGGCCTGGCCCTGGAATAACCTAAAAAAAAATGCTCTGGTTTGTGACTCAAAATCTGCGATTGTGGAGCAGCACAAATCACATTAGCAGCATGGATTTTATAAGGATGGATATGCTTTGTATGAACGGCAGGGAGAGAATGCAAAACTCATTTGAATCAGAAGAACAATGCTATGGAAAGTGAGTGTAGAACTCCAACTTGTGTGTGTGTGTGTGTGTGTGTGTGTGTGCGTGCGTGCGTGCGTGTGTATGTGTGTGTGTGTGTGTGTGTGTGTGTGTGTGTGTGTGTGTGTGTGTGTGTGCGCACGTGCATAAAATGTCACAGTTAAGGGCACTGTCTAATTAAGCGACATTACTCAGTATCAAACTGTGAATATTAACTATTGTGCAGCAAGTGCTTTACTTCTCCACACCACCTACACCATCAGCCAGGCCTCTTTTAACTTTTTTTTCTTTTTTCTTTTTGTAAATCATTGAGACATAGTCTGTTAATGACAGTCAGAGAGTTCCATAGTTTTATGGTTCACACTCAATGGTGCAATAGGTATCACACTTGACTTTGGTGCAGAAGCCTGTGAGTTTTATTTCCACACCAAGTAGATTGGTTGCTGACACTGCAGTGTACTTCTCAATGGTCCCTGATTTTCACTCAAACAGGCAATGTGTATAAATAAATTGCAAGTGGTTGAAGATTAATGCTCAAAGAAAGATATTTTAAGACACCATGTCCTGTTCTTGCATAACAATAAGTGGAATAAGCAGTGAGCAAAACTGTTTTCAGACAGGGAAGCATATTGCATGCAGTGGTCTTTGGCACCAAGATATCTGAAAATGTAATTATGTTAATGTTAACGACATGCACTGCAGTCTGTGTGTTGCTGATGATGTGAAGAAGGACAGCAAGTGTTTCTGCTATAACTTGTAAAGTTCCAACACAGCAAGGAACCGAGTACACAAACACTACTGTTGGGAAATCAACACAATCAAAAATGGAATGCAAGCATTTTTCACAAGAGATGCTTACCTGCTTCCCCCTCCATGCAGGGGGGGGGGGGGGAAGCCCTCCAACAACCTCAGAACTTATACAAGCTAGCACAATGGTCAAAGAAATATGAAGAAGAGAGAAATCTCCAAAAGGAAAGGCACTGATGCAGACACACATGCAGAAATCCCATATCACCAGTGATTTCCTGTGAAACATATTTACTGCAGGGTTCAGCTGTGCTGGACTGAACTTGAGCAGATAACATCCACAACTAGTTTGCGCTCAGTGAGCAGTAGGGAAAGTGCATAGAGCATGAGCACCTGCAGTAAAATCAGTCTAGTTATATACACACCAGTAGGTGTAAAAACCCACTGAGCAGGACTGGGGGAGTACCTTCCCTGAATTAGTAAAACTGTACTGCACAGAAACTGATTCTACAAGTGATAAAATGCATCAGTAGCACCACTTAAACTCTTTCAGAACAAGTTGCAAGAAACTGCAACCAGTATGTAAAAACATGAATCTGAAGCTTCTAAGAGTAGCAAAAGATTAAAATTTCATAAAAGATCATCAAAAGAAAGTGAAGATTTGTTCAGAAAACATAGATAAACTAGATAAACTCATTGAATACTTTCAATATAGCAGAAGGTTATCAGAATGGAGAGAAGCTTGCATTTATAATGTACTGTGCAATTTCATAAAAGTTTCTGATTCTTAAGAAAGAGCTAACATCACAGCACTGTGTGTTCAGACAAGTTGAATATAAAAAATGGTTGTCAGAAATGCTTGCAGCTTGCAACAAGGTATGATAGACTGCAACTAGGGAAATACATTTTTTTGCTATTATTTTAACTCTTATAACATCTGCCTTCTCCAATTTTAAATCAGTACACAGAGCAGCTACATTTTCTACCAAGTAAAGGTTAGTATTATGTGCAGTACATCTTGCTTTTGAGATTTCTTTTATACTAACTACCTCAAAGTTAATAACACTGTTACAAAACTTACAGTACTTGGATAGGACCCTCGACCCTATATGACTCAAATATGCCAACAACCAACACTTCCAGTAAATGACATAACTTTCTGAGTATCTGTATTATAAATTTTGTAATAAAAGAAACAAAGTGCCAGATCACATCCTGCCATGGAACAAACAGAATACACATTCTGTACAGTAAGAAGAAAATGATTAATGAAACTTACAATGGAATCCAAGTTTAAAAATTAAAACTGATCCCAGCCTACCACAAAAAAGTTCTAACAAAGATGCTCAACTCAAACAAAGCCTCCTATGAGCTCAAGTGAGCAAACAATGAAAGGAAATTACAAAGTGTTAATGACTACATAAGGGAACATAGATGGAACTCTCAGCACTTCAGTGCCCTAGAAATTAGTAGCATGTTCTGTTCTGAAATAGAAGATGCTGTAAATATCCTAGCAAAAAAATACAGAACTCAGACAAATAACGGCACTGCTGTGCTAGACCAACAGGTTCTTTCATATATGTGTATTAAAATTGATGTGGCCTTGGATACAATAAAGTAAACTAGATCCTTCTTCTACACATTATCTAACTAACTGCATACCTTTCAGTAACTCCCATAACTTCTCTTTTTCCACCTATGTGGCATTGTGTCTATTACTTAAGAGTTAAGCTAAACAGATATCCCCTTTTATTCAAGCACCTACTATTGCAAGTTGAGTTCCTGCTTATTTGCCATAGTATTCTTAACATCCAGTTCAGGAATGCTAGCCCATATGAACACCTTTACATAAAGAAGTATCCAGAAGATCTTGTCACATGTTCTCCATGCTTGCAGCAGGTGAAATCCTGATGTGTCATCTCTTTGTACTCTCTTATGTCACTTCTCCCCAACTAGACATAAAACTAAATTGTATGCAGGTTAACACATCAGAATAAAGTCTGTCATGTTTTTTGCTGAATCAGAACTTTAAAGTCTGTGTATTTACATATTTAAAAATTACTATTATTGCAGAATTATCCTATCTCAGCCAGATTCACAATTACAATGTAAAAATATAGACAAACCAATATATAGAAAGATAGATAGGTGGATAGATAGACAGCTAGATGGAAAGATAGGTAGGCGGATAGGTAGACAGACATACAGATGGATAGATAGGTGAAGTAGAGTGGGTTATGTCAAAAATGAAGTTTCAGATACAAAGTGATGAGCAATAGTGACCATATATTCTGTGTTAAAAAGTGTTATATACTTCCTATTCTCTAAGTATGCAAGACAAAAGCTCAGCCATGTTAAGGATTTCTTGATATTTTATTTCCCAGTATGATGAGCGCTTTTATCAGAAAATATACTTCTTCAGATCATGTCTTTGAAACAGTATATTTAAATGCTACAACAAGTGTATGTGGGGGACATGGTCATACTGATTAGACAAGATGTTTGGAAGAGTGTATCTTAGTGGGGGCATTGTTGCTGGTGAGGATGGAATCAGTTTATCTGCATGAAAGGATCAGAGCTAACGCCTGCCCCTTGTTATATCTATATCTATATCTATATCTATCTACCTATATAAATAAAAAATAAATAAAAAAATATATATATATATATATATATATATATATATATATATATATATATATATATATTTCACTTTATAATCTCGAAATACTGAAATATTGAATTTCGGTATCTCGATACTATAAAGCCAAAAAATCAAAAACCTGAAACTTTAAAACCATGAAATTTCATACAACGAACGTAACACAAACAAAACAGTACACCACACAAACACAAATACACCTAACTGCTGACACTACAAAAAAACAAACGAACACACACAAACACAATAAAAGTAAGACACACACAATCGACATTTCAGTATTTTGAGATTATAAAGTGAAACCATATATATATATATATATATATATATATATATATATATATATATATATATATATATATATATTGGGTCTACCTGAGATGGTCGACAAGCTATGTGATCGACTTTCATTTGGTTGACAATTCATTTGGTCGACAGGCAGATTTGCCCCCCTCCCCAATGTCGTTCAACCCTGGAGTTGATATATATAGTTGGGGGTGTGTGGGGGGTACAGCCCCCCACATTGGGGGTGTGGGGGGCAAAGCCCCCCACATAAAACTGCTTGTCGACCAAATGAACTGTCGACCAAGTGAAAGTCGATCATATGGCCTGTCGACCATGTGATAGGGATCCATATATATTATATGTGTGTGTGTGTATATGTGTTCTCCCTTTTTTAATTTACCATGGTCTTTTGGGTTTCTAATACCATGACGGGAATGGACCCCCATTCCTAAGTCAAAGTATGATTAAAGTTCATGAAATTAGTATTGTTTCAATTTTTGATGTCAGCCAAAAGTGCTCTTCGCAGCACCATCAATGTGCCCAGTAATTACTCTTTCTGCAATTTGTATGGGGTTACATGTATTGGTAACATATCTAAATATGATTGTTAATTCTTTTTATAAGACCTGTTGCTCCTACTACTATTGCAAGTGTCTGGGTATCTTTCTTCCACATTGCTCTTGTTTCTGCCTGCAGATCCTGATATTTTATTACTTTTTGTCTCTTTGTACGCAAGACACTGTAGTCACTGAATGAGGCGATTTCAATGATCAGTGCTACTTTTGTCTTCTTTTCATTGACCATTATATCCAGTTTTCTAGAATCTATCTTATGAACTGTTGGTAATGGATGATCGCATGTGATGTAAACGTCACCATTTTCTATGATGCTTTGCGGCTCATGTTTCCAGTGCTTTTCAGCCACTTCAATACTATAATGTTTGCACAATTCTCAGTACAAAATGCTTCTACATTATTATGCCTTTCAGTATAGAGTCCTTCTGCTATTAGTATGTCACAACCAGCAACGAGGTATGCAACTGTTTCCAGTTCAGTTTTCCAAAACCTACATTTGTCTATTTCTCCCTTATGTTCAATAGACTTTGTAAACCTATGTGTATGTACCCCACTATCTTGTGCCACCGATATCAACCTTTTATCTCTTGGTTTGAATTTGCCTCTCCTTAACCATTCCTGCGTTCATTCCTGATCAACATGAGGTTCTTCCAGAAGTTTTCTATACCTGCAACTATATTTATGCATTTTCCACATTTCTTGCCTTCTCATCTGGTCCCTCACCTTATATTCTTTCTTTTGTGTTTTTTGGTACATTCAGTTGCTGCCTGATTTTTATCTACTTCTGGTTTGATTTCCATTCCTGCTTGACACTGATATGCTTCTGCTAGATTAAGCAAAGAAGTCATCTTAGATTTGTTCTCTTCATGTTTCAAAACTTTCACTACGTTTGGGTCTTGTGAGGTCAACAGATTGCAGATCTATATATGTAGTCAGTTTCAATAAGGCCCATCCTTCCTTCGGAATGAGGAATATATAATCATGGTATGCACTGATTTTTAAAAATCATTTGGTGAGCATGAAACATCCTTCTTGTTTTCCTATCTAATCTATGCAACACATTTTGGGGACAGTCAATCACTCCAATACTTTTATAGACTGGATTTTGTTCTTAGATGTCAGCGCTATTTTCAGGATTAATTTGAGACATCGAAAGTATTCCGTATTAAGTTTTATTTGCATTTGTTCATGTTTTGTTGTTGATCCTTCATCAGTTCCCAAGTATTTATACACTCCCTCTTGCTCAAGTTCTTTTATATCACATTCTTGGCCTAAACTGATGTTTTCTTTGTGCTGCAGTTTTCTTGCTTTAAAGGTTGCTTTCCACATTTATCAAGAGCAAATGACATTCTTATATCATCTGAAAAAGTTTTGACAACTTTCAGTTGTGCTTTCAGTTCCTCATCTAATAAGCTATACAGTTTCAAATCATCAACAAAGGGAAGATGAGAAGTCTTTACAATTTGTTGTTTTCTGGGAGCCAAATTATAGCCGTGGCCTAAGCTGTTAAATAGACAGCTTAATGGGTTAAGGGCAAGACAGAAAAAAAGCAGTGAGAGAGTCACCCAGGAATTTATCCCTGGAATAATAATTTGTCCTTTATCATGGCTTAATTACAAAGTGGTCTGCAACTATTTCATGGTCACTGTAATGTATTCGATCAGTGTAGGGTGTATCTTATACATTTTTAAGCACTGTATTATCCATATATGTGGGATACTATCTAATGCTTTTTTATAGTCAATCCATGCCATACTTACAGTACATTCTTCTCCATTATACAGTTCTCCACTACGGCTTATTTAACAACAAATGATCCTTTGTTCCATATGACTTTTGTTTATTGCCCATTTGTTCTATTGCTACAACTGAGTTTTCATCTAAATGACTATAAACTCTGTCAGTATCAACTCCAGTGTATAGTTTATACGTCATCGGAAGGCAAGATATTGGTCTATAATTTTCGGTGTGTGTGTGTGTGTGTGTGTGTGTGTGTGTGTGTGTGTGTGTGTGTGTGCGCGCGCGCGCGCACGCTTGTGTGTATATAAAAATCTATTTAAAGAGATAGATGCTTAGATGCTCACATAAAATTTGTGCCTTGTCTAGCACACACACTTATTCCCTCTTCCAACTAATCACTGGCCTCACACAAGTTTCCTCTTTACACCCACCAACTCTATTCTTCACATCAAATCTAATCAAACAAACAAAAAAGGCATGAATAATAATAATAATAATAATAATAATAATAATACCAGTCCAGAAATCACATAAGGGTAAAGAAGACCTTTCATGCACTCCTGTGCATTTTCAAGTATGAAAACAGCACTTTTCATTCATGTGTTTTAGGTCATCAAGACACATGACTAAAAACATCACCAATCAATGTTTCAACTCTCTCCAGCACCAAATTCTATGTATAGTAAAATAATTGCATTCTAGTTTTTTTTATTTCTCTCCCTCTCTTATTGTTATGAATTATCTATGTCACACAAAGCAGCCTTTCTCGGTATTATGCTTGGCTACTGCACCCTTATTGGAGAACTTCTTAGTATCTGTGGTGTGCTGTAAAACATGCTTGTGCAAGCATCTGTTGGTTTTCCCCACATAAAGTCATGTGACATTCATAGCATAATGCTAAATAAAATAAACTGTTAGCATTACAATAATAAAATGACAGCCATTAAGTCTTATGACCATTAAAATCTGCACAATTTTTACATGCATGTCTCAATAAGATATAACATGTGGTTCTCATAGATGTCTTAGTTATTCAAAGGCCATTAAGTCTTATGACCATTTATGCCAGCACCCTCCCTTGTGCCACACCCTTTTCTATGTAGGCCATACTGGAGTGAATTTGTTGTTATCTAGTCAATCATCTAGATTATGTCGAAAGAAAAATAATGAGTCACATTGCTTAACATTCAGGGGAAGTTTATTCCGGATGTTTGGGAAGTACTGAGATAAACAAAACAGTGTAAGAAACTTCTCTGTGTGGAAGATTTTCAGTCCATATATTTCTAGTTAATCACTGTATATTAATCAGATCAGACAATAGTAGTAGAAGTAGTGAACGTTAACTCGTCAAGTCAAAAAGTAATAATAGAAAATATATAATTCTACAGCATTACTAAGTATTCGAAAGTAATCCAAGCAAGGCAGGCCGTCTGTTTCCAGTCGAAAATCCTTTATTAAGTGCACAGACAAGCGATCCAAGTAAAACAAAAATAGAGTAATAATTTCCTCACAAGCTTTCTAAATATATATATACTTTTTATCAGGCATGGGAGTGGTTTATTGTGCTGCAAAACAAAGTGTTATTGGTACACATGTTAAATTCACATCCCTTCCCCCATCAGTGTGACATTTGAGCTGGTCCTGCCCTACCTAGTAGCTGTCATAATAATATATAGCCCTAATGTACTTTAATGGTACATCTTATTTAACCAAATTATTAAGTAGATTATTAAGTCTGTGATTTTATACAAGGCAATATACTACATGGCTGGAAATATATCAACCTTAGTTCATTTTAGTCACACAGTGCATTGGATACTTTAATAGCCTTTTTGCTAAATCATTGTAAAATCTTTGTCACACTCCACTTCAGTAAAGAGACAACACACTGAATGGACCTTTGTTGACCTTTTATTGAATTCATAAACAACATAAATTATTGCATCATAACTTTATTCTTTATTGCATCATTTCAGTTGGTTTGTTAATCACAAGAAAACATCCTTTATCTTTTCATGAGGGCAGCGTGACTCCACTCACCTTGCCCAAATAAGCAGTGCCCTCACCTCCACTCACTTATTCTTAAACATTAAGCAGCATCCAACTGCTCACATTCAACCCACAACCCTTACATCCATCCAAACACCACAGGGGGAAAGAGCGTCCAACCTGTCACTCTCACATCAAACATCCTTACACCAAACCAAACACCAGAGGGGGGACAGAAGAGGGTCAAGCCTGCCCCTCTTCTCCTCCTAAGCACCCCTTCACTAAGAAATCAATCATACCTACTCCAGACAAAAAAAGGGAGGGACCAGTGGCTAGCAAGATCAAGCCAAAATGTGCTCCCTAAACCAACCACACTCACATAAAACTACTCTTAGCCCCAGCATACACCTACTTCACTTCCTCCCTCCTTCCTTCAATAAATTAATCCTTCCCTACCCAGTCTTGACTCATACTAAACTTACTATCCCTGCTTAATCCCTTCCCCAACCCCAGCCTACCCCTCACCTACCCTCAAACATCAAAGATATCCCATGACAAATTGGTTTATTCCCAAACCTCATTGGCCATGCTCCACTTCAATAAAGAGACAACACACCAAACAGACCTTTGGTGACCTTTTATTGAATTCATAAACATAACTTATTGCATCATAATGTTATTCTTTATTGTATCATTTAAATGTATTTCTTAATCACAAGAAAACATCCTTTAACCATTCATCAGGGCAGTGTACCTTCACTCACCCAGCCCAAAAAAGCAGCATCCTCACCTCCATTCACGTATTCTTATTTATTAAGCAGCATCCAATTGCTCAATTTCAACCCAAAATACTTACATCCATCCAAACAACACAGGGGAAGCTGCACCCGACCACTCACTTTCACCCCCAAACTTCCTTACACCAAGCCAAACACCAGAGAGTGAACAAAATAGGGACAAGCCTGCCCATCTTCTCCACCCACCAGCATGACACAGGCTGTTCCCCCCTCACCTAATACTAAATTTTCACCAGACTCCAAAAATAAACCCAAATTCAAATTAAACAGATCTAATCCAAACCTGTTTAGGTGGACTCCATCCTCTCTGAACCACATGGGACCCCTGTCAGCAAACTTCTTGTGCTCTATCATCTGTCTGCCAAACCTCACCAACCTAAAGTTAAGAAATTGCCTTGCCCACTCTACTGCCGTAAAACTATTAGCATGTCTCCAGAACAAATGGCGTATTAAATCAGACCACAGAATACAACTTCTTTAAAGCAACAAAATCCTCCCTTATCTCGTGCACCAATTGCTGCTTTGGAATTAAATGTAAATTGTTACCTGCCAAATGTAGCACCAAAACTTGAGGAAGCCCCACCTGAGATTGTATAGCTGCAAACTTCTGCATAAACCAGTTCCACCTGAGGCCTCTGATGCCATGCCATCTGATTCTCCACCCAAACTGATGCAAACCCATATCTGAACCATTAGTCCTAACTGCAGCCCTCCTCACTGCCAAATAAATATATGAGTGGCCTAGGATGACAATCTTGCTACCTGAAAAAAAAATATTAATGACCAATCTCAATATTCACTATCTAATATAAGACAAGGACCCAATATCCTACCCACCTGACTTTCCTTCTCCACCAAAGCTTCCAAAATATCTTCCTTCCCCCACACTGATCTGAAGTTCTTACCAACTATTCCATCGTCTGTCACCTTTGATTTAAGAGAAATCCCCTATAAAATCTGTCATTTAGCTCCTCCACAACTGCTACATCCAGATATTGTTGGAGCATGACCTGCAACACGTGCACCTTAATGGGAGAATGTGTCCTCAAGTCTTCATCTTGGCCCCCTGAAAGGCACCCCCAACTCTCTGCCCATGAAAATTCCCCTTACCACGTATATTTTGGGACCCATGAAAAGCAGCCATTAACCCATTCAGAGTAGGGGAAAATGAATCTTGGCTGACCATATTACCTTCTCGCTGGCCACACTGCACCACCGGGTGTACACCTGTACACTTTGAACAAGTGTGCAAGAATCTGCATGCTGCCCATGAAAATGTCCCCGTGTTAAAAGCCCAACATACCCCAACCCCTTCTCCTCCTACCTTATCCCTCTTGCTACCTGCACTGAAGCTGTCTATCATAGTGGCCAGTGATATGTCTATGCATGGAATGATTAACTGCCTTCCTCTTGTGAAACTTCTGATTGTACCACAACCAAGCATTACCAGACTGCAACTGTTGTGCCTCTCATATTGTCAAGAAATATGCCAATAGTGGAAGGGCTAATGTTCTATCCTTCTCCAACCAAACTGCCATATAGTACACAAAGCCCAACACCCAATTCTCCCACATTCTTGATAATATTTTTCCCATCCATCTTTACTCCAGGGCAGCTAAGGCTACAAGGAGATCTTTGCTGTTCACAGTTTCCACTTTCAGCAAACACTGGACACAATCTGTGTTAATTAAATCAAAAATATCAACATACTCCCCCTTCCAGATCTTTTCTTTGACTGAGGAAGGTATAATCTGACCACACCTCCTGCAAGTGGAAATCTGCCCCCCCCCCCCCATGGACAATGCCAAACTACCTCTACACAAGTCTGGGCTATCCAACCCAGAAACCTGCTCCCTGAAACAATACCCCTCTCCACTTACACTCTGCTGACCTCCAAAACAATCTGCGAGGTCCCCTGTCTCTTGACTTAACCTTCGACTGCTTTCACCCATGCTAAGCCCCCCTCGTCTCACATCTGACATGCCTACTGAAACTTCCACCAACATATCATTACCTGCAGGAACAACATGTACTGTGTCCATGGCTAAAGCCTCTGTTGCAACCACCTTCCTCGACAGTGACTGATGTTTTCTGTTCCTTCTGACTGCTTGCTTTCCCTTTGCTGGTTGCCTTCTCTTTCAACTGGCTCCATCCTCTTCCACTGGCAGCAGAGTCTCACTGCTTGCAGCTAATGAAACAGGTCTTTCACCTGCGCCACAATGTCTGTCCAGCTCTGTCTTAAAGTCTGAACCTCTGCCATGTGCTCCTGTCACCTCAAAGCTATCTCAGCCACTGACACAACCTACAATGAGAAACAAAAGAAAACATAATCAGCCACAATAGCCATACACATCTATGTAACCTCCCTTTATTTTTTTTTCTTTCCCTTTCCCCCTCTACCCTTCCTTACCCCCCCCCCAAGGCCTCCCTGCTGCAAGTCCAACCAGCACCCGGGGTAGGAAAATAAATTAGATACAATGAACAACAGGATGACCAATAACCCAATTTAACTAATAAGTCATAGCATTTATCTGCACATACTCACTTCATTACTCTCAATAAGCACATTTGTCTTTCATGAAATTAAGCCTACCCATTATGTCCAATCAATGCTGCACCCTGTTTCTATAAGGCAATTATCTTAACTGCCATACCAAGCTCCCTCTGCTATCTCATTGATCAGGAACCACGAGTTCGCCAGCTGGCAGGCCTCTCTGCTGGCCATCATGCCAAATAGGGTACCCCAGCAGATTAGGTAACTCATGTTTAAGAAGAAGAATCAAGCAGTGTGTTCCCAGCAGCCATTTCTCAGGCATTTCCCCCCACATATGCACTTTTAGCAAGCACACCTCTCAGCCCTTTAGAGAAAGAAATCTGGTCAAAGCCATAAATAAAAGGGGGTATATGGCACAAAAATAAACACATTTTTAAATACTGCTCTCACAGACTCAGAAAGTTATAAATCCATATACCTAGCCAATTACTCCATGTGAGACTCAAACCTTGCACCCCATGTGTGCAAAGCAGCATCCAGGTCACCAGAACAGTAAAATCTAGACATCCCTTGAAAACAAGATCACACCAAAATGTGCTCCCCAAACCAACTAACCACACATAAATCTACTCTAGGCTCCACCCTACACCTTCCTTACTTCCTCCTCCCTTCTTTCAATAAATTAACTCTTTCCTACCCAGTCTTAACTCATACTAAACTTACAATCCCTGCTTAATCCCTTCCCCAACCCTAGCCTACCCCCTACTTGGTCACCTACTCTCAAACATCGAAGATGTCCCACGACAAATTGGTTTGTTGCCAAACCTCATTTCTCAAAGTAAAGTAAAAATATCCTAGATCTTTATTCTAATAATCTCCTTGTTTCATCTATCTATATATATAGCTACTAAATGCATATATAGCAAGCTTCACTGATAGAAAAGAAAAACAAAAAAACTCTCCTTTGCTCTTTTCTTGCAGATAGGTTTCAAAAAATAATTTCATTTTATGTCATTATGCTTGTCTTCACTCTTCATCCTACCCATATCTCATAGCATCATTTAAAATGAGCTTCAATTTGATTAGCACTGTGTTTTGCTTACTTACTCCTTGTAGAACTGTTTTTTTTTTATTTAAACAATGTTTCCTGAAAGATGTACTTTTTTGAAAAATTTCACCTGCAATCAGTGGACACATATGAAGAGATGTGTAGAAAAAAATGCACCTGAAGAAAGATTCATCAAAAGGGGAACATTCTTCTTTGAGATGTTCTGGCCTCAGAGTTCATTACATTAAAAAAGATTGCACAGGAGGTAAAGTCTCTTGCACTTAAGGGTGAACAGTTTTGCCACTGTGAAAACACTGATTTTAAACTCCATTCTAATTCATTTTTTTTAAATTTGACCGGAAATGAGAACAGAGTCAAAGTGCATCACTGGACCAGAAACCAAAATATGGAGCCCATCTGCGTTCAGAGATACATTGCCATTTGTGAGAAAAATACAAAGCAATGAAAGTTCAGCATGTATCTTAAGATTGCCTGTGAAAACTGTTACTTACCATCTCAGTCTTTGCCATCAGAATGCATACTAGAATTTGCTGTCTGATAATTCACATCAGCTAGAAGTAGTAGAATGTAATAATCACTTTAGAAATGGAATGTGCTGTTATTTTTAGAGAAAAAAATGGTATTCACTTATTTTCTAGCCAAGAAATTACCTACTTTGTGTCACTTCAGCAACTGTCGTCCTATCTGAAATTCTTGCTGCTGTGGCCTTGCATAATCTAAAAATGTCCAGGTCTCAACATTTCAACAGTTTATTTATACTAACTGATCCCTGTCTACCAAGAGACTTAAAGGTGGAACATCTCCCTTGCTGAACTACTATTCATCCTATCACATGCAGTCATATCACCCTTCTGCTATTTATTCTTTATATCCTGCACATTTTGCCAGTCATTTGTCCCGGTCCACTTCAATAAACCCATCACACCAAATCACATTTGACGGCCTTTATTAAATTTCCATAACATAGGTTTGTTCATCAAATTCATTAATTACAACTATTCATAATATAATTGATTCTAAACACAGCACAACATCCTTGTAATGCTAATCAGGGCAGCGTACCTACTCACCGTGCCCAGTAAACAGTGTCCATACCTCTGCTCGCTTACTTTACTTATGAAGCACCATCCTTGTAATGTTAGTCAGGGCGGCGTACCTACTCACCCTGCCCAACAAGCAGGGACCATACCTCTGCTCACTTACTTTACTTATGAAGCAGCATCCCCATCTCACGTCATACACCATTCATTGAATTACCTTCCACCAAATAAGCAGCATCCTTACCTCAGCTTACTTATCTATTCAGCAAACTTCCTCCAACTACTCATTTCCTTTCCCCAGATCCTTGAACTGAATATCCAGACACCAGAGGGGGAACAGAAGTGGGCAAGCCTATCCCTATTCTCTGCCTACCCCCACTGCTAAATAACACTAATCCCCCCAACCAACCAACCAACCAACGAAAAGAGGGAGGGTGGGTGGGTAGCAAGTTCATGCCAAAATGTGATTACTTAACCCAGCTAGACTAGATTAAACCTCTTAAGCCCGTCCCCATCTTATCTCATTTCCTCCCAACCATCCCTGCCTCCACTTAACCCTTTCACCTCCCCAACTCACTTAACTCCCCCCAATATCAACCTAACCCCCCCCATGAAAATATGCCGGGACTACTTGGTTTGTTGCCAAACTTCATTTGTCCCGGTCCACTTCAATAAAAACATCACACCAAATGACATTTGACAACCTTTATTAAATTTCCATAACATAGCTTTGTTCACCAAATTCATTAATTACAACTATTCATAATATAATTGATTCTAAACACAGCATAACATCCTTGTAATGCTAATCAGGGCAGCGTACCTACTCACCCTGCACAGTAAGCAGCGTCCATACCACTGCTTGCTTACTTTACTTATGAAGCACCATCCTTGTAATGTTAGTCAGGGCAGTGTACCTACTCACCCTGCCCAACAAGTAGGGTCCATACCTCTGCTCTCTTACTTTACTTATGAAGCGACATCCCATCTCACTTCGTACACCATCCATTGAATTACCTTCCACCAAATAAGCAGCATTCTTACCTCAGCTGGTTATCTATTCAAGCAAGCTTCCTCCAACTACTCATTTCCTTTCCCCAGATCCTTGAACTAAACATCCAGACACCAGAGGTGGAACAGAAGAGGGAAGCCTATCCCTCTTCTCTGCCAACCAGCCTGACCAGACTGTTCCCCCTCCCTGCTATCCAACATTGTTCAACCCACTACTTTCCATTAGGGGCAGGTTCAAGCCAAACATCATTCGGTGAACCCAGCATCTGTGAAGTACCTTAGAATCCTATTGTAAACCCACTTTACCATACCTTCACTGAAACACACCCTAATGAAACTAAATACAGTAGGATTACTGTGACCCCCACTGTACCACCAGAACATCCACACCAAGAGAATACATACCCTTTCAGCCCGCTTCCTTTAAAGCTGAAATCATGGCTCAACCTGAACGGATTGACAACCTATAACCACAAAAAAAAAAAAAAACACACACACACACACAAACTATAACCCCTCGATCTCAAATCAACATCTAATTAAAACCACAAGTATCAAGTCTCACACCCAGGACCCTGTCAACTGTAGCATATCACCTTAGCCCACCAACTATCCAGTTCTGGATACAGCTGCCATATTCTGCAACCAGACTTCTTTTAAACCTTCTAACTCCCCTGTAACAACGCGCCCAGTTTCTAAAATTATCTGAACACAGCCACTTACCTACCATGATTCCTAAAACCCCACCTACAACATTCAACCAAACCACAAGTGAAATTATCCTTGTGCTACTCTGTAAATCCCTAACTTGGTATGTGTGACATTAACACTCCCTACTCAAAAGACAAATCTGTCATTTCACCATCCAAAATTTGTAACTTATCACTCTGTCCCTATAAAAATACAAAATTGCCCGCTAAATCCTCCTTGACCAACTGGACTGTCCTGCCCTGTGTACAAACCTGAATCCAATACGCAACCACCTATCCACCCGTCTCCTGCTCCCAGGTGACTGAAACATGCTTGACTAAGCTAAAACCACCTGCCATCTACTTGAATTATAAAGCTGCCCCACATTCCTGCAGTCAGTGGCTGGTCCTGCTAACCCAACCTGACAACCAGCATTGCAACCATACCTCAGTCGTCAACCCCAAAAATAGACCTATTCCTTCAGACTTCCCCCACTAAAAGTATGATGCCTACCAAATTGACAAACACCAAAATCCCATATCCCTTGGATTTCGTCTTTAAGGCTTCCTCTCAATATGCCTTCTGTCCTCCAATAATGAATTCAACCCTAAACATCCACTAGGAGACCTCAAACTACCTTTTGCCAACTTAACAGTAATCCGCCTGTGCTGTCTTTGCTTGCCACTGCAGCCAAACTTAATGAATCACCTTCAGGTCACCAACTGATGTGACTCTTCACACCTTTTCATGACTGCACTACCCATCATTCCAGCTATGGACACCATGGTCAATATACACTCATCCTTAATTAATCTGTAAAAGAAAAGAAACTGTTAATGCACTGCCCTAACCAAAGTATTTAATCTTAAATGTTATCCAGGTAACCCACCACCATATTCCTTCATCAATGACCGAAGTATGAGTAAGTCTAAATCCTGTCAGAGTCCCAAAGGCTTAACTGTCATATGACATTATCAACTGCTAAGGAGACACATTATTTGCCAGAGACTGCCCTGTCTCTGAAATGCAGCATGTTGTTGTCCACTCCAGATGCCAATTGATGAGTGGATGGGTAACATCACCCCAGAACCAGTAGCCTAGTAACTTCCTATGATCCCAAGATTGCTGTGACTCCACCCCACCTAGATGAACCCCAGCAACAGGGACGTGCCTTAATGTCCACTAAATAAAATTAATTACCTGTAACTTCATCATGCTCACTGTGGGAACCCCAAACTTCGATCACCACAGAATCCATTCCCATTGAGATCCCCTTACCTTTAGCAGCTAGGATATCCACCATAACAACCTGTTTCCACCATCTGCGAGCTCCCACCATAGCACTGCTCCATTCCAGATGCCTATCTCAGCACCACCATCTGCAAAGAGAAAGACAAATGTAAATCCTCTGACATGCATTAGTAAGGATTTCTTTTACCCCTTTGTTCCCCATTATAGTGGCAGCATTCCTCATCTTGGCAATGGAATGAGAATCAGTCAGGGATGAAGTACATTACATAGGAAGTTATAATACTAGTATGTACCCATTGTCAGATAACTCTGCATACAATGTTCAGTTCATGATTAGGCAAAGAACAAAATAAGGCTTATGAGAATATACATTATGCTGTATGTGTATAATTTACAGATGTACCTTGGAAGTTAAACGAAAGGGTGAATAGAAAAGAAATGGTCTCACCAGTATTTTTCCCACTGACATTACCACTTCCACTTCATATGAGACATAAAAATGCATGTGGTGCATGTAAAACTACCCTGCATGTATTACAAATTATGACACTATTGACATGCTCTTGGGCCTTGATACATAATCATCATCACAGAAGTAAAAAAAAATAATAAATATGAACTTTGGAGTCACTCTTATTGTAAAAATGGCTGTGAAAGGATGTGGGGATAAAAATAGGGACAAATTTTAAATATTGCCCTTAGAAACTTAGAAGCTGACAGAATAATAGGTTTTTGAATTAGCCTGAATTTTCTGAAGGATGTGGAGTCTCAAACTCAAATGTTTGTTATTATTTAATTACTTCAATCCTCAGCAATTTACCAGAAAAGTACAGGTTTCAGGAGGAGCACACCAAAGTAGGAGGCAAAAATCTGTACATTCTGCTTACAGTCGAGAGGTATGGTGGATAGACAGTGAAAGCTCATAAATGACATTTTAGGCAGCCCCACGTCCGCACCACCTAGCCCATGCACGCACAGACCACCATGCTACCTCAAGCAAGCCTTACACTCTGAGCCTAAAGCCCACAAAAAGAAATCTGTTGTTCTTTCATGCAGTGCCCACCACAGCCACGCACAAAGTAGGAAACCGAAATGCACCCTCTAACCACAATTTGCATCGACCCGAAAACAACCACATGTAGCCACCACTGTTACGCATTTCCCCCGTTCCACAATCCAAACCCCAGCAAAAATACCCACCTACATCAACACCTCTCCTAATACCAACCCCCTCCACACACAGGCACTTCCGCCCATCACCAAAACACACATAAATATGACCTCCCAGCAAAACCCCAAACCAGCCAGTCACCACACAAACACCACATCATTTGATTACAAAATATCGCTGCTCCAATATTTATATTATTAGAATTCAGCAACAGTCCAGCTTCTGCAAAATAATCAATAGATATGTACCTTTGACAGATCAAATGCACTAAATCATTTTTGCTAGTTTCTTTGGGTTACTCAGCATTATTAAGAGCTAATTTAAAACATGTTGCTGTTCCATATTGTAAGTCATTTCCATGCAACAGTCTTGAAGTGTTTGTTGAGGAATGGTTTGATAAAAGTCATTTAAAAACAAAAAGGAAACTGCCATTCAATGAGCAAAATTCCCCAAAATGGTCAAGTCAGCTACAAATGTCCTTTTTGTTCAACAGAGTTGCTTCACAGTAGACATGCACATATGCGCATGAAGAATATTTGGGCATGAGTTTTTTTTTTTTTTTTACTCCCTCCACTGGTATGTAAAACTAAATTATTCCACTACTGGTCTATTAGGACATTAGTCCAAGCTGTCTCAAAGAGGAATTGTTATAAGTGTAAAATTTTAATAACATAACCTTTTGGGGAATTCAGTTTGTTGAAGCTTGCTTTGATTAAATGACCAAAAGAGAGTGCACAGCTCCCACACAAAGTAATGCAAACATTCACGCTCTCTGTGACATGCTGTTAACAACAGCTGAAGTTTTATGAAATTTTTTTTTCCGCGAGATGTAGCCAAGCTTGTAATAACAGCAACTCAGGCAGACATGAGGAAGGCCTGTGAAACAGTAAACCACTGATGAAATTAACCAAAGCAGCCACCAGAAAAAGCCCGTGAAACCGTGAACCACCACTGTCACCAACCAAAGCAGGCACCAAGAAAATGCAATGCCCTCCCCAATGTGCCAATGCTTATAAATATCCTGTTTGATAATGCAGGTTACTGGAATTAAGCATGTGTTCCAACTTTTTTTTTTTTTTTCTGTGTCCGATAGGCGCTCCTATGCAAGGAGTCAGAAAGTGTGCCCTCCCCCTCCACTGAACTCTTGCAGGATGAGGGTAGCTAACTGCTTGATGCAGCCGAGCTCTGTGAACCCGACAGAAATCCACCAGCCACCAATCCCCCCCTTGCCTTCTCATACACTGCAGGTGCTCTACATTCCTCACAGAACAAGCCAACAGCAGTTAGTTCCAACCATCCCCTACACTCAAGACTAAGATCCAGCACTTTACAGATACTTGGTCATCCTGCAAAACTGCAAGGAAAGAAAGAAAGACCCTGCAGACTCCCACTGACTACTGATGGAACAACCAGCAAAATTAATAACAGTTGTTTAATATTGCCCTTTTAACCTAGAAAGGAGCTAACAACATGCATATATATATATTTTTGAAAGACATATTCACGGGTGCCTCATGGTCTGCGAAAACTTGTTACAAGTCAACATACAGCCAAGCTGAATGTAGTCAGCTCCAGTAATCACACATCTCAGCCTCATACCAAAAGATTCTGGGCAAACATTTTTGGGGCAAAGGCCCAACCTAAGAAACATTTAAAATATTGCTCTTACCACCGACAAAGGTGGACAAAATAAGAGGCTCTGCACAGCATGAACTCCCTGACGGGTTTGAAGTCCCAGACCCAAACGTCTGTCACCATCATCTAACCTGCTTCTCTAAGTTATGAAAATGGACCAAAATACAGGGCAAAACTCTGGACACCGTGCAACATCTGAACCCCTGAGAAGCATGGCACCAACACTATCCCCACTTAACCACCTTATTCCTCACGTTATCAATAATTCCATGAAGAAAACAGAAACATTCTCAACAATAACAACCCATGCAATCCCCTACACTGGAACAGTTCACCCCATCATCTAAACCCATAATTCCAACATGTCAAGGTGCAAACTAAACTTAGCCTCTAACTAAACAAGCCTACACCATTCATCCCCCAGGACTACAACAGTGTCAAAATCCTATCACTAGAGCAAGGGCAAAAATGTTGTACTACCTTACTCATCTCTTTCTTCATCTCACTAGTAACCCAAAGCCTGCCTGTCCAGGAAAATTCCTACAGGTCGTCTCAGACGTAAAACTGCTGTGTAGCAAGTTCACACCAAAATGTGATTGCTTAACCCAGCTAGACTAGATTAAACCCTTTAAGCCCCTCCCCATCATTATCTCATTTCCTCCCACACATCCCTGCCTCCACTTAACCTTTTCACCTCCCCAACCCACTTAACTCCCCCTAATGTCAACCTAGCTCTCCATGAAAATGTCCCGGGACAACTTGGTTTGTTGCCAAACTTCATTTCTGTAACAATGAACACATACATTATTACATGCATTATAGATAATAATGCATGTTTATTGGCATATAAAAAAACAGAGAAGAAAAGGGGAAGGGAGTCTAGGGTTTACAAAAGAAGAGTGTCAAGTATAATTAGTACAAATAAAGAGAGCTGGGAAGAGGTACAAGTGAAATCTGCTATTATTAAAAAGGGGCTTACAAAAGGGACGTGCTCATGATGCAGAAAGAGATTTAGACACAGGTGCTGAGAAGTATCTTGTTGTTAATGGCTGTAGTAGGCACTTACTAATAAGTCATAGATTTGAATGAGATTGTAAGAAGGAGAGTGTGGAAATGCATTGTGGGATGATGTATGAATAAGAGGTTTTCACTGTTAAAGAGATGGCTTGGAAAGTAATCAAGCTTCACTATAATTTATCAGCCTGCATTTGTAATACAAAACACTCCTTTAAATCAGGGGAAGCCATGACATTTAAGCATATCTGGCTCCAAACAATCAGCCCAGTTACCCTCTCAAGATTTCTTAAAATACATGCTCGAGTACAAAAGATCTATTTTTTTAAAGATGAACAAGTTGCACAATGCTTTGCAAGTGTAAAGCCAGTACATTATTTTTGTCATACTTCTTGATACAGTTTAAATGCTCTTAAATATGACATAACATCATATTACGTTTAACTATGCAAACTGAGGGACAGGATGCACATGTTACAACATATACCACCCCAGATAACTTGCAGTTAAAATGACCTGTATCCACTATCCACCTGTTACCCACTGAAATAGTGGGCCCCTCATGAATAAAGGAACACTGACTGCACATTAAACACTTATAAAAGAATAGACATCTCTAGTTTCAATAATGGAACACTTCCTATACCTTTAAACAATATTCTTAATATGGATTTAATATTAGGGTGTTGCCTTTACATTAAATGTTTCCGCAGTACTGCAAGTTCAAGCAATTCTGAGACTGTGCTCCCACTATAGCTTTATGTTGACACTGGTTGTAGCACAGACACTGGTCTTGCAGGCAAAGTTGCATGCAAATGCAGCAGTCTTGTGGTACAGTTATTGCTTTTTAGCCAAGTGCTGTACACCAGAAATTGAAACAGCACCAGAATATTGTGGAAGAGGGATACAGAGTCACTCTAAGCTATTGTCATCATGATGAGGAAAAAGTGTGCACTATCTTTTGATAACATGCACCCATTTTTTCCTGGCTTGTAGCATAATTACAAGTATGTACCTTGAGCCATGTATGTGTGTGTGTGTGTGTGTGTGTGTGTGTGTGTGTGTGTGTGTGTGTGTGTGTGTGTGTGTGGGTGTGTGCGTGCACATGTGTGTGCTGGTGTGTGTAAAACTGTGCTTGCAACTGTGTGAGTGAGTGTTTCTGTGATTGTGAGCATGTTTGTTAAAGCTTGTTTGCTTCTGCATTGGTGTGTGCGAGTATGTATGTGTTTGTGCCTGTTTGTGTATGATCATGGGTGTCCATATGTGTGTGTGTGTGTGTGTATGTGTGTGTGCGTGTGTGTGTGTGTGTGTGTGTGTGTGTGTGTGTGTGAGTGTGTGTGTGCCTGTGTGTGTGTGTGAGTGTGTGTCTGCCTGTTTGTGCATGATCATGGGTATCTGTACATGTTTGTGTGCACACATACTCTTTGTGTGAGTGTGTGTGTGTGTGTGTGTGTGTGTGTGTGTGTGTGTGTGTGTGTGTGTGTATGTGTGTGGGTGTGAGTGTGGGTATGTCTCCACACTCTCGTGTTGGGGAGTGCTAGTGCAACAATGCATGGGCTGTTAGGGAGAACACTAACATCTTCAGGTCTGACAGAGCAGTGACTGATATAGGAACATCGCAATTACCTACTAATAAGGTATTCCCTCTTGCATCTTTATTTTGATCTGAATTGGTGATTACCACCATGAAGCTCATTGGCAAACCCATGGTGCTCAATCAGCACTGGTGATGATGATCTCTTTGAACCTATGGTAGGTATTACAATACTGCAGTTTTAAATGAATGGCTGCTGACCGCACAGTATACTGTCAAATTACCCTGCCTCCAGTCTGTGTTATGTCATTTATTTTAACATGCATTGTTAGACATTGCTTTCTTTATTATGATAAAAGTAAGCTGTATTCATGCAACGAATTTACCGTTTCACACCTTGTGATCCCAATTGCAGAAAAAAAAACTAGAGTAATGAAAAAAATGGGTATACGTTGCAACATGAAATAGTTTTAATATTCCACACGCTTCAGCTGCACCCTAGATATGAAATTTAAAAATAATTTGAAATAACAATTGTCTGTGTCACATCCTTCACTCAGTAAGCATTTTAAAATATTTCAGTCCTTAATTTAAACATGATCTCTGCTTTATTTAAGCCTTCTTTTGCCATGCTTCTTCTTATCTTTCTGCATGCTTGGTTTTCAGACTTGTTTTATTACTCATTGTATTGTACTTTATGTTTGCGTACTTCAGTGAGTAAAATGGCTGTCCTGTCTTTTGACTCTTCAGGAATCCCCTGTGCTTTTCATTCAGTCTACATGCAAATACTGCAGCATGTATCATGACATCTCAGATGTGCAATGCATTCTAAGACATTTAATCATAGCTAGAAGAAGAAATAAATGTATTTCTGAACATAATACTATCAGTCTTGTTCAGTGAAACAAGAAAAAATACACTAGATATGCATTTGCAAAGTGTAGTAAAAACTGAGTCTCCCATGTGTTCATTTTGGGTATGGAAAATGTAAAGCGTGTAGGCATTCTGAATGTTCTCTTTGTTGGAGCAAATTGCATATTGATTATTCTCTTAAGCTTCCACAGCTGTAGTAAACACATTAGATGTGGAAAGGCAAAGCAAAACCTAAACTCCTTAATTCCTATGCAGCGTCAGATACTCTGCATTTGCTCAGCTCTGCACTGCCTCACTAAAACAAACCAATTAAGTAAAATATGACAATAAATGAATAATAAAAAAACTGCAAGATTCAGAGTACATCCACTGATGTCACAAAATGAGAAACATCTTGGAGAAGTGATTAAAGGAACTAAAAACAAGAGCTGTAGAGTTAATATCAGCTATTTGGGCAACAGACTTACTGCCATGATAGTTGTTTAAATAGTTTAAGTATTGAAGCATAGTAAATAACAGCAAACAGGATTT
This sequence comes from Protopterus annectens, assembly GCF_019279795.1. NCBI lineage: Eukaryota > Metazoa > Chordata > Ceratodontiformes > Protopteridae > Protopterus > Protopterus annectens. The sequence goes on along the minus strand of NC_056725.1, from coordinate 1,442,063,957 downwards.
TTGTCTTGCTTGGAATATCAGAAATGAGTACTTCTCTTTGCCAGTCCACAAATCGTTCATAGCAATTTCAATATCTGCCCTGTGCTCTTAGGCACAATGGACTAGATGCATAGTTAAGATAGTTAAGATAGTAAAGGAAGTATGAGGACTAGACGTTGTGCTAAACTTGAGAATGCAGAACAAACGGATGGAAAGAGCATCAAAGAATGAGTAAGAAAACCAGTAAAGGAAAAGAGGCAGCAATATATTACAGGAAATGCAAAGCATAGCTACAGTGGTCAGGTCGTTTATTCAAGAGTTTTCAATGGCAACCATTTTAACATGTTCCTTAATTCAAAATCAAGTAACAATTATGGCAAAAAAACATGAAACATCTATATGGACTTTGTTAGCAAATGTAACTTCCAATTACCTGCAACTATTCTCTTCTTGCAGGAACAGCAAGTAAGTGCATACTTCTCAACTATCCTTGATTTCTACATCCCTCTTAACTGTCACTAATTTTTCAATATCGCCCTGATTTTGCTTCGTACTTTTGCCTGTCCTCCATCAATTTATTTCATTTTTGTAGTCAATCATTGAAGATTATAGTCACGCAATAATGCCTTGAAAAATGCAGATCGATATAAAACTTGTCATTCTGTTAGCTTTTTGTGTGAATTACAGTAATATCTTGACTTTTATTTTGGTCAATTTTCTCCCCCTACCATTATTTTTGTAAGCAATGATGTTGAGAGGTATGGGTGTGTGTCGTGTTCATGTAAGGGTTATATTGATATTATAGGCTTCTCATACCCTTTGCCAGCCATATTTCCATTACCCTACATTGTGACCTTATTGTACAAAAAATCATCTATGAATGTTATAGCAGGTCCTCTTAAAAGTCATGTTACTGTTTAATAGCAACAATGCGTAAATGTATGTCAGCAGTTAAGACACTAATGTCTAATAATCTCTAATTGAAAATTATCAGGTAAGGGTATATTTGTGTTTTCCAGATATGTCTAATATAGAGGTGACATAAATGCTTAGGTCTTTAGAAGATGAAGACTCCTGCATCATCAACACCCTTTTTCCTATTTTCTACATGGAGTCAAAGTGTTGTGTCAACTATCCTACCTTCTTTAACATGCTTAACTGTTGCAGGACTTCTCTCACACATCCATCCACCTTGTTGCTGGATGCTGTCCTTTCTTCTCAACCTCTTCCTGCCTGTCCTAAATCTTCTTCACCAGATTGTCTTTTGATTTTCTGCGTATGCGCCTGGACCACCTTAATCTGTTTTCTTTGACTTTTTCTGCAATTGGAGGTACTTTGGTATCTACTCTGATGTCCTCATTTCTTCAATTGGTCTATGGTGAGCATCTGGCCAACTGTCTCAAACACTTTATCTCCATCGCCTCTAGCTTCCTCAGCTGTTCAGCCTTTACTGTCCAGGTTTCTGTACCATATAGCAGTACTGGTAGCACTGTTGTTTTGCACTCCTTACTTTTCATCTTCTTTGTCCATCTTCTGTAACACATTACCCCTGAAACTCTGTGCCAGTTGGATGTAGCTCCTCTAATTCTAGCTTTGATCTCCTCATTTAGACTTCCCTTCTCCTCAACCACCTCTCCCAGATACCTGAAGATGTTAACCTGTTCTGCTATTTTCTCTTCTATCTCAATTTTTATCTTCTTCTGATCTTCCTCATTTGCTGCCATGACAAATGGAAGAGTCCTTCAGCATATGAAAATGAGACACAGCAGTCACATGTCCGTATACATGGAAGCAGGTAATCTTCTCCAGTGATTAAATTAATACATTTACTGCTGTGTAGATAAGAATTCTTCTTGAATAAGCAATATTCACATTGGTTCAATCCATTTAGTACTGCTGAGTACCTAATTATTGTGTAAATGTCCTGCAGTTTAATGATTTCTTGTCATTTCAATTATTTCAGCAGTTTGGCAGGGCTTATCTTTGTAAGGAACTCTACAGCCATACTAATTGCTGGAGTGTAATGTTGCCTCACAGAGTAAATGAAAGACTTTTCGTATCTCCTGAGGACTTTGTCTTTGGGTTAGGGCAGAACTGAATCTGTTAAGTATTGAAACTTATTACATGCTTTGTTACCCATCACTTCCATTACATAAAACCCATAGTCCAAATGTTTTCATTTGATGTCCAACAGTATTTAACATCCTAAGGAAATGAGTAGATTTTAATATATGCAATTCAAAGTTGGTCCAAAAGGAGATCAATAGTTTAGGCATGTACATGGTTTACACAATGTTCTTCAGACTAAAATAATTTCACTGGCCGGTCAAGATACATTGCCTGAGTTAAAGGAATCCATTAGGCCATTACATGGAATGTATAAAAAAAAAAAACTTTAAGCATTTCACTGTATCTGGAATCAAAATAGTTGGTGCAATGCATGTCAAGAGGTCAAAATATGTGACACTACATTAAATATGAAACTGGAAACACAGGGTACGCATGATCTGATTTCAGCAATAGTTATATAGTTTGTATACTAAACATTGTTACTAATAAATAAAATACATGGCACATCTTATAGTGTGTAACAGATGAGAGGTATGACAATTTTTGAATTCTGTGTTGATTGTGGATGCAGTATTTCTTTGTGCTGGGAAAGGTATTGAATCAATGTAAGCAATCTATTTTTCTTTTCTTTTTTTCTTTATTTCAAAATAACTTTTTTTACTTTATTATGATATTTTATTTAGGTTAGATAAGTTAAGAAGCTACTTCCTGAGGGTTTGACTCCCTCAGACTTTATTTGTCTACTGTGTGATACTGAGCTTGTCACTTAACAAGGTGGTGCTTTGTAGCAATTGGGAATTTAGGCTAGACTCTTTAATTGTCTCTTGAACTGCATGCCACATAACTACCTATGACCTTATGAACTAGTTAATACACCACAGTGCATAAATAAATAAATAAATAAATAAATAAATAAATAAATAAATAAATAAAACCTCTTCCCTTAGATCATTACTGCCTTCAAAATGAGAATATTCCTAAAAACTGCCAGCCACCATAAAAGGAGAAAAAACATCTGAGCCCAGTAGTTAAAAAATAATCAAAGAGTTTGTTATGAGTAATATGAATGTTTTTATGTACTCCAACATAGCCCAGTATCTAATCTTCATATTAAGAGGAAATGAGAATTAAGTTATATATTGAATAATGGGGTGAGATGCAGACCATAATAAACACAAACCAAAAACTAACGAGCAAAAAAACAAAATGTAAACTGCTCAGCAAGCATCCATCTTTATTTACCAGTCTGGTACCTCAGCCATTCGCCTTCACGGAATTTAACATATCTAAGTACATTTATTTTATACGTGTACAACTACATGCACATGTAGTTAAATTTTAACTTTTCTGGGAATGTAAAAACTTACTAAACTCAAATTCCACTTTTTTTGCATACAACCTTTTCAAACAAACAAATAGCTGGAACATTCTGAAGCAGTGAGAAAGTGCTTGTACAAGGAAGGAGGAACCATTAATCTCCCATAACCCATGCAAAATTGGTCCCCACTATTTAAATCAAGTGTACATACGTCAAGCAATTCACTCCATTCAGAGTCAAGGTTCTGTTTCATAAATTTACAAATTCAGCAAAGAGTGGTTACTACATTCTAAAATACCAGTAACATTGTTCAAAAGATTCTGCGCATTTTGGGCTTTACTATAAAAAACACTTTAAAGCATAGTTTCTACAAAATCTTTTCACATCAAATAACAAATCTGTCAAAGAGGGATTATATGTAGGAACATAGTTACTACCCTTCAGTAGAACATAATTTGCTGCTGAACTAATATTCGTCAGAGAGATTAATAATTTTCAAATTCTTGTTACACTTAGTCAAACAAGTCACATTCTCAAAAAGCACAAGAGTATTTCCAAGTCCTTAACATCAAGTGTTCTTTTTGCAATTTTTACCCTTTCTCCCTCTTTCTTGGCCATTCGAACCAATCGGGTAAAAGAAACCACAATTATAGTCCATACTCACTGATTACCAAGTGCTTAAATTGTTGTCATACTGTATACCTTCAAAAGAAAAGCTCTTCTTACTGAAACTTGTATCCGCTGAATCATGCCTGACTGAAATGCTGCTACTCACATTTCTCACCTTTGACTTCCAGTATTTCAGGTTACGCTGCCACAAAAAAGGCCATCCTCAAAGTCTTTAATGTCCCTGCAAAGTTTTTCCAACTCAACATTTTCCATGTTAGATTTAATACTGAGCACCTTTCACCATATACCAAAGCCGGTTGTTCTGTTAGCAACTGGCTTTGCAAATGAACTATCTCATTCTTAATGCTGTTGTGCAACCTTAAATTTCTCTTAATCAACCAAGCAAACATTGCAGGGAAATCTGCTTCCACTCCTCTAACAGATCGGCTTCATCCTCACCAAAATCCGTAGTGGGAAGGCAAACAACTCTCAAGCCTCTAAGAGTAATATTAAGGCTCACATATTTTTCCAGCAGTTTAGTATAATTAAATAATACCTCTTTACTGAATTTTTAACAGTACATCAGACATAAAGTTGAGAGAAGGTCAATTATGTGGAGTTAAAAGCAGGCTTAAAGAACAAGGTTATACTGCTGAACAAATTAATATAGCTAAAAGTTGTTTATTGGAGAGTAATAGGATGAGTATGTATAATGATAAATGAAGAAATGAGGTTAGTGATTTGGATATGGTTAAAAGTAAGGAAATTTTATTTTTTGTTTCAAGATATTCTCCTTTCTCTCAAATTTTGGAAGATAGTATGAGGGATTTCTGGAATGTAGTTAGTAGTGATGAATAGTAGGAAAGCTGTTTCCAAAACATGTCACTTTTTCTTATAGAAGAAGTAATTTAAACAAGATTTTAAGCTATGTTTATAGACCACAGAATTTATTGATAGAATGTAGGGGTATGTTCCCATGTGGGCATTGTATGGTATATTCAAAAATTAAAAATCTTATAGGTACTAAAATTAATGGGAGAAAATGTACTCCTAATGATTTGTTTAATTGTAAATCGAGGGGAGTTGTTTATATTATAGGTTGTAACTGTAGGTTTCCTGTTTGCTATGTGGGTCAAACAAACTGAAAAGTCAAGGTCCATGTATTATAATATTTAAGGGATATAAGAAACCAGAATTTGAAAATTCAGTGGCAGAACATTTTATTAAAATACATGGGGGGCTCAGATGCAGGTTTCTTTTTCTGTGTGTTAGCACAATCTTTTCTTCCTAGGTAGGTGATTATTTAAATAAATTAATTGAGTCGGAGATGAAAATGATATTGAATTATAGGACACTCTCCCCAAGATGTTTGAATCAGGAAGTAAATGTTTGTTTTTAAATGTATTATTTAAATAAGTAATTAATGAGTATAAGTGTTTGTGTATTTCTTATATATTTATATATACATATATTTATTAGAGTGTATTGTTCAATTGATTCATTGCTTAATTGATTGTTGAATTTGATTAGTTGAATTCATACCTGTATAAAAGAAGTGTAGCGTTGTCGCCTCACAGTAAGATGTTGTCCTGTTCGATTCTTAGCTAGAGCGTCTTCTGTGTGGAGACATGCGTGAATGGGCATTTGTTGAAGGTTGTGCATCAGGGCCGGCAACTCGGCACGTAAAAATCTACTGCCAATCATTAGCGGATCGGAGTTCCGCTGTGGCAACTCCTAACCGGGAAAAGCCGAAAGACACAACAACAACATAAAAGAAGTGTATTTAGCTGTGATGTTAACCCAGCCACTGGGGATGCACAAGCCAGTACATTTCTTCATGCCATTCCAAGCCTGGATAAATGGGGAGGGTTGCATCAGGAAGGGCATCCAGTGTAAAACTTTTGCAAAATGACATATGCAGGGAACAATAGAGATTTCCATACAGGATCAATCAAGGCCCAGGTTAACAATGACCGCCTCGAGTACTGTTAAACAACAGGGTGCTGGTGGAAATTGGGCTACTGTTGGCAGAAGGAGAAGGAGAAAAAGAGGTGGAAGTCAAGCCCAGAGCCAGGGGGAAAGAAGCAAAGTTATGAGTGTAGAGGTGAGGGGAGTAACTTTGAATGTTCGCAGTACGCCTGGTATAGGAAGAGAGCTAGCTGATATGATGGAGAGAAGGAAGATTGACATATTGTGCTAGCAAGAAACCAGATGGAAGGGGAGTAAGGCCAGGTGTATTGGAGGCAGGTTCAAATTGTTCTACCATGGTGTGAATGGGAGGAGAAATGGGGTAGGGGTTATTCTGAAGAAACAGTATGCCAAGAGCATTTTGGAGGTGAAAAGTGTATAGGATAGAGTGATGTTTATGAAGCTGGAAATTGATGGTTTGATGATGAATGTTGTTAGTGCATATGTTCCACAAGTTGGGTGTGTGATGCATGAGAAAGAAAAATTTTGGAGCGAGTTGGATGAAGTGAGTGTACCCAAGGATGAGATAGTGGTGACTGGAGCAGATTTTAATGGGCATGTTGGTGAAGGGAACAGAGAAAATGAGGAAGTGATGGTGTTAAGGGGAGGAATGTGGAAGGTCAGATTGTAGTGGATTTGTTATGGACATGGCTGTGGTGAATACATATTTTAAGAAGAGGGAGGAGCATAGGATGACATACAAGAGTGGAGAAAAATGCACAAAGGTGGATTATATCTTATGTAGAAGGGCCAGTCTGAAGGAGATTGGAAACTCTAAAGTGGTCACAGAGAAAAGTGTATTTAGGCAGCATAGAATGGTGGTCTGTAGGATGACGGTGATCAAGAAGAGCAGGAGGAGTCTGAGGGCAGTGCCAAGGATCAAATGGTGGAAGATGAAAAAGGTGATTGTCAGGTGGAGTTCAGGTAAGAGTTAAGACAGGCACTGAGTGGCAGGGAAGAGTTACCCAATAGCTGGGTAACTACAGCAGTGCTGGTAAGAAATACAGATAGAAAGGTGCTGCTTGGTGTGACATCTGGACAGAGGATTGAGGACAAGGAGACCTGGTGGTAGAATGAAGAATTACAGTAGAGTTTACAGAGAAAGAGGATGGCGAAGAAGAAGTGGGATTGTCAGACAGATGAAGAACATAGACAGGAATATCGAGAAATGAGGCATATGGTGAAGAGAGAGAGGTGGTGAAGGCTAAGGATAAGGTGTATGGAGAGTTGTGTGAAAGGCTGGACAGTAAGGAGGGATAAAAGGACCTGTACCAACTGGCTAGGCAGAGGGACTGAGCTGGGAAAGATGTGCAGCAGATTAAAGTGATAAAGCATAATGGGGGAAACATACAAGTGAGGAGAATGTGTTGAGCAGATGCAAAGAGTACTTTGATGGGCTGATGAATGAAAAGCATGACAGAGAGAGAGAGGGTTGGATGATGTGGGGATAGTGAACCAGGAAGTGCAATGGATTAGCAAAGCGGAAGTAAGAACAGCTATAAAGATGACAAAGAATGGAAAGGCTGTTGGTCCAGACCACATACCTGTGGAAGCATGGAGGTGTTTAGGAGAGACGGCAGTGGAGTTTGTAACCAGATTGTTTAATGAAATCTTGAAAAGTTTGAGGATGCCTGAGGAGTGGCGAAGAAGTGTTTTGGTACCAACTTTTAAGAATAAGGGTGATGTGCGGAGTGTAGTAACTACAGAGGGATAAAACTGATCAGTCAAAGCATGATGTTATGGGAAAGAGTAGTGGAAGCTAGGTTAAGAAGGGAGGTGATGATTACTGAGCAGCAGTATGGTTTCATGCCTGGAAAGAGCACTGCACATACAATGTTTGCTTTGACAGTGTTGATGGAGAAGTATAGAGAAGGTCAGAAGGAGTTGCATTGTGCCTTTGTCGATGTAGAGTAAGTGTATGACTTGGTGCCTAGAGAGGAGTTTTGGTATTGTATGAGGAAGTTGGGAATGGCAGAGAATTATGTAAGAGTGGTACAGGATATGTACAAGGGTAGTGTGAAAGTGGTGAGGTCTGTGGTAGGAGTGATGGATGCATTTAAGGTGGAGGTGCAACCACTACCTTTCTTTCCACTCCACTAACTACCTTGATTATAGCAAGCTCAGATGCTCATAAGCCAGTACTTATTATACAGCACAGACTTCTTCTTCTTGTAACATTTGTTAATGTCTGGTATGCACTTCACAGATAAAGATTCTAGTTGTCTACTGATGTACTATGTTCTTCATCTGTAAATATGTTGTAAGTAATTGCTATGTAAATTTTTAATCACTATGTAATCCAATGTAAATACTGTCTGTTTATTTTAACTGTGGAGCTTTTCTCCCCGGGCCTCCGCTGAAAATGGACCTACGTCCAGTCGGACACTCCCAGTCAACAAATTTAAATAAATAAATAAATAAATAAAGTGGGATTACACCAAGAATCAGCTCTGAGCCCTTTTTTACTTGCAATGGTGATGGACAGGTTGACAGACGAGATTAGACAGGAGTCCCAGTGGACTATGAAGTTTGGCATGACATTTTGATCTGTAGTGAGAGTAGGAAACAGGTTGAGGAGACCTTGGAGAGGTGGAGATATGCTCTAGAGAGGAGAGGAATGAAGGTCAGCAGGACTAAGACAGAATATATGTGTGTGAATGAGAGGGAAGCTAATGGAATGGTGAGGATGTAGGGAGTAGAGTTGGCTAAGGTGGATGAGTTTAAATACTTGAGATCAACAGTAATGGTGAGTGTGGAAGAGTGGTGAAGAAGAGAGTGCACAGAGGGTGGAGTGGGCAGAGAAGAGTGTCAGGAGTGATTTTTGACAGATGGGTACCAGTAAGAGTGAAGGGAAGGTCTGCAGGAAAGTAGTGAGACAAGCTATGTTATATGGGTTGGAGATGGTAGCATTGACAAAAAAGGCAGGAGTCAGAGCTAGAGGTGGCAGAGTTAAAGATGTTAATATTTGCACTGGGTGTGACGAGGATGGATAGGATTAGGAATCAGTATATTAGAGGGTTGGTTCAGGTTGGATGGTTTGGAGACGAACCCAGAGAGGTGATGATTGCGTTGGTTTGAGCATGTGTTGAGAAGGGATGCTGGGTATATTGAGAAAAGGATGCTAAGGATGAAGCTGCCAGGTAAGAGGAAAAGAGGAAGGCCTACGATATGGTTCATGGATATGGTGAGAGAGGACATGCAGGTGGTTGGTGTGACAGAGCAAGATGCAGAGGACAGGAAGAAATGGAATTAGATGATCCGCTGTGGTGACACCTAATGGGAACAGATGAAAGAAGAAGAAGATTTAGCTGTGATGTTAAATCCTGTGAAGGACAATGGCCAAAGTAACAGATTGAGATGTAGACCACCAAGGTTTTACTATGAGGAATTCTCACAAAATATTTTTCCATTTTCCTGCTTGCCTAGGTGAATGGCAAGAGTATACTGTTTGCTGAAAGTCACACAAAACTCTCTCTGGAAAAATATATATACTAGGTTAAAATCTGTTGTTGAATAAGCACATTTTTGAGTGAAATGATAAGAGGTTTAAAGTACACTATTCCTTAACTACCATTCCTCATGCATTTGGAAAAGAAATGTATTTGTCCTATTTTGAAAGAAATGCATCTAACAGCAAAATAAAAAAGTGATCTTGTGGAATGATTTTCATTTTTATTTGTATTTTATTGAACAGGCTGTACAAGTACAGAATATTTTTAGGGAATATCTAAGATGCTATTCATATTGACTAAGAGAAATTTGGTCAGGACATCAGGAAAATATCTTCACTGTTTTTAAAAACATATGGCTTACTGAGAAGATGGAAGTGGATATAATTCTTATAAAAATGAATCAAATAAATATAACATTTCTAATAATTTCCAAATTAATGGTTTCAAGTGAGAGGAATAGAAGAAAAAGTCAGCTAAAGCATATTAGGAATGCTAGAAAAAGAATTAGAAAAGGTTTAAAAACTGGAAATTTATAGAAGTTAGTAACAAAATTATATTATTTTCAGGAAACTGTTGCAGGTAAGTGACCTGAAGTAATGGGAAGCATAATGGAGGAAAACCTGTGTAGTATGAAGAGTAATGCTGTTAAAAAATAACTTAGGGAACAGAATTAAAATTTAACTAATTGTTCTTCCATTATGGTTATGTAACTGCTGTATTTATAACTATTTGTGTTGCGGTAGTGTTGTCACCTCACAGTTAGACGTTGCCCGTTCGATTCTCAATTAGGGCATCTTCTGTGTGGCGACATGAGTGAATGGGCGTTCCTTCATTGAAGGTTGTGCGTTAGGCCCGGCAAGCCAGCACGTAAAACTCTACTGCCAATCATTAGCGGACCGGAGTTCCGCTGTGGTGACCCCTAACCGGGAAAAGCCGAAAGAAAGACATTATAACTATACTTTGTTTGCAGCTCCTTGCAACTATATCTTGCTTGCACCTTATTGTTAACCCTTTACTGCCATTTATTTTTACATTAAAAATTATACATCTCTATCTGCAAATGATGTATTGTAAGCAATCAGGGTTATGTGAACTTGTATTGTTCTCTTATCCATATCCTTCTCTGTAAAATGCCACATTATAAATAGTTGCTGTCTTTAACAACTGGCATATGACTGAAAACAGTACTGGGACACAATCACTTACTCTTTCGTCAATACGAACAGGCACACAAGCAGACAGAGAAACAAATAACTAAATGAGTTGCTTATTATAATAACTGGACTGCAGATAAAACTACAAGAGAGAAAGGAGAGGATAGGATGGTCACAAACATATGTGAGTCATTATGGCAGATTATGGTTTGCAAAGAAAATTGTTAACCAGAATAATGCAGTTATACATCAACTATGAGATACATGTACACGATAGGCCATTAAATAGTCTTGTACACATCTTGGTCCACATTGTTACTAACAGTTAATAAGTACTATATGTATATATATATATATATATATATATATATATATATATATATATGTAAATAATAAACTATAGCCTCAACACCAAATTATACTTATACATTATATTTCATATATTAAATTTAATATTAAATATACTAATACCATTTCCGCGGTGGTGCGGTGGTAGCGTTATTGCCTCACAGCAAGAGGTTATCCCGTTCGATTCTCGGCTGGAGTGCGGGGAGTGCCTTCTGTGTGGAGTCTGCATGTCTTCCCCATGGTTGGGTGGGCGTTCGAAAGACATGCGTAAATGGGCGTGCTTTCATTGAAGGTTGAACGTCGAGCTGGCACCTCGGCATTTGTGAAAATCTACTGCCAATCATTAGCAGACCGGAGTTCCGCTGTGCGACCCCTAACTAGGAAAAGCCGAAAGACAACAACAACATTAAATATACTAATACCACCTTATTTACTATCTAGCCAATGCTTTTAATTTTAAAACGCTATTAATTGCACAGTAATCATTGAGCACCACCATGCATATGAATATAACAACAATTGGCACATTCATTCTGTTTTTTCAACTTGTAGCACCCAGGGTCCACCCTACCTTGCTCTTTAACTTGCTGAATGACACAAAATTGAAATTGATGGTCAATATGATCATTTACATGTCTTGCAAGTGCATTTGTTAAATTAAGCTTCCTTATAGCATAAAGATGTTCATATACTCTTTCATTTAAAGTTCTAGTAGTTTTGCCTATATAATAGGTGGGACAACATTTACACATTTCTATATAAATCACTTGCTTCGTATTGCAAATAAATGTGTCTTCTAATTTATACTTTGTGCCATTAACAAAAAATTGACCCTGATACATAGCACTACAATAATTATACATTCCACACCTACTCATAAGACCTTGGTTGACACACCTAAAATTTCTGCCAACTTCTATGAGAGTCTTCAAATTCTTGCCTCTCAAAGCCTCCATTTTGAAATCATCAACCAATTTACTTTTTATCTGTACATCATCCTCGATAATTGCCCAATTTTTGGCCATTATACCTTTTAGTTCATAAAGATGCATACTGAATGTTGTGATAAACATGGAAACGCAATCATATTGGTCACCTATCCAGCGAATGCCAGTCTGGTTACCTTCTTAATTAAGGATTGGTAGAAAATGCCCATTAGCTCTTTTAAACCTAACCTCTGCACATAACTCAATCAGTAATTCCTCTGGGCAACCCCTACTTTTAAACATTAATGTTAAAGCTTCACATTCAGAATCAAAGTCCTCATCAAGACTGACCATCCTTGCAGCACAGACATACTGTCCTTTTACCACAGATTTTCTATTAGCTAAAGGATGGGAACTTGAGAAATGCAGGAAAGAGTAAGAATATGTTGGTTTTCTATGAATTTTGGCTAAAAATTTCTTATTAACTCCATCCTTTCTTAAATTTACATCAAAGTAATTAATTTTTTAGCCATTTTTCTCATACGTGAATTCTAAATAACTTGTAGTCCCATTAATGTCCCATTAAAATGCTATTAATTGCACAGTAATCATTGAGCCCTGGCCACGCATATGAATATAACAACGATTGCCACAATAATTCTGTTTTTTCAACCTGTAGCACCCAGGGTCCACCCTAGCTTGCTCTTTAACTTGCTGAATGACACAGAATTGAAATCGATGGTCAATATGATCATTTATATGTCTTGCAAGTGCATTTGTTAAATTAAGCTTCCTTATAGCATAAAGATGTTCATATACTCTTTCCTTTAAAGTTCTAGTAGTTTTGCCTATATAATAGGTGGGACAACATTTACACGTTGCTATATAAACCACTTGCTTCGTATTGCAATTAAACATGCCTTGTAATTTATACTTTGTGCCATTAACAAAAAATTGACCCTGATACATATCACTACAGTAATTATACATTCCACACCTACTCTTAAGATCTTGGTTGACATACCTAAAATTTCTGCCAGCTTCTATGAGAGTCATCAAATTATTGCCTCTCAAAGCCATCATTTTGAAATCATCAACCAATTTACTTTTTATCTGTACATCATCCTCGATAATTGCCCAGTTTTTGACCATTATAGCTTTTAGTTCATAAAAATGCATACTGAATGTTGTGATAAACATGGAAACACAATCATATTGGTCACCTATCCGGTGAATGCCAATCTGTTTACCTTCTTGATTAAGGATTGGTAGAAAATGCCCATTAGCTCTTTTAAACCTAGCCTCTGGACATAACTCATTGAGTATTTCCTCTGGGCAACCCCTACTTTTAAACAATAATGTCAAAGCTTCACATTCAGAATCAAAGTCCTCAATAACACTGACCATCCTTTCAGCACGGACATACTGTCCTTTTACCACTGCTTTTCTATTAGCTAAAGGATGGGAACTTGAAAAATGCAGAAAAGAGTAAGAATATGTTGGTTTTCTATGAATTTGGCTAAAGATATCTTATTAACTCCATCCTTTCTTAAATTTACATGAAAGTAATTAATTTCTTGGCCATTTTTCTCATACGTGAATTCTAAATAACTTGTAGTCCCTTTAATGTATACAAGGAATTGCTTCAATTGCTGCTCATTACCATTCCATAAAATGAAAATATCTTCAAGGTAATGTAAATATAAACCAATATGCTCCTTGAAGTCACTATTCAGAACAAAATGTCTCTCCCAGACCGCCATTCCTCAAAAAGGATTAACAGAAAGTAGCATCATCAGACCAAGACATATCCCTTAAAACTGGCCAGTTTCATTCAAAAATAGATTTTACTCAGGAGAACTAGGCCAAAGAAACTGACTTATTAAGCAATTTGATAAGACAACAAATGAATCAGATACAAAATACTTCTCAAGATTTACAATAATTCTTTCCACCTTCACTTGTTGTTGTTTCTTTCGGCTTTTCCCGGTTAGGGGTCGCCACAGTTGAATTCCGGTCTGCTAATGACTGGTAGTTGATTTATACATGCTGAATTACCAGCTCTGATGCACAACCTTCAACGAAGGTACGCCCATTCATGCATGTCTCCACGCAGAAGTCGTACTAGCTGAGAATCGAACCGGACAGCGTCTTACTGTGAGGCGACAACTAATGTGCAAAATATGGGTTGATCAATTACTGTGACAGACAGAATCTCTGATTCAGAGACAAGGTTGCAGCTCATTACCATATCTCTAGAGTGAAGACTGCACTGTCAGACCTGACCATGCTAATGCTCCCTCTACCAGCCCATGCAGCATGGTAGCATAGGCACCCCATGCATGTGCGCGTACGCACACACACACACACACACACACACACACACACACACACACGCACACACATGCACATGCACACACACACACACACACACACACACACACACACACACACACACACACACACACAGACACACACGCACACATGCACACACACACATGCATACATGTTCAGACCCTTCCCACACACACAGACACAAACAATACTACACATATGCACACATACAAATATGCAAGCAACCATAAACAGCTCGCACACACTCAGACTTTTGAGGGTTTTCTTTTATAGTCTAAGAGGAATTGATTCCACAAGGATCTTTCAGTGCAGTGACAGTTTTAACACCTCTGCAGTAGTGTGGGGAGAGGGGACTCTCAATTCCTCTTGAACTACAAAAGAAAACACTGAACAAAGACCTACAGTTTAGTTACTTTTCTGGTTGTAGCTGGATAACTCCTATGTACAATGTAAAACAAGGTCTGAGCCAAGCATAAATGAAGGTGATTAGAGACAGAAAATAAGCAGTCATTTTACAGAAGGTAAAGAAAATAACAGTGACCCTCACAAACCCCATTATATGTCACTGGCATGGGAATTCAGTTACTTCCTTATGTCTAGCATGAATCATACAAGGCATTATGGGATAGAGAAAGAGTTGAGGGAGAACAAGATCATGTTGATACATCAAGCCCCATTGGTAGCCATGTTGTTGAAAACAGGCAAAAATGACAAATAATGACAAATAAAGCACTTAGAGTGATTTTGAGGTGTTAACATATGTCAGAAAACAAAGACAGAGTGAAAAAAAACAGATTTTTTTAGTTCTAGGGTGGAGTTTTCTTTTAATCGGGAATAGACACAATTTTCAGGGAAGGACAAATAATTAATTAGCATTAGCCACTCCCAGACTGCCATGTTAGCATGCAACATTTCCAGTGAAGTCTCTCTTATGCCATGGCACCTGCCAAGGAAAAAACAAAGAGAAAGTGCAGACTCTGAATCAAAAAGTCTTATTGCAATACAGAAATCATCTGAGCTAGGACTTCCACATCACTGTTAACCTTTCTGAATCCAATCCCTTGACACTTCCCAGAATAATTTAGATGAAAAATTTACAGAAGAAATAATTCAATCTGAATTTCTGTTTAACTGAAATATTGGTCTGATAGATTTTGAAAATAGGCCATGAAGGTATAGTTTAATAATATATGGTGTGCCTGAAGAAACAGAATGACATTATATGAGTTGTGTCTTTCGGCTTTTCCCGGTTAGGGGTCACCACAGCGGAACTCCGGTCCGCTAATGATTGGCAGTTAATTTTTACATGCCGTGTTGTCAGCCCTGATGCACAACCTTCAACAAAGGTACACTAATTCACGCATGTCTCCATGCAGAACATGCTCTAGCTGAGAGTCGAATCGGACGGCGTCTTACTGTGAGGTGACAACGCTACCGCAGCACCACCACCACAATGACATTATATGAGAATCTTCCAAAATATTTGGCTCCCACAGCAGTTAAACTGCAAGAAGGAACATCCTTTGATAGTAAAAGGGCACAGAGATCTTTGAAGAAGCCTTTTCCTAAATAAAACTCACCCATGATCCTTGTAGTGATACTTATTTCATATTTAGAAAAGGAACCTGTAATAAGAACTGCGATCAAATTCTGCTTTGACAGTAGGAACAATCGGTAGGAACAATGTAAAGCTTGATGATAACTTTGCATATAAAAAACATAAAAGAAAGTTTGCTGGCGTCCCGATAAAAGCTCTCAAAAGTCATAAAGATGCACACTATTTATTCTGCTATATTTAAATTCTGTCTTTTTAGTGGATTAACACATTATAATACCTTAGAAGAATACTTTTCTTTTGTTCAAACAAACTAATACATAATAAGGGAAATATAGGCTGACCGTATCCCTTCCCTGAAAAGACAGCCTGAAAAAGTAAATGAAAGTCTGTGGTAGCAATTAAAATTCTAAAGCTGATTCTGCATTTAACAACAGTAATAATACATTAAATATCTAGTTTGGTCTATTAAAACTGGTGTTCTGATTCATGAAATGTTAATTTTCATACTAAACATACATGCTTAACAATAAGTGTTATAGATTTTAAAAAAGAACTGCTGGCATTTTGCTCTGAAAAGGGCATGTTCTGAAATCCTTTTAAAATCATTAAATATTTTGTTTAATGTAAAAAAGTTAAGCCAGCAGAAATAATTTATTTGCACCTTATTGTATCATGGCATGTTTTGACTTTAGCTTTCTTTTATATATTTCCTATGAAGATGTTTTATTTAGTATTTAATGCCAGACTGAGCAGTGTTTATGAATTTTAATTACATTTTATTTGTTTAATGTTGATGGATTTAGTATTTTTTTTTTATTTGCTTATGAATATCAAGTTAAGCTTTGATGCAAAGTGTTTCTTTTTACATAGATATTAACTTTAGTATCATGCAAACAACTCAAGTTATGAAAGCAGAATCATTTCCTTCTGTGAGTCATGTGCATGATTGTTAATCAGCCACACCCACAAACAATTACAGGATGACCAAGTTGACTTAGTCAAGCCTAAAACTCCTTTTCTGTGTACTTCCAGTTCACACCTGTACCTCCTCATTATGTACAGAACTTTTTTGGGTCTGGCTTAAGAGACTTACCAGCTAATAACAGTCAGCATTGGAAAGGGCAGGGAGTTATTAACAAAACGATGTGAAGATTTTTAGTCTAGGATGTCTGGTAGTGGAAAAATAAATCTTTGTTTGCTACTAAATTATTCATAATTTCAAATCCATGTTCATATTTTCATAACTAAAAGACCTACATGTTATTGAAGTATATGATGTGAAACACCAATGTGGGAGACATGACAATTCACTGTCAGTGCTGGTTTATATCACACTGTACTGGAAATATTATTTGCTTGCTAGTAATTATAAAAATAAGCAATATCTCCATTTGTGCTTTATACATTAAAAACCGAATGACTTGCAAACTGTTGCATGACATTATGTGAAAGCTTAGATGTTGTTGAAGAAAACTTTTATATTTGCACTGTAAGTTGCACATGTTGAGAGATATCCAGTATTACTTGTTTTGCTAATTAGACATTTAAGCATATGTTTTCATATTTCTCTAAATATGTCAATAAACATGAACTTACAGAAAATTTCTTGTTGTCATGTGAAAGTTTATGTCTAACAAAAATCTTCTAAAAATATATGTCTAAGGTGTACAATTTTCAAGTTATTAAATTTTGTTTTTAAAAGTTTACACAGATATAATTTTGAGTTTATGTGCAGTATTTAAGGAAATAGACTATGAATGCAGTGACTATTATAACTGGAAAAATACTATTTGTGCAATTTTAATAGCTTTTCTAGTACACAAAATATTTACATTTGTTTATCCTATGTTTTTTTAAGTCAGATTTATAGAAAATGTTCTGGAATGCAAGGATGTGTGTAAGCTGTTACAGGTGTGACATGTCCTAGTACACAGATGTCAGTGAGTCAATTGGCTCCATTTCAGAGACACGGGGCCTACCACTTTTTGTGACATTGATAATGCCCCTTGTAAAGTAAGAAGTAAGTAGACAAATGACTACATAATGTTAAAACATTTATGGTGATATACTATTTTATTAAAATAGTGATTTAGTAATCCTTGAATAAGGAAGAATCTACAACTATAGCAAGGTTGAATAGCAAGTAATGCCACTTCAGTTTTATGCTAGCACAACTTTGTTATTTAGATCATTCAGCTAGAACTGCTGTACAAATACTTATAAACAAATCACTGTGTGCATGATGTATTGCAAATTAATGATTTGCTTTTTTTTTTCTTTTGTGAATATGGACAGTAGCCTTTTTTTTTAGTATTACACATAGAAGCTATTAATGTTTAATTGAAATATAGAACCACTATTTACTTTGAAGAAATTCAGTATTTATGTAAAGTAATAAACATTATTTGATTATACCATGCAAACTTTTTAACAAAATGTCATTTTGTGTTCTATGAATGATGATATACATAAAGCACATACTAACTGTTTCAGATTTCAGATAAGTATGCGATACCGTAGGGACTGGAATTTGCATCACCTTTTGGATTCTGTAAAATGCTGCCTTAGTTATATAATGTTTGGGGTGGCACTAGTTTGGTTTATCTCAAGAATGTAAAAATGTGTCAGTTTTATATTTATATGAGTAGGCAGTACTGAAAAACTGGTCTGTTTTATGTTTATGTTTAGGCTCCCTTCACTCTGGAATAAAATCCCAGTCCAGGTTAGGCAGAGTCCCTCATTGAATCTCTTCAAGAGGAATCTTGATGAGTGGATGGGAGATCGTAGGTTTACCCCGGGTATCACTTCTGTGTCACTGTTAGACAGAGGCACAGTATACTAACCTCGAAAAAGAGCATAGCAAAATAAATTTAAAATGGGTGGCGAAAGCCAAACACATTCTGGCTAGGCTTATAAATGCCCTAGGGCAGATAGCCTAGTATGAACCTATGAACCTAAGAAGTGTGCAAAGAGAAAAAACATACAATTTGGTAAGTCAGAAGTATGACATTTGAAAAGGGAAAGAGCTATGCGCCCATGTAAGAAGGCTAAACAAGTAAGAGGACAACGTTAAGAATAATGTTAAGAACGATAGTATTCATTATGATATGAAACATTTCTAAGGCACATGTGTATCATGTCGTAGAGCCATAGAGTCATAGATTTGTACTAGGCTAATGACCCAGGGGGCTTCTCTAAGCCCAGCCAACTTTTCCCGAAAGAATAATGATGTCCTGTATCCAAATAAGACATTGAGGGCCAGGCATTTATAAGCTACCTCTGTGATTTATATAATCATTAAAATAACATTAGTGATGTATTAAAAAAATATATTAAATGATAGATGTTAAGAAAGGAAAGTTTTACAGCATTGTTCTGAAACAGGAGACTGAAGAATAAGAAAATGATTGATGGCAAGTATAGCTGTCATTTTAAATGAAACATGAAAATCGAGACTAATGTAAAAAAACTAAATATTATAAGCTATGTATTCAGATGGATGCAGTCTACAAGAATGAACTCTCTTTTTTTCCTTGTTTTTATGCCTGTTGGTTGCTTTCCATATGAGATTGCATTACAGCAGAGTCTGAGAATTTGCCTTTACCCTGCTGTTGTGTGATCTCACAGCTGGTAAATTTAATTAGTAGAGGGTGTGAAGAGTATGAATTTTGTTTTTTTTTATCTTTTTAGATTTGCTGTAAAATGATTGCTCTGCTGTTTGAAGCATTCAGTATTTCATGAGATAAACATTCATACATTTTTATTCTTCTTTATTGTACTGGGCACTTCAACCCTTATTCATAAAATCTGTCTGAAGGCACACATGGATTTTTATACTATAGACTATAATACTTTGCAGTTCATAAACATACTTGGACAATGGATCAAAGCCACACAAGTGCATGGTCTTGTGCCACTGGGAACTGTAGTACCCCAAGCAGGGAAACCTAAGAAAATTAACCAATTTCCATGTCATATTTTATTTAAAGACCCTTCAGCAATTTTTTATGGCATGGTTCCCACAGCATGAACTATCAGCGTCCAATGGCATGCAAACAGAAGTAGCAGTATATATACCAGAAGCAACTCCCCTCCTGTCTTAGTGCACTGCAGGATACATAGTTTTAAGCAGCATGTTATCACTCCCAATGTCTATGCCTCACCACCACCACACCTTTTACATAGCAGGAAAATCCCTACAAGTAGTACAGTTCCCTGTCGTACAGACAGACCTTGTCTTACATAACACTGGATCTCCTCTTTATTACAATATGGCAATCACACAACTGCCACTTTCTTGCAAATGACTATGTTTTTTTTTTTTTTAATGAATCAAAGTTGCTACAAATGGCAGAGTAGAACACTACAGAGCAAGACAGCAGACCACTTTATATCTTGCCTTACACATAATTATTGCAGTTATGTGGTAAGGCATTCTGTACAGGTCAATGGTTAATCACCAAATGCTCTTTCATTGAGCATTGATCATTAAAATTAAAATATCGAACATTCATTCATCGCCCATTCATTTCCATGAAAGGGTGAGATGGGGAAAGTATCTAGTTGGCCAACATTTCCCTATCTCACACACCACAGTATTTAAAACTCATCCAGGTGGGGATGTGCACCCCCCCCCCACATCCCCTAACTATATATCAATTCTGAGGTCACATTGCAGTTGGGAAAAGGGCAAGTAGAAAATGCCCTTTTGCCCATTGTAGTGTGGCCTCAGAATTGGTATATATTTAGGGAGGTGTGGGGGTGCGACCTCCCACCGGGGTGAGTTTTAAATACTGCGGTTTGTGAGACAGGGAAATGTTGGCCAACTAGTTACTTTCCCCATCTCACACTTTTGCTGAAACAAATGTTTGATGTTTAGTATTCGATGATTGGACATTTGATGAAAACATGTTCAATGATTAACCATAGACCTATTCTGTACAATTAACTGCCTTATTCAGTGGTGCTGTGTTCCATGTTGGACTTAAGGAACAATGGGACAAGTACCTCCATTTTCTCAAAATGGGAAACAATCTGTACAAATATTTAACATAGCTGAAGATATGATTTATGTGTAGGATAACACTTTATAGCACTACTGAGTGGCATAGTGTTCCCATGATGGCTTTTGTATTTCACATGAGTAGTATAGACTACAACAAGATTGATTTGCATGATGCAGCTACACAGCAGAGAATTAATGGTCTCCTTATTACTGTTAGCACTGACATTCACTTTTGAACCCAGGAGCACATGGTACATTAATGCATACAGGTCTACTGTCTGCCATTATTGAAAAAGAGACTGTGACTGTGCACTCCTTGGGTGTACCAGGACTGATATCTGTGAATCACTTTAGTCCCAAGTGTTGTAATGAACAATAAGCACATAAAGTATTTACATGTGTGCCCTGTGTTCAGAAATCCCAGGGTCCAATTTGTTGTGATCATTATTCATCTTCTATAACTCTGCCTAGACCTTTTACAAAAATACAATGAGAAGTTAAGTATAATATATTTATTTTATAAATAAAAAAACAGTTGCCATAAACTTGCATGTGTTATTTAGCTGGTTGTTAAACAAATCTTTATGTACTGATCTATGATGCTAGTATAGAGTAGCTCAGCATATACATAGATTTTAAAGTTCTAATTTCTTTCTTTATTTATTTAATTATTTATTTGATGTTTGGTTAATGGAAATGTCCAGCTGGGTGGGTGACCCATTTTCAGGAAAGACCTGGGGAGAAAAGCTCAACATACTACTATATAATGCAGTAGTAAAATACAATATCATGGAATAGTGCAGCAGGTAATAGAATAGTATACAATGAACCATGTCAAGATGATGCACAGCACAAATTCAGGAGAGAACTAGAAATAGCCATGAATGACAATCCAGTGGTATATACTGTAAGCATTTGTGTATAATGCAGTTCCAGTGAATGTATTTATGCCCTTGATTTTACATTTGTAGGATTGTTTGTTATCAAATTTAATGTATATTTTAATTTTCATGTATACATATTTACAAGTAGAAAAATGAGTATTTGTTTAGATATGGGTTGTAATCAGTAGATTACAGGTATATTTTTGTAATATGATGAGATAGAAAGAGCAGATAAGAAAAGGTAAATGTTGGGCTTACAGCATGGTTGTTTGCAATTAGCTTGTTTATTTACAGGGACAGTTGCTTGACTTAAGTAGTTGTTGTTTTTTAGCTTGAAGTTAAATTTTCTGTGATTCTGTGTAGACTTAATGTCTAGTGGTAGTGTATTCCATAACTTGGTAACTGAGTAGGAATACAGAGATTGTCCTGCAGTTTTATTTAGCTTATATAGAGTTAATAATTGTTTATCTTCAGACGTTAGGGCTCAACCAGGAGTATAGGTTTGAAGTACACAATTTATGGAAGGGCATTTTTCTGGAATATAGATTACTTTATGGGCCATGGTTAGTTGCTGGTAGTTGAGTTGTTGGGATAGATTCAGCCAGTTATGGAAAGTAAGGGCAGAACAATCATGTTTTTGAAATGGCAGACCTGTTGCAAATTTGGCAATTTTATTATAACAGGATTTTAGTTTATTTGTTAATGTGATTTGGAGGTCGGTTAGTATGGGGATACCATATAGTAAGGAGGGTAGAAGGTATGTGGATGTTTACGTTCTTTTAGTGGTTAGGTTCATGAAATATTTGTTCCTATATATCATTCCCAGTTTTTGGAGTAGTTTTTTGATGGTATTTTGGATATACAAGTAAAAAAAAAGTTAGTTTATTGTCTGTAGTGACCCCTAGTAGTTTAGCATGAGGAACAAGTCATATTTCTGTGTTATTGAGGGAATATATTTTAAAATCATTAAGGTATGGTTTAGATGTGAAGAGAAGTAGTTTGGTTTGTTAGGGTTTAGTAAAAGATTTGCATTATTGAGCCAGGTTTCAATGGAAGTAAAAGGAGTTTGTGTTATTATTTTTAGTTGAGTAATATTCTTTGAGGTGGATACGATTGTTGAATTGTCTGCATATTGGATAATGCTACTTTGGCAGAAGGCAGTATGGAGGTTGTTAATAAAGATGTTAAATAGAAGGGACCCAAGGATAGAGCCCCAAGGGACTCCTGTTTCATTATGGAGATAAAATGAATGAGATGTTTGCCATTTTACACACTGTCGTCTTAGAAATAGGTAGCTTGAGAGCCATTGTAGAGAGGAGTTGCTAAGTTTTATATTAGGTAGGTCACACAAACTTTTTTGGTGTGACACCATATCACATGTTTTTGATAGATCAAGGAATATTGCTGATGTTAGATATCCTGGGTCCCTAGCTGTAATGACAGTATCTGTTAAGGATATTAGAGCAGTTGATGTGCTGTGTGATGGTCTGAAACCATGCTGGGTGGGTGTAAGTAGACTGTTAGAAATGAGGTAGTCAAGGATTTGCCTATTTATACATTTTTCCAAGATTTTGGAGAGAGAAGAGAGATGGGAAGATAGTTGGACAATTCATTAGACTTTCCTCCTTTATGTAAGCAGCTAACAATTGATTTCTTCCATATTCATAGCACATGTGATTCTAAGATACATCTGTTTATAAGGATGCTAACTGAGTAGGCTATAGCACTGGCTGTGCGTTTTAAATATTAAGAGATTGTCGGCGAAGAGGAAGCTGGGTTTTATTTTTTTTTGCAGTAGAAGTCGTATATAGTTTATTGTTACCGGTTGCAATGTAAGGGGTGTTAATTCTGGTGGTAGACTTGTTACAGTTAGCATTTGGGGGCATTCGAATAAGGCTCACAGTATTTGTGGAGTTTGTATTGTTGGATTTGTTAGGATCATTAATCAAGTTTTCTAAGCTTTCTATAAAGTGTGCATTTAACATTTTGGATATTTGTGATGGGGATTTGTCTGCAACTGGTGTAGGATTTTGTTTTGTACCTGAGCTGAGCAATGTTGAAATAGTGGACAGAACCTTTTAGGAATTTTTTTTTGTGGTCAGATAATTGCTGAGAAAAATATTGTTTTTATCTGCAGTTAAAAGTTTCTTTGCCTGGTTTCCTAGTTGCCTATAATTTTGCAAGGATAAATCATTTTTAATACTTTGAACTCGACTGAAGCAAACAGTGCAGCAACCATAAAAGTTCAACTAGAAAAGAAAAAGCAGCAAATGTACTGTGTGCAAAATTCCGTCTCTGTGTCTTGGGAATTCGCCCCTATTCAACGCTCATACCAGTCCACAACACCTTCAATGAAACCAAGTAGAAGTAAACAAAAGTTTATTGTAATGCCAACAAACAAAGAATGGTTAAACGCTTTCACTTGAATAAAACAAGCTTCCTCAGAACACCATAGCTTGCATCACAGTTGCTTAAATAACATTTTTGGCGCCAAATTTCAGTTTGAAATTTTAAAGCTATACACACATCCTATGACCATTGTTCTCTATTCATAAAATATTAAATGATATTCATATTATTTCTAAAAACAATGTTACATGTAATATGTATTGATAAAATGAACACGTTAAAAAACTGAAAAAATGTTAACAACAACATTTGGATCAAATCAAAACATGTTTAAAAACATATAACAATGTACCTTATAAATAGTTCATTTTAAGACCAATAGTGGTTTGACAGATAGAGTGTCATTGAAACCTGGTATAGTGGAAGCATCCGTATATATTTGCCACCAAAATTCTTTATATAATAATAAATTATTAAAGTCACCCCCTCTGTTATTGGTGTGCACAATGCCCACTATACCAAAATTAAAATAATGTTTATCACCATATTGCTTAATATGTTTATACAAAGCATTTTTTTCATCCTTCCTTCTGATGCTATAAAGGTGAGAGTATATACGTTTGTTTAAACTCCTTTGAGTCTTACCTATATAGAATCCTGAACATGTTCTACAGATGGCAATATACACCACCATTTTAGTTGTACAGTTACCCCCACAGAATTGAATTCTAGTGTGTTTGTAATTGTCCAATTTCAAACTATCTCCCTGAAATATAGTGTGACATTATTTACATGCCCCACATTTTGCAGTTTTCATATGTTCTGTCTTCTTAATAAAGATACCCTTCTCTAAAATAGATTTTATATTAGCCCCTACCTTATAAACAAACCTTGGGCATTCACCTAATATAGGTGCTATATCTTGATCAGCAGATATTATATGCCAGTTGTTCATCAAAATCTTCTTAACTTTACCTGAATACATGACAAATTCCAAAATGCAAGATTTACCAAAAATGCAAGTTTCAGACTTCATATCATGCAATGTATCCACAGTCGAAACAATAGCTGTCCTATATTTTTCACCCAACAAAGGCTTGTACTGGTTACCCCATTTCCTCACAACATAATTACTTACATTTTCCATAACTCTAACGTCATAGCCTCTGTCCTTAAATAAGGACGTTATAAATTTCACCTCTTCCAACATGTCCTCATACCGTGAAGTCATCCTAACTGCTCTAATAAGCTGACCCTTATATATATTCGTGAATTGTTTCTTCGGATGGTAGCTAGAATATTCCAAATAACTGTTCGAAAAAGTGTCCTTTCTGTAAATTCCATCAATGTACTGTCAGCAGGATGTTAAAACTGTGTTATTGCAAAAAGAAGCTCTGCTTATTTTAAAGTACAAAACTATGTCTCCTTGTGGGCTCAATGCAGAGTTCAATTGGAGAGTGTTGCTTAATTAATTGTTTAATTGTTTAATTGAGCTATCAGCTTGCTATAAAGTATGGGTGCTTGTACATAATTTTATTCTCCTTGAAGGCTTTGGCCGAGATGTCAGAGAGATTTTATTAAAAGATTTGCTGGATACTGTGTTCGTTGTTTGCTACTTGCTACTTGCTACCTGGTGCTTTTTTGTTGCTTAGGATGTTGGCAATGTCTGTGGGTCCGGTGTATTTTTTGTCATTTTGGACTAATTCTGAGCATATCTGGGAATTCCCACCCAGGTTCCTAACATAACTAAAGAAAGCCTTGTGATTATCCTTAGTGTCCTGTGCAATTTTTCTCTCGAAGCTGGCCTTAGACGATTTTATGAGTGCCCGTAGTTTTTTGCTAATACTGATCAGAGATGCCTTCCCTTTTTGGGATTTTGCTCTGTCATGTAGTAGCTTCCTCCTTCTATTGTATAGTTTGTTTATGGTTGGGGTCCACCAGACAGGACACCTGCCTTTGGAGGATTGGGTCTTGGTTTTATTTGGGATTGTGATGATCCATGCATTCCTGAAGGTGTTCATAGAATGCGTTTATAAAGGATTTTGTGGTCTGGGCAGATATCCAGAGGCCGGGGGCTTTGAAGGATTCCACCTCGGTTTTGAGGAGTGTGAAATTTGCTTTAGAGAAGTTTTTCACTGTGGTTTTCTGGGCATGGAGTGGGGTCGGGATGTGAATATCCAGTGAGATTAGTTTATGGTCTGATCTTACCAATGAGGGATACACTTCTGGTCTGGAGCATAGAGTCCCCATGTTGGTGATGATCAGGTCCAGTATGTTTTCCCCTCTTGTGGGAGTGGTAACAAGTTGTTCCATAGCATTTGAGTTTATAAATTCTAGGAACCTTTGGGCTAGGGTGTTGGAGCTAGAGTAATGCTCCCAGTCTATGGTTGGGTAGTTGAAGTCACCCAATATAATGGTGTTTGGAGAGACCTTCATATTTTCCAGTGTTCTCAGGAAGGCCGAGTGGGGTTCCTGGGTTTGGGAGGGTGGTCTGTAGCAGGCTATAAACTGGAAGGCAGTTTTACCCACTGTTAGTTGCACATGGATAGTCTCTGATGCTTTGTGCTGTGCCACCAACCTGGAGGTGTGGGTATCTTTGACTAATATTGATACTCCTCCTTTGTGGTTCAGTCCAAGTTTTGGGGCCGAAAAGCATGGTATGAGGTATAACCTGGTAGTGCTGGGGTGCTCTCGAGCCTTGAACCAGGTTTCTGTTACTGCACAGATATCGATGTTCTCCATGCTAAGGAGAGTTTCGAAAAGGCATCTTGCGCTTTAGACTTCTGGCGTTGAGTAGCATTACTCTTAGTTTCTTATCCCTTCTGATACCTATGGAGGTGGGTTTGTCTTTGAGCCTTGCCTAAAAAGGCACTATGGGGGTAGCAAGAGCCTTTGCCAATATCCAAAGCCCAGGGGTGACAGGTGCAAGCCGCCCCTAGCGAAGCATCGTGGCTTGTCGAGCATGTCATCCCAGGCGCACACGCATTGGATCCCCTTTGAATGACACCGATACTTAAGCCAATTGTTGAAATTGATAATCTTGTCTTCATACTGTGGCATCATTCTTGGTGAGGGTAAGATGCTACTCAAGGTCAGGGTCATACGCCTGGGCTACATGCCCAGAGAGCTCCTCTATGTCTCTTTTCATGTAGTCCAGGGAGGTACGTCTCAGGTCATTCACACCAGCATGGACAATGACTGAGTCATATTTGTACTTGCCTTGGAGTGACCTGAGTGCTTGTGTTATGTGGCGGATCCTAGCACCAGATAGGCAGCTCACCGTGACCTTCTCCTTGTTCAGCCTGGTGAGCGGGACGTCAGTGTGCCTGATGATAGAGTCACCTATTACAAGTGTATCAGGTGTGTTGTTTAGCCTTAAGGGCTGTGACTGTTCGGCACACTGGCTTTGTGAGCTATGTGTTGCATGTGTTTTGTTTTGGGGTAGCGGTTGCTTGGGTGTCTGCTTTGGAGGTCTCTGCTGCTTAGGCAGATTTTTATTTAGAGCCTCCAAGTATGTTTTTGTGTGTTTATGTGTTTGGTTTGCTGTCGTCGTAGGTCTATGTGAGACTGGAATTGTAGTGAGTGTGGTTTCCTTCTCCTCCTGACTGGTTACGCCAGTACTGAGTTGAGAGAGCTTAGCCTCCAGTTTGGCTATATGGTTGCATCTCTCACATGTGTTGGAATTTGTTGGGAGGAGGAGAGGGTTGTCTGTGTACATGAGGCAGTTGTAACATTGCCTCAAGATTCCCAGTTCACCAGCTGGACCGGAGAGGAGATTGACAACTGACCTTTGGACATGCTAGAATAGTATTGGGAATTCCTTTATAATTGAAAAAAAGGGTCAATGGGGAACAAGTTACTCAAGGGGAGTTTGTGAGGGTGTAGTGCTTTTAATTTTTTTAGTGCTGACTTATAAAGTACATTGTTATATGTTTTTAAACATGTTTTGATTTGATCGAAATGTTGTTGTTAACATTTTTTCAGTTTTTTAACTTGTTCATTTTATCAATACATATTACATGTAACATTGTTTTTAGAAATAATATGAATATCATTTAATATTTTATGAATAGAGAACAATGGTCATAGGATGTGTGTATAGCTTTAAAATTTCAAACTGAAATTTGGCGCCAAAAATGTTATTTAAGCAACTGTGATGCAAGCTATGGTGTTCTGAGGAAGCTTGTTTTATTCAAGTGAAAGCGCTTAACCATTCTTTGTTTGTTGGCATTACAATAAACTTTTGTTTACTTCTACTTGGTTTCATTGAAGGTGTTGTGGACTGGTATGAGCGTTGAATAGGGGCGAATTCCCAAGACACAGAGACGGAATTTTGCACACAGTACATTTGCTGCTTTTTCTTTTCTAGTTAAACTTTTATTTTTAATACCTTGGAATTCTTTCCAGGCTTTGTCCCTTTTGTGTAGAAGTTGTTTTGTGTTTTTGTGAGCCAGGGTGCTTGGTTGAGTCTGTTGATGCATGTAGTTTGAAGAATGCCTACAGATACATTATAATATTTCCATTCAAAAACAAATATGTATTCACACGAAAGAAATACTGTATAATATGGAAAAAAGATCTGGATTGTAGATTTTCAGTAGAAATCTAAGAAATAAAGGAAAATGTGCCTGTGTCTGTCACAATATATGGCTCCAGGTAATTGGAAACTTAAGCAGTTTAAGAATCCCTTCCACTCTTATTTTCAGTTGTTGTTGTTGTACATGGTGAAGGATTGGTGGTGCACAGATCGTAATCACATATTCACAAAGTTTTAGCAATTTATTTTGTAAGAAAATAAGCTCTAAATACAGAGGCAGGTAATGCTACAAATAAATCTAATTTATTAATTTTTAAAATGCATTGTTTGTAGTTAAAAGAATGTTATTTATACTTAGATTATTATTGGTATATTTTGATTTGTTTGAAAGTAAAGTATCTTAAGTTAATAGTTTTTTTCAATGTTTTAACGTACACACTGGTTAAGTCCAAAACAGAGCTAGTACATTTTATGTAATGTAGAGTATTCAAAGATACTGCAAACATGGCATTAAAAAACTCAACTGATTACACAGATGCTTTCTCCATTTCAAGGACCTTGCTTCAGTTCTACAGGACAACCCAGCATCAGATCTTTTATATACAGTGCTCTCAAAAAGACTGGCCCCCGGATTCAGCAAACTCTGCACGGCATGCAGGAATAGTGCAGAAGCTGCTGGAGGCAATATGGCCACCGTGCAATCCAGGAATAAGCTCCAGGGATGTGCACGGACACAGCCCCTGTATGCAAATTACCCCATTTGCAGGTTAAAACCATGCAAATGAGGTGAATTTGTGATCCAGGAAGCTGGCAGCCGGCCGTGCAGGACTAGTGTAGTGTGCAGGAATGTACTCGGTTAGTAACCGAGTACATTTCTGCAAACTAAACGGAGCCATGACAGCTCCAAAGAAAGGGTATATAGTAGGTGTAAAGCATGCCAATGGCCAAATATATGGCCATTGGCATGGCAAACAGTAGCCAAAATAAAAAAATAATAACTTTTATTTTTTTTTTGCCAATTTCAGCTGTTTAAGCATAGGGCAGCGGTGTGCAAATGGGATTGGGCCAAAAATAAAAAAAAACCTGAAATAAGCATTGTATCCAAAATCACTATTTTGCCATTATACTCAATGGCAGGGAGAAGACAACATGGCCAGTGAATAGTAGTTGCTAAGGGGGAAGGCTCAGTGTGGGACCTGTAACTATGCATTAGCAGGTAATCCTATACAAATGAGGAGAATGATACTGAATCCCAGATTTCCCCTCAATGCTAGCCAGCTCACAACCATGTAAGTTCAGGAATAGCATGGTGCAAGCCTAAGAGTTAGCTTACAGCATAGGGGTGTGTGTCAGGCATACTGTAAGCTTATTGAAGCCCTGTGGCTCAGTTTTGCCCTTAGCTTAACAGAGCTAAGCAAGGGGGTGTATCTGAGACTGCCTAGCACTCTTTACATTGCTTAAGGGGGTGTGTGTGCCGGGAGCTGGGTGTTAAAGAAAAAAAAAAGTAAACCAGGAAATAGCAGCTCTGTGCACATCTGAGCACTGTGTTTGTGCAGCATGCCCCTGCCTTAAACAGGAAGGCAATAGGAAGGGAAAACAGCAGTAGGAAGGTAATCAAGGAAAACTAGCATAGCCGGCAAGTGAAATGTATCAGAATCAGCCAATTACACAGGCAGCAGACCAGGCCAGCCCAGCACACCACTATAAACTATGCAAACACCTTACCCTCTGTTTTTTCCCACATACTCTACACCACCGGTGTACACAAGCAGGGAAATTTTAACAAACAAAAGCAACAAAATGATAGGGGCTGCAGCAGCTATCATACATCAACATGTGGAAGAGGCTGAGGGTGGTGAGGATAAGAATGCTGATGACCAACCCACAGTGAGGAGAAGAAGAAGAGTGAACAGAACCAGGGTAACCTTCCAGGGGGGTACATGAGCTGGAGATAGTGGAGCGCTATAGGGTGGACAAGGACCTCCTACAGCAAATTGTTGAGCTGTGCCAGCCACACCTCACACACAGAACTAACAGAGAGAACCCATCCCAGTGGATACCAAGATATGTGTAGGCCTACGAATACTAGCCACAGGTACCTTCCAAAGGCCAACTGGGGATATCATGGGGATCTCACAGGCATCAGCATCCAGGGTACTCCACCAGTTCCTGGATGCCATGTCAGCACATGCTGGTGAGCACATATATTTCTCCAACACCCGTGAGGCATTGGCCAGCGATATGTGTCTCTTCCACCAAATAGCAGAATACCCTGAGGTAGTGGGTGCTATAGACTGCACGCACATATGCATCAAAGCACCATCCAGTGAGCGGGGTAGGGTCTACATCAACCACAAGGGCTTCCCATCCATCAACTGCCAGGTCATGTGCGATGCCCAGGGCATTATAATGAATGTGTGTGCTGGCTGCCCTGGAAGTTATCACGACTCTCACATCTGGCATCTGACGCTGCTGTACCAGGGATTTGCCAATGGGGATATCCCTTACGGTCACCTAGTGGGGGATGCTGGTTATGAACTGGAGCCATGGCTGATGACACCCATCAGAAATGCACACACACCTGAACAAGGAATCCATAATGAGGCACAAATACAAACCAGAATCATAATAGAGCATGTGTTTGGGATGCTGAAGTCATGGTTCCAGTGCCTCGATACATCCGGTGGAGCCTAGTAGTACTCCCCAGCTACATGTACCCAAATTGTCATCGTATGTGCCATGCTACACAATATGATCCTGCAGAAACAGCTGCAGCAGGAACAGCATGGGGCAGGGTCACACAGCCCCCCACCATTGCCAAGGCCTGCACAGGCACAGACTGACTCGGAGGAGGAACAATCTGAGCTTTCCCCAGTAGGCAGAAGGAGGCATGCCCAGTATGCCCAGGGCTTGGCAAAGAGGCAACCCATAGCACATACACTGACATGGTAGAGACCCAGGGAATGACACCTCTCTCAGACTCGCGCACACAGTAAAAGGGATGCAAAACATGACAATACCCATGCTTAACCATGCATAAGGAGTGTACTATGTGCATCCAACATTGTCAGCCCTCCAGCACCATCCTCAGTACTGACACAGCCACAAGGTAAGTCACTCTTCCTACCAATTGCCGAATGGAGTAGTATGTGTTGTTACTTGTATCTATGGTATGGATGTGAACATGCAAGTGAATCGGGTAGCTGAATGGATGCCAGCAGATAGAAGACACCTACAGTGGCAACATGAGATCTGTAACAAATACTAGTGTCACCATGGTAGCCAGTACTAGAGAAGTTAACAAAACCCACTGCAGGAAATGTGCTTGGCCACATGTGTGTCCATAGGACATACATATGCCGGTCAGGGAGGCTCACATACCCAACAACAGTCTCAGCCAGCAGGACAGGTATAGACAAACAAAAACAAAGGCTGCGCTAAGGCCTCTGATTGATGGCTATGGAGAACATCTCCCACAGACCTACACAGACATACTACAACATGTCAGGCAGTGAGATGTTAGTTCTGAAGGGTAAGAAGTCAGAAACTGAAATGTAGTACTCTCAAATTTAAGACCTGTAGTACACTGATATGCCTCTAGTCAGCATGATAGGTTAGAATACAGAATGAAATGGAGTACTTGAAATACCAGTACAGTCATAGCAAATGTGTACAAGTGTCAGGTGTGCTCCCCCCCCAATCCTATGTAGAAATGTAGCAACAGTCAGGTGTGCCCCCCTCCCACAATCCTATGTATAAATGTAGTAACAGTCAGGTGAGTCCCTCCCCACAATCCTATGTAGAAATGTATTAACAGTTAGGTGTGTCCCCCCCAATCCTATGTAGAATTGTAGTAACTGTCAGGTGTGCCCTCCAATCCTATGTAGAAATGTAGTAAAGTGCATGTGTAGGTATAATAACAGTAGAGCACAGATTACCTGAGCTGGCCAATGTAGCAGGATAGATTGTAGCATGTGTACAATATGCAGGTCTATGTGTGTTAGGTTGGTGTGTGTTGTATACTGTGTGAGACTGGTCAGTATGTATGCATGGTGAGGTTTGTCCTGGTAGACATTGCCCAATACTGCAAATGACAGGGCCAAGTTCTCACAACTGCAGTGCCAAACACAATGCTTCTCAGCAAAACACATTCAGGCAATAAGCCATAGTAGATATATGGAGGTAATATGAATCACCATCTGAAAGATGGACAGGGCATGAATGGCTGCCCAGATATACAAGCAGTACACAGGGGGATGCACCCCAGACAGACAGTGTATAATATGTAATGGTCAAATGAACACACCCTTTGAATTGTACATACAAGTTTGCAGCACATTATTTGGGCTTGTAGTAGGGAATACCAATGTTGTCTGGCCAAACACTGGTAGACCACAAAGGTCATAGGAATAAAGTATTGAGAAACAGTTGATGTCCCTAAACAAGCCAGCATAGGTGGAATGCCCAATGCATATATGTGAGTCAGATGCAAGTAGTGTCTATGGCACACGTGCACCCAGCTCACCCTACCACCACCCACAGCTACCTCTCTGTTCTTATCCCTGCTGTTGGGAATGAGTACAATATGACCCCCACCTGTGTATGGCAATAGTGAAAGAATGCAGCATGCAGAGCAAGTGTCCCATGCAGGTGTGTCCCTAGCTGTAAGCAACACCCTGCCAGCATCCACACCACTGGATCAATACTGCAGAAAGTATTGTCATGAACACCTTGCACACCTCCCCTGTCACCCCAGGGGAATATAGTGTATTGCAGTCTAGGACTGTAGGAGTGACAGAATTCAATGGCCTGCTACAGCTGGCCTGCATCACTACCAAATGGCCTACAGTCCTCTGCCAAAGGCCTGTGTCTCACCCTTACTGCCAATGTATGTTATGTCATGGGCTCCCAAATAACAACATAACACAGTCCACAGAACCCAAATGCAAGGCCATGTGGACAAATCACAGTAACATGTCCATCATGTCCTACTGTATGAACTGTGGACCAACACCAAATTACTGCTGGGATGAGATGATAACTATAGGGAACATATCAGATAATGTTTGCATAATGTATGGAAAAAGATAGAATAATATGGGGGTGGGGGGGTGGGAGCATGGCCAGCATGGCGTGTGTGAAGTTAGAAACTCAGCCGTGTGCACATACTATCCCTGGCTGCAAACACAAGAATGGGTGGCTACAAACCTGCTTGCAAACCACAATGTGAAGGGGTAATGTCCAGAATTATGACCCCTGCCTCTGGGCAACCTGTGTGAATCTGTATAGCTGTGAGGTATGGACACAGCAGGATATGGCCATACTGTCACATTGATGGATGTACAAGCATGGGATCCTCTGCCACCACTGTACCAAGGTGCTGAACCATTTACACAGACCCAGCAGCAAGTGTTTGCAGTCCCCCCTCCAGAATGCCATAACTGTGAAAGAATATGCATGCTGCTGACCACAATACTGGACACAGCTGCATTCACCCTGTGTTCCCCAGGACATCACTGCAAGACAATATGTATACCTGCCAGTACTTGATGACATAAAACATCAAAGTGTATAACACTACATCTATCTGAATATCTCTGCTAACACCAGGACCATGTAGCAGAAGCAGCAAAGACACAATTACCTACAGTAACCCACTATCCTTTAGCCATTTTGACCCCATATTGTCAACCGATCTACAGATATCCTGCAGAAACAGTTTACTAGCTGTAGGTGTAGATCACAAAAGCCTGCACTGGAGTACAATCTACCTGGAATGGATTCACACATTCAGTACAGAAGGTCATACTGGGCAGGCTCCCACACTTAGAGAAATGAAGGCCATGTCAGACAACAAAATACTGAAAGGTCATACCGGGCATGCTCACACATTTACAGAAATGAAACCTATGTCTGGCAACAACAGTGGACCATACATATCTGACAGTGGCAGATGTTAGTGCATACACTCCTCAGTACACACCAGTCATGCTTTGCACACACATTGGATAGGAATACACACATATATCCAAGGACAACACACTATAATAGGCCATACATATACATACATAGATGTGTTGAAGCAAGTGACAGTGACAAAGAGCTTTCCATCATGAGAACTGTCCCACCCAGCACACATCAAATTGGCTAAAATTACATGATGTGCAAATGTCAATCACTGTAGATATTTGTCTCTGGTATCCCTCTGCACTATAGTGTCTGTGGTACTTGTGCTAACTGTGTAACCTGACTGTACAAGTCAGTAGTCATCTAGCAATTATATACACGTACCTGTGGAATATAAACCTGTGTGTGCCTGAGTGTTGTGTGTCTGCCTCTAGATGTATGGGTTATGACCCATGCACACACACTGCACTCTCCATTGCCCTACTATGGCAAGCCTGCTGATGTCTTCACCTTGAAATACACCTTTGGGGAAGTAGTAGCCCAGTAATCACTGTGGCGTGTTCTATAACTGCATAATGCTGTAGTGTGATGTACTAGTTAGGTAGGAGTTCTAATCATGGCAACTGTGTGTGTGTGTGCATTTGTCTGTATAGGGGTCAATGCTTTTTAGGCCAGTCACACTCACTACAATTTCAACTGCCCTACTTTGGCATGCTTGCTGATGTCATTCACTTTGAAATACACCTTTGGGGAAGGTGTAGTCCACTAATCTCTGTGGTGCATCCTATAACTGCATAATGCTGTAGTGTGATATACGAGTTAGGCAGGCGTTCTATTCCCAGACATGGCAAGTGTGGATGTTTGCTTGTCTGTGTAGGGAGCAATGCTTTTGCAGCCATTCGCAGTCTCTACAACCTCCATTTCCCTTCTTTGGGAAGCCTGCTGATATCATTCATTTTGAAATACACCTTTGGGGTAGACCTACCCAAGTAATTTCCATGGCGTATGCTATAACTGCGTAATGCTGTAGTGTAATAGACTAATTAGGTAGGAGTTCTATTCTCAAACATGGCAAGTGTGGATGTTTGTCTGTGTAGGGCGCAATGCTTCTGAGGCCATTCACAGTCACTACAACCTCCATTGCCCTTCTTTGGCAAGCCTGCTGATGTCATTCACTTTAAAATACACCTTTGAGGATGAAGCAGCACAATAATCTCTATGGTGTGTGCTATAACTGTGTAATGTTGTAGTAGGATATACTAGTTAGATAGGATTTCTATTCCCAGACACAGCAAGTGTGGATGTTTGTGTGTGTGTTTGTTTGTCTGTGTAGGGAGCAATGTTTTGAAGCCATTCACAGTCACTACGACCTCCATTGTCATTCACTTTGAAATACACCTTTGGGGAAAGATTAGCCCAGTAATCTCTGTGGTGCATGCTGTAACTGCGTAATGCTGTAGTGTGATGTTCTAGTTAGGTAGGAGTTTCAATCCCAGACATGGCAACTGTGAGACTTGGTGTGTGTGTGTGTGTGTGTGTGTGTGTGTGTGTGTGTGTGTGTGTGTGTGTGTGTGTGTGTGTGTGTGTGTGTGTGTGTGTGTGTGTGTCTGTGTATGTGTGTGTGTGTTTCATTCATATTTTGTCTGGAGGTGGCTGTGAGTGTGTAACAACTGGTCTCATTGTGGAGCAGGTTTTTCAAATTTCTTATATGGTGGACCTATTATATGTCACAATGTCCACCTTACAACGATAACAGATGTCAAACAGCAGAGTGGCTGTGGTTGACAATCCATACCCCTACATGTGACATCAACAGTGACAAATTTAGACAACCCTTGTATTACCCAGAGAACACTGTCTACCCATGTCTCATACACAAACACACTCGGCTAGGCAACAACCACTATGTTGGCAGTTCCCTGCATGTTGCCCACAGAGAGTAACCATGATGTGATTGCAGCAGACTACAGAGGGCATGGCACCTTGTCGCATCACTACAATAGGCACATAATTGCATACAGTGCTCCCTCACTATGTTCCCCACTGGACGCATGCAACAACTGTAGTGCTGGCAAATGTAACCCACAAAGGACATACCATGCCTTATACACATGCCCTGTATGGACAGATGCCACTGACACCAGGGAATACCTGTATCATGCTATCAATGTAGGTGCAGGGTCAACCTTGTGTCCATTGGCAGTTCCCACCACGAGGCCAGGAATGACACATCTGATGATAACAATCATCTGTTGCAGATGTCACTCACCATCGGTTATACCTTGGACAGCTACCTAACATATAAGTTCTGTGGCACATGCAATAACTGCATAGACATGTGATAGCAATACATAGTCAGGCAGGGGTTTGAAACCCCGTACTGGTAGGTGTGTGTCACAAACATGCTTAGGTTTTACTCTCCCACCCTCTCCCTGTCTTACTTTGTCTCTGTCTGTCTCTCTCACTCCCTCTCTGGTGGATGTGGAGAAGTACACCTGCTTTGCTTAGGCAGCAGCTTGTGTTTTGTAAGTGATGCTCATGATGAGCTGAAGGCCTCTGCAAAAACTGCAGTCCCCAATTAGCTGACTGTATGTGGAACAGCTGTGGTAAAATTCCCATAGCCACATGCGTAGAAACACACTCCTATACCTAGGAAAACCATGTGGGAGTTGGGCCTTTCCATTCACTGTGAGCCAGACCTCATGTCGGTGTTTGGCAAACAACATCACAGATGGTATTGGGATATATCTCTAACAACATACACTGTGGAGACAAGCCAACAAACAGGAGGGGGGTATTCCAGACATGAATACAGAATGTAAATGTTGCTCTTCTGCCTCTGGGTTAATGTTGGTTTAACAGGGTTTGTGTGGATATGGCTGGTCTACATGATTTAATACCTGTCATGACAGTGTTATGTGTTTGAGGAAACACCCACCTGTAGGGTTATCTGCAGACTGGACAGTGTTTGGAGTCTTATGTTTCTTGTGTTACTCATAGATCACCTATCTTAGAACTGCAGAAGAATAGTCTGAGGATTGCAGTCAGTACATGGTGCCAGTCATGACAGTTACTGACTTAATATCCCTCATAGGACATATGTCACAACAAACCCTGTTACAACAGTAAATGTATGAGGGTATCACAGCAACATGCCAATACTGGCCCAGTGTTTGTGCCTCCAGCCACAAGTCTGTCAACATTTCTACATATATCATGCAGTAAGAGGTGCATATGTTCTGTACACCATTATTTATTGAAATCATACCTGATAACAAGCCAGTCAGATATCAGACTGCTAGACATGTTATGTATAGTAGGGGTTATTTCTGAGGACATGACCTGTGCATTCTGTGGTTGTGTGAGCAGTAGTGGGATCTGTGTACTTATGGTGATTGTTGACAGTATGTGTATTGCGAATACGTACCTTGGCCTTTGTACAGACTGTAGTAGATGTCATTGTTCTTGGTCCTGTTCTATCTGATGTTACATTCTGCTCCAGTGTATGGTACGCTATCAGCTCACATGTTTGTATGGCCAAACACACACGAGTCCCATACCACAGATAGGCATTGGACCACACTGTGTCATGATCCAGTATATGTAGGGTTAGTGTGTAAGTGGCACATATGAGGATGGTGTTGATCAGACAGTCCATATAGTGTAATATTAAGCTTGATTACCATATGTGGCTGTGGATGTGTTCACATTGGTTGTGAGTATGCACTTTCACACAGGTGTCTGCTACTCTGTGCTGTGACAATCCTGTAGAGCCTGCTATATTTGCAGGTTCATGTGTATTCCCCCATACGAAATGTAGGCCAGTGTTGTGGCAGTCTGTCTGTAGTTTGCACAGGGCTTTGTTACATGCCTAGCAGCTTACTGTAATTACTCATTGTGATGCTATGTCCAGATATTTGCAGGACGTACTGCTGCTGGGCCACCATAACTGTTGTACATGTCTAACAAAGCAGTGGGATTCTGTACAGATGTATGTCACTAACTGCTGGGTAGTATGTGGCCATGTGACCTCTGTACCACCAATTATTATGTGTTAGGACAGACAGGAGTGTGTGAATGCATAAACTGTGTGGGCATATGTAGTCCAGTATTTACGTGATATACCCATGCACATGGGTGTTAACATCCACATTGTCAGGCTTGGTCCACATGTCTCACACGAAGGGGATCTGTTTATACCTCTGGACTGACCAGAGAGTGCCAGACTGTCCACATATGTTGGTCATATCTCTGCT
Organism: Protopterus annectens; assembly: GCF_019279795.1. NCBI lineage: Eukaryota > Metazoa > Chordata > Ceratodontiformes > Protopteridae > Protopterus > Protopterus annectens. Next base: position 1,442,025,282 of record NC_056725.1, on the reverse strand, counting down.
GTAGTCCACAGGATAATTACTGTGCTATCAGTGGTACTGTACTATGACGTCCTTAGGATGTCTATCAGTAACCGATGGCATACATGTCAATAGCAGATGTGACCTTCCACAAACAACATGTCTGTTAAGACAACCCCTGTTACAGTAGCAACAGTCTACATATATAACTGCTATAGATAAATAACAACCCCTTGCACCAAGAGGTTGATACTATTGGTGCTGAGGTAGGACTCCACTCCATGTTCTGGACATATGGTAAACATAGATATATCCATATATCTGTATAGATATATAGACATATACATAACTACATACATATATGGATATATATATATGTATATATATATATATATATATATATATATATATATATATATATATATATATGCACACACACACACACATATATATATATATATATATATATATATATATATATATATATATATACATATACACATCTATATATGTCTACACATATACAGATATATAGATATATATATATGCACATATATTTATAGGTATCTGCATATATATATCGACATACATAGATATATCTATATAGATATATATTCACATATAGTTATAGATATCTACATATATATCGACATAAATAGATACATCTGTATATATATGATGCATATATATATATATATATATATATATACACACACACACACACACACACACACACACACACACACACACACACACACACACACACACACACACACACACACACACACACAGATCTATAAATGGCCATATACATAATGCACTATACATATGTGTATAAATACATGTATATGAATATATATGTGTATGTACATGTAGACATATATCTACATATGTATATGTATATATCCATATCCTTGTCATGTGTAAACATTACTGTTGTGTATACCTTCCCAGATGTATCACACCGTATGTATCTGATATGTGTACATTTAGATATAACAACATATGTGATGCAACAGTAATATCAATAACAAGTACTACACAATTGTAGAAGTCACAGCAATTGTTCAATACTATTCAATATGTGTACTGAAAGCTATATTGGAAAAACAACAACTGTCTTCACAGCTGTCATGACATAGTGGTTAACTGTTGTTACTATAGTGTACAGGGTCTTGGGTTCAAGACCTGCAAGGGCTGTTTATTTTGTTGCTGGGCAGAATAAGGGCTGTTGGATACAGAGTGGTTAAAGCAGTTTTGAGCAGCTTTAAGCATGTTTGTGTGGGTTTGCGTGACGCTAAGTGGTGCTAACGTACGGTTAAACGTACGGGCACTTACACTCTGTAGGCTTCGCTTACCAGTGTGCAAATCTGCTTCGCTGTAATATTGCAGCAATGCTGACACCTGTTAAGCATGGCTCAGCCCTGGTAACCAGTGCTCACATTAAAGTCTGATAACATAGCAGGATAATGACATCTTTAATAAGTGTATGTAATGCCATGTACATAACATGCATCTATGTGCTGTCATTACAGTAGCAAGGGATGTGAGTCTCCTGTCTGGGACACAAGTATATATGGCTTGTACAACACTCTTATCCATGTGAATGTGTTACATACAAGGGTAGTATCCCAGGTTATATGCCCTCACACTGGCATGTAATGTATAATGCCATTACTACTGTTGACAGTGCTTTCCCAAGCAAGAGTAGATTACTAGCTGTAGTACTGCCAACAAGCACCTCTGCATGCATACATGGACTCTGAGTCCTCACTGTTATATTCCTGGTGTGTGAGCTGTGTCACAGTATATATCCCCTACTGGATAATGATCTGACATGTGAAAATTAACTGTAGACTACTGTCTGTATAGCACATGTCATTGAGGGCTGCCAACATGTAGTAATGGCATACATACTGGTGTCAAACGTCTATATGTAGACACAGACATCCTACTGCATAGCTAGTTGGCAAGCTGATGTCTGTCCATCCCTGTACAGATGTGCAGATGTCAGGCATCCAGCTTGGATACATACAGGCAACCTATGCTTGACTGACACTGACATGTCTGCCCCACTGTATTATAACTGGCATATATAGGACACAACACCCTGTATGCACCACATGCCAAGGGTATCTCCACTACACTACCACAGTCAACAGAACACGCTTGGGTAAAGGTCTCCAACACAGACACTAACCATGTTTTGTAATACATGTTGCATAAATGTCAACTGGATCACCTCACCGGCCATTTGCAGGAGGCTTCCAGAGGTTTGGCTGATGCATGTAATTCTCACCCTGAGGGTCACCACAGTGGTGTCTGATTTATCTTGCCTACACATTGCTTACACCTACTAAGCTGGGCTGTGCAATGCCTGTCATTGTTTAATTTTTAATTTGCATACTATTTGCTGTTTAACATTGGTTCCCTTAGAACTGATCTAGTTGTCATAATAAACACCCTATTCCTACTCTAAAGCCTGGCACTTGCTCACTAAAACAATTATATAAGTCAGCACTAAAAAATTAAAAGCACTACACCCTCACAAACTCCCCTTGAGTACCTTGTTCCCCATTGGCCCTTTTTTCAATTATAAAGGAATTCCCAATACTATTCTAGCATGTCCAAAGGTCAGTTGTCAATCTCCTCTCCGGTCCAGCTGGTGAATCTGGGAATCTTGAGGCAATGTTACAACTGCCTCATGTACACAGACAACCCTCTTCTCCTCCCAACAAATTCCAACACATGTGAGAGATGCAACCATATAGCCAAACTGGAGGCTAAGCTCTCTCAACTCAGTACTGGCATAACCAGTCAGGAGGAGAAGGAAACCACACTCACTACAATTCCAGTCTCACATAGACCTACCACGACAGCAAACCAAACACATAAACATACAAAAACATACTCAGAGGCTCTAAATAAAAATCTGCCTAAGAAGCAGAGACCACCAAAGCAGACACCCAAGCAACCGCTACCCCAAAACAAAACACATGCAACACATAGCTCACAAAGCCAGTGTGCCGAACAGTCACAGCCCTTAAGGCTAAACAACACACCTGATACACTAGTAATAGGTGACTCTATCGTCAGGCACAATGATGTTCCGCTCACCAGGCTGAACAAGGAGAAGGTCACGGTGAGCTGCCTGTCGGGCGCTAGGAACCGCCACATAACACAAGCACTCAGGTCACTCCAAGGAAAGTACAAGTATGACTCAGTCATTGTCCATGGTGGTGTGAATGACCTGAGAAGTACCTCCCTGGACTACATGAAAAGAGACATAGAGGAGCTCTCTGAGCATGTAGTCCAGGCCGGTATGACCCTGACCTTGAGTAGCATCTTACCCTCACCAAGAATGATGCCACAATATGAAGACAAGATGATCAATTTCAACAATTGGCTTAAGTATTGGTGTCATTCAAAGGGGATCCAGTGCCTGTCAGCCTGGGATGACATGCTCGATAAACCACGATGCTTCGCTAGGGATGGCTTGCACCTGTCACCCCTGGGCTTTTGGATATTGGCAAAGGCTCTTGCCACCCCCATAGTGCCTTTTTTAGGCAAGGCTCAAAAGACAAACCCACCTCCATAGGTATCACAAGGGATAAGAAACTAAGAGCAATGCTACTCAACACCAGAAGTCTAAACCTCAAGATGCACGCACTCGAAACTCTCCTTAGCATGGAGAACATTGATATCTGTGCAGTAACAGAGACCTGGTTCAAGGCTCCCAAGAGCACCCCAGCACTACCAGGTTATACCTCATACCATGCTTTTCGGCCCCAAAACTTGGACCGAACCACAAAAGGAGGGGGAGTATCAATATTCGTCAAAGATACCCACACCTCCAGGTTGGTGGCACAACACGAAGCATCAGAGACTATCCATGTGCAACTAACAGTGGGTAAAACTGCCTTCCAGTTTATAGCCTGCTACAGACCACCCTCCCAAACCCAGGAACCCCACTCGGCCTTCCTGAGAACACTGGAAAATATGAAGGTCTCTCCAAACACCATTATATTGGGCAACTTCAACTACCCAAACATAGACTGGGAGCATTACTCTAGCTCCAACACCCTAGCCCAAAGGTTCCTAGAATTTATAAACTCAAATGTTATAGGACAACTTGTTACCACTCCCACAAGAGGGGAAAACATACTGGACCTGATCATCACCAACATGGGGGCCCAATGCTCCAGACCAGAAGTGTATCCCTCACTGGTAAGATCAGACCATAAACTAATGTCACTGGATATTCACATCCCGACCCCACCCCCTGCCCAGAAAACTACAGTAAAAAACTTCTCTAAAGCAAATTTCACACTCCTCAAACCAAGGTGGAATCCTTCAAAGCCCCCGGGCCTGTGGAAAATACAGCCCAGACTGCAGAATCCTTTGTAAACGCATTCTATGATCACCTTCAGGAATACATGGATCATGCAATCCCAAATAAAACCAAGACCCAATCCTCCAAAGGCAGGCGTCATGTCTGGTGGACCCCAGCCATAAACAAACTATACAATAGAAGGAGGAAGCTACTACATGATAGAGCAAATTCCCAAAAAGGGAAGGCATCTCTGATCAGTATTAGCAAAAAACTATGGGCACTCATAAAATCGTCTAAGGCCAGCTTTGAGAGAAAAATTGCACAGGACACTAAGGATAATCACAAGGCTTTCTTTAGTTATGTTAGGAACCTGGGTGGGAATTCCCAGATATGCTCAGAATTAGTCCAAAATGACAAAAAAATACACCAAAGCCACAGACATTGCCAACATCCTAGCTGACAGGTTCAGCGCAGACTTCTGCCCCCCTCCCCACCAAAAGGGCAAATATCTATCCCAGCAGAGTGCTGCCCCCTTGATATCTCAGATGCTCAGGTAAGAGCCGCCCTCTCCAAAGTAAAAAACACAGCATCAATGGGACCAGACAGTGTCCCGGGCTGCGTCCTACATGAACTTCAAGAAGAGCTAAATCCAAACATAAAACTACTGTTCAGTCTCAGCCTTACTACAGGATATGTACCCAAAGAGTGGCGTACAGCAACAGTGGTCCCTCTCCACAAAGGTGGTGCCTCAACGGATCCTGGAAACTATCGCCCCATAAGCCTGACTAGCTTGGTCTGCAAAGCTATGGAAAGGATCATCATGGACCTCATAAATAAAGATATTGGGGACCTACAGACACTGGATCCTACCCAGTTTGGCATTGTTAAGGGCAGATCCTGCCTCTTAAACCTGGTTGATTTCTTTGAAACAGTCACCAAGGCCATTGACGAGGGGAAGGTGGCCCACACAGCCTACCTGGACCTCACAAAAGCCTTCGATACAATACCCCACTCGGGCATTATAGATAAGCTCATCAGCTTAAATATAAACTCCTATGTCACTAGATGGGTTGCAAACTGGCTCAAGGACAGAACCCACATGGTTAGAATTGCTGGAGCCATGTCAGACTCCAAACCAGTTACAAGTGGCTTCCCACAAGGTTCAGTCCCGGGACCTCTCTTGTTCGGTATATATTTCTCGGAGGTACAGGCCAACACGGAAGGACTGTGGCTGACCAAGTTCGCAGATGACTGCAAACTGGGCACCATAATCGACTCTCCAGCCGACACAAGCATCCTCCAAAAGGGCCTCATAGAAACAGACAACTGGTGCCAGAGCCATGGCCTCAAGCTAAACGCCAAAAAGTGTATAGTCATCCCCTTTGGCAAAAACAAAATGCCCACAAATTACCACATAGGTGGTAATCCATTAAGTACGGAAGAATAATTAGGGACCTGGGGACCCAAGTTGATAGCAATCTCTCATTTGAAAACTACGTGGCCAAAGTGGTTAGAAAAACATTTTATATAGCCCACCTAATCATAAAGGGATTCACATCTAGATCAGGGGAGGTCATCGTGCCTCTTTACTCATCCCTCATCAGGCCCATAATTGAGTACAATGCCCCTTTTGGGATGTACCTTACCAGACACCTGCAGCAACTGGAAAGACCCCAAAAGTACCTCACCAAGAGGATCAAAGGGCTCAAACAGATGCCATATGCTGCCCGGTTAAAGAAACTCCAGCTCTACTCAGTGGCATACTGCCTGCTCAGAGGTGATCTGTGCCTGATGTATAAAGCCATATCCAACCCGGAATTAATGGACATGCTGCACCTCAGAAAATCCAAATCCCATCGGACTACACGCTCAAGAGACTTGAACCTCAGCACTGAAATAAATAGGACATGCTGGAGTGACAGATTCATAACCCAGAGGCTCCCTTCACTCTAGAATAAAATCCCAGTCCAGGTTAGGCAGAGTCCCTCATTGACTCTCTTCAAGAGGAATCGTGATGAGTGGATGGGAGATTGTAGGTTTACCCCGGGTATTACTTCTGTGTCACTGTTAGACAGAGGCACAGTATTCTAACCTCGAAAAAGGGCATAGCAAAATTCATTTAAAATGGGTGGCGAAAGCCAAACACACTCTGGCTAGGCTTATAAATGCCCTAGGGCAGATAGCCTAGTATGAACCTATGAACCTATGAACCTGTTTATTATTCATTACATGCTATATATGTGTTTGGTATCCATGATTCATGAGTATGTACACTGTATTCGGTCCTTGTGTTTATTAGGGGATTTCAACACTTTATTACAATGACACCTCACATCTGGGCTTAATGCAGTACTCCAGTTCACATATTTATGTAATGTCATAGGTTATACAACATAAAACTGTATATAGATTCATTTCACATTTTCAGTTTGATTTTCCTATAGTGAGATTCTGTTTGGTGATACCTCAATCCTATGTACTGCTGTGACGGCTTAGTGGTTAACTACTATGACTATAGTGTACAGGTCCTAGGTTCAAGCTCTGCAAAAGCTGCTTATTTTCTTTCTGGCCAGAACAGTGGCTGTTGCATACAGAGTGATTAAAGCACTTTTAAGCAATTGTAAAATGGTTTGCGCAACGGTAAGCAATGCTAACCTCTAGTTAAATATGCTTACAGAGAATTAGCTTGACTATTGCTTAACCTGTGTGCTCATTGCTTATCCCATTGCAAATGGGCTTAAACCCACTTACTACTGCTTAAATATACATATTCTTGCTTAATAGTGCTTACTCTCGCTTACCCCCACACTAATTTAGACAATATTGTAAAATGGTTCTTGGGAAGGTGGTGGATTTGGAAACTCTATGGATTTATCATTCATACACAGTGTACCTTCGATTTGTATCCCTGATTCATGTGCACATATAGTGTATGGGGCACTTGTGATTATCTGTGGATTTTACAACATTATGACAATGACATCTCACATCTGCATTTAATGCAGTACTCCAGTTCACAAATATATGTTAGCTAGTAGGTTATGTAACAAAAAATGTTCATAAAGTGATTTGACATGAAAAATGGAATGTACTGGAGTGAGACTTGAACCGGGAATGAGTGCTCGTAAGGCAAATGCTCTGCCCACTACACTATTGCAGTACTGCTTCATTTGCATATATCTTAATTTTTATCCTCTTGTGCCATTTAAGCTGCAATAAACGTAGCTAAGCAATGGGCAAACCCCCACACCTATGGTTAAATGTTATCTGTTTCATGAAAAAATAGCTTGTTTATACTATTGCTCTTATAAACTTGGGGGGATGTTGCTGGGGGTATGCGGTCACCTATGAGTGGTCTCACTCATTCGTATTGCTAACCTGCTGTTCTTGCTTGCAGGGGCATGTATATTCTGAGAGCTCTGCTCTCGGACATGCCCCCTGCACTCGTACATGCTCCGTGTCCGTTTAGGATCTCAGGCAGCGCACCTTCATTAATATGCCTGGCTTGCTGCCATCCTGCTCCTAAACAGCCACTTCTGTGCAGGACTAAGCTAGTCCTGCACAGAAGGATAGTGAAATTGGGGGAAAGAGTAGGACTTCAGCATATTCCTCTGCAAAATAGATTGCACAGTTCATGGAGAAACAAAGCCAGTTTTAGAAACCGATCTGGCCAAAGTCTGCTCAAATATACAACTAAAGAAGTCTAATTGTATATACTTGCCTACCATCCTGCAAGCCTAAGCTTCTGTATTACTTATAAACTGCGTTATTAGTTGAATTATATTGTTGTTAAAATGTTATTATACAAATGACCCCTATTAATATTCCAAAACCCCACAGTATACCAACAGAAAAAGGTCTGGTCACCCAAACTTTTTTCCCTTGGTATAAAGTGTCCAAAACTTTTTTTTTAATAAATAAAAAAGAAAAGAAAAAAACGGAGCAACGGAGACATTCTTTTCTCCGTTGCTTCTGTTTCAAAGGATTGCTGTACTGGGTATGTGTGGAAAGGCAAGTCCTATACGCATGCGCAGTACATCAACACAAGGAAGCAGCATATCACCACCGGTGGAAGAACAGTAATGTGCTTTTATACAAAGACATTATTTAAGAAAAGTAAGTATTTTTTTTCTTAAATAATGTCATTGTGTAATAGCAATAACTGACTCCGTGGTTGCGGTATATTGAAATTTACCCACAGTTGGCTTTATTTAATCACTCAGGCTTCGGCCTCATGATTAAACCATGGCAACCATGGGTAAATCTTCAATATACCTCACCACGTTGTCGGTTATTGCTTAGTTATTTACTGCTGATTAAAATTATCTATATATTTTACTTGTTAAACAGTGATTGTAAAAGAAGAGGATTAGTAAAGCACATTTGATTGAATACAGTTGAATTTTTTTTTCTGAAAGAAGCTCACATATTGAAAATTGATGCATTGCAATTCATATTAAGGAATTGGCTGTTCCACAGGTGCTTGTAGGACTGTAGCTTGTAACACATCTGCACATGGGTCCTTGCTCAAAAAGGCAAGTGTTCAAAGTCCCATTAGTTTGTTTTTCCATTCTTTCATAGCTCTCCCTACATAAAATACTATAAAACTAAACACCCCTACCAAAACATTAACCAAAAAACTGCTAGTCAGTTCCCAATCTGAGTCCTTACTCCCTTACCCTAAACTTTCCATTTGATCCCTAAACATTAACTCCATCTACACTCCCCAAACATAAATTCTCCAATCGCTCCCTAACCAAAAAGTTCTCTTTCCAGTCTTTAAGCCTAACTTCTTGATCTCCCTCTCTCTCTCTACCTAACTCAAAAATTCCTCTCCAGCTCCCTAAGTCTGAAATACCACTCCCCCACCACTTGCTATGCTTAAAATGCTCCTCCCAGTCCCTGCCTACATCTGCTTGCCTGAACTAATATTTGCATTTGACTACTAACAACAGCCAATGTAAGCTACAAGCTTCAAGCCCCTGGCTTTGAGAAACTATATTTCTACTGATTGGTGCTTAAGCACCTGCAGTGTTCCATTAATAATTAACTAGTGCTACTAAGTTCTCCTTTCAAAGAGAAAAAAAGTAAAATAATGTTACTGTGGAAGATTTTTTTGATAATGCCTAATATTACTTCTTCCTTTAATGACACAGAGATGGTGTTTTTATGGAGATGGTTGAATATCAAAATAGATGATTTACATTAGTGGACATATATTGGATACCTGAGCTTGAAGCTAAATGTGATAAAGAATATTTTGATATATTGCTATGCAAGAAAGAAGGGTACCTTAATTTAAGGGGGGTGTTTTAATTGGGTAATATATTAAAAGTATACAAGTGCCACAAAGAAATGAGGTTTGGCTACAAACCAATTTGTCCAGGAACATCTTCAGATGGGGGTTAGATAAATATATTAGTGAGATTTAAGAAGGTGAGGAGGAAGAAAGGGTTAAATGGAAGGAGGGATGATTGGGAGGAAATAAGGTAAGTGTGGAGGGGCTTAAGGGGTTTAGGCAAGTGTAGCTGGGTAAGGAATCACATTTTGGCATGGACTTCCTATGCAAGTATTACGTCCATGATGACCTATAGGTATGGTAGTGCAGGTTGGCCTTGGACTACGTTTAGTCAGGAATGCTATGTGTTTTTTTTTTTCTTCTCTCTGCTTCCTTGGTGGGTACTTGTCTGAAGTTTGATCTTGGCAGCAATTTGTTAGCTTAACAACTTCCTAAGCTTGTAAGAACAATATTTAAACTGCTTTAATGAGAGCTAGGAGCTATTTTAATGCTGGTGTAGATGGTGCAGCGGTTCTCATGGGTGGTGCTCTGTTGTGGCTTTGCTGGAAGCAGGGAAACATAGTACTGTCCAGGAGTGCTTTGTAGAGCTTAGGGTCATTTGTCTTGGCTGCTGAAATGGGTCCGTGGTTGTACAGTAATATGTTTTGGGTGAGGTTAATGGCATAGCTTAAATGGATTTGAAACTCCTATACATGGTTGCTTTCTGTATGAGTAGAGATGCTGTGTCCTGCAAACTTGCATTTATTCATGGGTTACCTTCAATGTTGATTAGAAGCATTTGAGTAGAAGCTTTTATAGGTAACCATTAAAGCAGAGCTGTCTTCAAACTTATCTGATCAGTAATAATTAGAAGTGAGGCTCAAACATTTTATTAGGTGATAAAGCAAACTTACTGCTATTACACGTTAACAATGCTTGGTAAGAACAATCCGAGTTAGCATTGTGGGGGTCCTGCTCACCAGTAGTGTTCTGTGGTTGGTGGTTGTCAGACAGGTGGTGAGTCGCTGTTGACTGATTTTGCTTGGGGTACCTGGTGGGGGGGGGGTGTTGTCAGTGTGAGGCTTCTCCTGTGAAGGGATAAAGAAAAGCCTTGTATTGGCAACACAATTCCATCACCTGTTGTTTGTTGGACGATGGGGTGCTTGATTCTTTAGTAGTGGTGTTTTGTGTCTTTTGGTCAGGATTCTCAGCAAGGTCAGTCTGCTGTGCTCAATTGAGGTATTTTCTTCAGTGAAGCCCTGAATGGTTTTGTGGGCTCTCAGCAAGTCAGTTTGACCATTGCCACACAGGGGCAGTGGCAGTGATGGTCGCAGGGATGTGGTGTGCTTAGAAAAGCAAAGTAACTGATATATAAAGTGGTGAGAAGCCTTGTGGCAAGCTAAAGTCAGAGCTCAGTGGTATGTTTAAAGAATATTATACTGATGCTCCAGATTTTAGGGTTGTTTGTGACACCTGGAGTGGTGTACAATGACTGTGTGTGGCAAGACATTCTGAAATGTGTTTCCTCCATTAAGGCGTGACACAGAAATACTGCTATCACTGTCACTAAATCAGCACACCATCTTAAACACAAAGGGGAAGTTGCATGTGCAGTTCAAAGTTCGTGTTCTTCAGATTTGTTTGCTGGCATTGCTCCTGTTGTTCTGCTGGTTTGCGAGGTGATAAGAGCAGTATTTGGGGCCTGTTCCTGACCTGCATTAAGAGCTGGTGCTCGTCTTAGGCTTCTGGGTCTCTTGTAGAATCCGTAATTAGTTTACACTGTATAGGAACCACAGCAGCTTCCCTTTTGCGGATTTTAAGGTGCTAAGTGTAATGTTGTGCATGTGCATATGCAACAGGTTCCATGCAGTTTAATTTCACACATTTTATACCATACTTAGAAAGGTATGCTAAGTGTCATTTAGTCTTGGAAAGGCTGAGAGTCTGCAATGGGGGTTTCAGTAGTAAGTATGCCTCACCATAGCTCTCAGTGGTGCAGATTTTCGCAGCATGTCCAGACTTTACCTCATGTTTTGGTCCATTGTTTGGTGTCACAGATGGTCTTATTGTCTGGTCCAGTCATAGAATTGTGGCTTTCTGGCAAATTACTGGCAGTTCACTAAAGACTACAGTTCAAAATAATGACAGGTATGTCAGTTCAGACTTGGAAATTCATGCTAGGTAAAGTCTCAGCCTTTTAACCTTATTAAAAAATAAATAAATAAAAGATAGAGAGACATTACAGCAAAGAGGTAACAATGGGAGAAGACATTTGAATCTCGGCTAAGTGAGTCAGTTAGTGGGCTTAGGTGCCATGTAGCATGGTTGCCTGCTGAGAGTATACTTGCAATGTCAATTAGGATCATTCCTTCAACTAGTCCCCAGTTCCACCTTCAGAGTCCCTGTTTGCAGGGCCGGTGTCAGTAGCAGGTGTTGTACAGATGGTGAGGCTGGATTTCAGGGCCATATCACTTGCTGTAGATGTTAAAAAAACAAACAAGCAAAAAAAAAAAAAAAAAAAAAAAAAGATTCATGGAGGATTAAGTGCCTTCACAAGTCCAAACAGTTCCATAAAATAGCAAAACAAAGAAGGCACAAGCACAACATGATGCAGCTAAAAATTTTAATAACAGTAAGCGGTTTTACGTCAATTATGACACTTCATCAGACTCTGATGAAGCATTATACTTGACATGAAAGCACTTACTGTTATTAAAATTTTTATCTGTATCATGTTGTGCTTGTGCCTTCTTTGTTTTGCTGTAGATGTTAAACTCAAATTGAAAACAGAAACGATCCAGCAAAAGCAAAATGATGCACGGACTGTTTATTTCACATAAGCGCTTTCAGTCGAGGTGATACCCCAACCTTCTTCAGACATACACAATTTCCACAACAAAAATGCTTTCATTAAATATATCTCTCAATTAGATAATGTTACTCAATTAGACAATAATTAGATCATTAATTCTAATTGGAGTTGCAAGAACCAATGCAAGTACAAATTCAAGAAAGCAGCATTAGAGTATTGCATACATTTTTATACATTTTTATACATTTTTATGCTTAAAGTATATAGTAGTAATATTCAATTAACCAATATATCAATTTTTTATATTTGTATTTTTATATTTGTATTTTTATATTGGTATTATTTGTGTGGTTGGCTTTTCTTGGGGAAATATTGCTGCTTTCTTGAATTTGTACTTGCATTGGTTCTTGCAACTCCAATTAGAATTAATGATCTAATTATTGTCTAATTGAGTAACATTATCTAATTGAGAGATATATTTAATGAAAGCATTTTTGTTGTGGAAATTGTGTATGTCTGAAGAAGGTTGGGGTATCACCTCGACCGAAAGCGCTTATGTGAAATAAACAGTCCATGCATCATTTTGCTTTTGCTGGATCGTTTCTGTTTTCAATTTGAGTTTAGTTTCAGCTTGTTTAGCGTTTATCCAGTTTGCTGTAGATGTTACTTGATGTCCTTTCGGTAAGTTCAGCATGCAGTTCTGTAGGATTTGACTTTGGGAGCTCAGACATATGTACGGAATGGGTTGTCATTTTCCCTTACCTGTATTTCTACAGGGGACTATGTTAGGCTAGTTCCAGGTTTTTTGTACTGATTTCTTACCTACGATGAAGGAGAAAGAAGGCAGTAAAACAAAGGGGGCGGTGTTTTTCTGTCTAGCATGCTAGCTAGGCTGAATGGGTGAGTGACATCATGCATGCCTCGAATTGTCTTTCAGTTGGTCATTGTCAGTAGGGCCACACGGGTGATGGAAGCCCTGTGGTCGCATACTTGGGCATGCCTCTTGGTTGTGCCTTGGTGAGAGAAGAATGTTACTCAGTGTTTTGTTTGTCTTGGGAAAGGGTCTAGATGACTGCTGTTGTCTACGTTTCATGTGGAAGTTTTAAGTCATACTTGTGGGTCTGAATATTTGCATAAAACCTTTTATTCAGTGTTTCCATTTGCTTGGGTTTGCAGACTGTGAGGCACCTACAAGTAATAGCCAAGTGTCATGCATGCCCAGTACTGCTGTAAAAGTCATGGGGAAGGGATGGCACTTGTTCACCTATGGAGTCATACCGTTTAGCTGTTCTTGATTTTGCCACTGTTGTTACACTAGACAATCAGGGATGTCCCTGAATTTGACTGCAATTTCAGCTCTGACTCCTTTCAGTCCCTCCTAAAGCTGGTGTCTGTGGTAGGAAGGTGGTGAATTACACTTAAAATAATGGCAACAATTAAGAGTATAATCTTCTTTATTGGCAAGTTACATTTTCCCGGAATCTGAAAAGGTGTCAGTCTTAGTAGTACCTGACAGTTTGGGTGGACTTTCTGGTTATATATTGGTGATAACTCTAGGTCCAGTTCAACATCTCCTGAGTACAAATGTATGCAGGTGTCCCTAATGGTTTTAACTAGTTTTGGTTTTGTCCTGCATTCAGTTGTGATTGGTTCCTGTTTGATGGAGAACTCAGGGCTCTGTTGTGTGCATGTGAGTAATGGTTTGCAGTACAGGGCTTCCATGCAGGTCATTTGTAGTCTACATTGGGTTTTTTTTCCCCAAACTGTCAGAGGAGTTAGCATGTGGCATAGTTGTTAATGGTACAAGTTTTCGCAGTATGTTCAGGGTTAGGTTTCTATCTTGGGCAGTTTCATGGTTGGGTGGGTTCTAGGAAGGTGAAGTAGTTCATTAAAGAGGGAACTGGTAAAAGTTAAACAGATCTGTTTCTGTGCGCCTGGTTAATTGCATGGAAAGTCATAATGGCAGTGAAGGGGGGGACTGGAGCCTCTGCATGCCTCTCAACTGTACAGATTCACAGACTTGGCTAGATTTTGTCTCATATTTTGGTGCTGTTGATAAATTCTGGATTGTGGATTTCTGGCAACTAATGGCAATTCCTCAGGGACAGCAGTTACAAAATAAGGACAGACATTTGGCTTTCTGACTTAATACCCTTCAGTCGAGCCATGCTAGTACAGAACCTTATAGCTCAGTTTCTGAATGGTTGCTGGCCTTTGGCAACATTCTCTGGTGTGCTGCTGAGTCATTTAGTGGCTGGCGTGTTGTGCAACCCCCTGGTTTGTTGGGAGATTTTGGATGGGACTTCAATTTGTATGGGTGATGCCAAGGGAGGTTCAGAGGTGGTGTGCATCCAGAAGTATGATGCAAACGGTGGAGGATACTGATGTCTGCATGGGAGGTGGATTACAGTTTTCAGAGGCAAAAATAATTAATCCAATCCAGCTTGGCAAAGCATTCTTTGAGGGAAAAAGAAAATTATAACTTCATAATCTAGAAGTATTTTTTTGAATTATACACAAGTCAGCACATTAAAATGTGTTGCTCAACGTTAGTAGGTAATAAGTCCATTGGTATCTACATTAGTGTAGTTACTGGAATGGATCCTTTTGCCTAGTTGGCAGCATATTTAATATGGACCAAATGTTAAGATGGTGGTCTACTAACATACGTACGAGCATGACAGTACAATTGTCCAACAGTACACTTATTGAGATATACACTACACCAATAAGTTGGATTTCTTAGTATATTTCACCTTGTTGTTAGCATCCATTACAAATCCCATTTCCGTTGGCATTTCGGTTAATTTATGTTTTAAAAACTGCTAGAGGCTAATCAAGATTAGGGAGGATAATGTAATATAGCAAAATAGTAGGCTGTGATGTGAAGCAAACTCTAATAAAGATGTCTGTATTCTATGATCAAGGTGTAATTTCAACAATTAGTATATAAAGGCTTAAGCTGATTTTTTTGCAAGATAGGATATTGTTACAGACCAAGTATGGGCTTTAATTTCAGTCAGACTTAAGTAAATTGGTTTCAACAGGCAGGAAGGAAATGGTGCTTCAGTAGAAGTCTGTAAGCCAGAGGTTTTAGTATTTGTGTACTAAATTTACATTTTCTTCTCTTTTACAGGTGTGGGAAGTGCAAAATGGCAGCAGTCAGTGGCCTGAAGGAAGCAAATGTTAAAGGTGAGAAGAGTAGCATGGGCACTGGTCAGTGAACTGAAGTAAGCAGGATTGAAAGTTGATGGAGGTTCTTATGGTAGAGGTTCCAGTCTCTACAGTGGTGCGCAATGACGTCTCAGACAGGGGAGTGCAGTGTGCGTAACACTCATTGGCCTAAGGAAGTGAATTTGGAAGGTAATGGTTCTACTGGGGTGGGTTATTTTATATATATATATATATATATATATATATATATATATATATATATATATATGGTTTATCTTTGAAAGGTGGAAAAATCAACCTGCCAAACGGCCCTTTGTGCGAACCGGAATGACAAAAACCGTCATTCTGAACTGCACCAATGTTTGAAAATCAGCAAATCGAAAACCAGATTCGCTGATTTTCGAACTACAATTACAAATACAGATCGTAATGCAGGGGGGCAAGCCCCCCTGCACACCCCCCCTACTTTATTATTATAACTCCGAGGTCGCACTACAGTGGGGAAAGGTTCCACTTCCCGATCCCACTATAGTGCATTTTGCACCCACAATGCCGAATCTGCAATGAGCGAATGTCAATGTGCAGTCACTCATTGCACATTTGCTGTATTTCTATTCAGGAATCTGAAAACTTGAAAACATACTTCGCACAATTGTCTTTCGACAATGTGCGCTTCAAGTTTTCAAAGGTAAACCATATATATATATATATATATATATATATATATATATATATATATATATATATATATATATATATATATATATATATATATATATATATATATACACATATATATATATATATATATTTTTTTTTTTTTTTTGCTTATATTGCATAGTTGGACTTTTGGAAGGAAATTTCAATCTTTGTTATTACATATTGGGTGGGAAATAGGGTTACAGCTAGGCAGGTGGGTGGCAAGTGCCCTGCCCTTGTATGGTTTCACGTGGCATTGGGTAATGTTTAGGAGTTGACTTTGGCATGTAAGGCTCTGGGACTCCTTATGATAGTACTGGTAGTTAGGGTACAGGAGAGTTAATTAAGGTACAGAAGTTATACAAAATTATGATTATTATAGTATTGGAGAAGGATTGTTAGATTATTTTAACCATTTAGTCAACTGGTGGTTTTGGGTATTTATATGACAGGGTGTTGGGTTCATGATTGGGTTTTCAGTTTAATTTAGAGTAGATTTGGAACACCAAATGATGTTTGGCTTAGTCATCCTTTTATGGGTGGTTAGGTCTGACAAATTTCGGTATGAGTGAGGGGGAACAGCCTGGTCAGGCTGGTGGGCAGACAAGAGGGACAGGCTTGCCCTCTTCTGTTCCCCCTCTGGTGTTTGGATTTTCATTTCATTGAGTTGAGAGAGGAAAGTGAGCAGCTGGAGGATGCTTGCAAAATACACAAGTGGATGTAAGGGCGCTGCTTATATGGTTGGAGGTGTACTTCAATAAATGGTATATGATTGAGTTGTTGGATGCTGCTTCATATGTAAAGTAAGTGAGTAGCGGTATGGATGCTGCTTACCAGGTCAGAATGAGTAAGGTCACACTGTTCTGACTTAATTGGTTGGATGTGTAATTCAATAAATGGGATATGAAACGAGTTGTTGAACGCTGCTTCATAAGTAAAGTGAGGGGTCAGAGTGACTAAGGTCACACTGTCCTGATTAACATTACATGGATGTTTATGCTGTGATTAAAACAACAATACTATGTTCATTTGTAATTAATAAATATTGGTTATCAAAGTTATGTTACAGAAGTTTAATAAAGGTCGTCAAATATCATTCAGTGTGATGTGTTTATTGAAGTGGACTGGGACGACCAAGAATTTTAGTACCAGCTTTAACACGACTATTTTCTGGCATTGATTCTTTGGATTTTCTAAAATAGTTCTTTGTTTTTGAGCTCAAATGAAGACTGATATATTTTTCTTGAATTAAGTTTAAAAACTAATAATTTTAAAGTGATTTCATGTCCTTTACAGATCATGATGCACACTAATTCAGTTTATTAGTTAAGTATAAAATATCTAACCAGAGTAAATAAACTCCTTTTACTTGAAAAATTAAGAATAAAAATAAATTAAAATATCATTATATAGCTTTTTAAGTTATTATTAATAATTCTGTGGATATGGGCAGCTACGGTGGTGCAGCGGTTAGTGTTGCCACCTCACAGCAAGAGGTTCTATGGTTTGAGTCTCGGCTGGGGTGCCTTCTGTGCGGAGTCTGTATGTCCTCCCTGTGGTCGCGTGCGTTTCCTCCGGGTGCTCCAGTTTCCTCTCTCATCCCAAAGACATGCTGTAGGTGGATTGGACACTTTAAATTGGCCCTAGGCATGAGTGTGTGTATGTGTGTGTGTGTGTGTGTGTGTGTGTGTGTGTGTGTGTGTGTGTGTGTGTGTGTGTGTGTGTACCTTCCATGGAAGGTTGGACGTCGGGCTGGCAACTCGACACTGTAAAACTCCATTGCCAATCATGAGCGGACAGGTGATCCACTGTGGTGACCCCTAACCAGGAAAAGCCGAAAGAAGAAGAAGATTAATAATTCTGTGGATAGTTAGTCTGGTTTGGGACTCACACTGCTCTCTCATCTTGTGTGGCAGAATTATAGCTTAGTGTAGTACAGAAATTAAAGGAGTAGGGCAGTAATATAAAAGCTGCAAAATTAGAAGTACAGAAGGGGACTCTATTAGTTGGGCTTAAAGTCTTAAAGTGGAACAGATCCTAAGGCATAAGGAAACACTAGCTTCAGAAAAAAAGTGTAGTTATGGTCTTACAAGGTCAAAAGGTTGCACAAAAAGGGTAAGACAGGTAGACAATGAGATTAAAATTGATATTTAAGGTAAATGAAATAAAATGTATTCTGGATCCAGATAATTAGAAACCAGTTACTGATTCTGACTATATTTTATTAGCTTTTAAATACTATTATAACATTTTATCTGAAAAGGGAATACAATATTAAACAACTTCAGAAGAGACTTTTTTTCAAAAATATTTTTAAAAATAATTAAATAATGAGAAAATGTTACCTGTGTGATTTTTTTGTTTTGTTTTTGCCTTATTGCTTACCATTTATCAAACTATTGTCACAACACTCATTTCTTCCCCACTGAGACTAGAGCTCTGGCGCACATTTCTTCTACACTGGGGTAAGATGACATGCAGCTCATTTGTTCCCTGACAGAATAAAAATGAAATGTGATGTGACCATCCACAAGATAGCCAATTGGAGATTTTTGCATCAAGTCCCTAACCCTATCCCCATGTTGGTGAGATAGGCACCTCCGTCACCACAAACACTAACAATGTTTCTCAAAGTACATACTCTCAAACATACTCCATGAAAACTAGAAGGCTCCCAGCTTATGTAGCCATGTTTATGCCCCTTTGATCAAGCTGTTGGGACCGTTTCCCATCTGTCTTTGGAGCAGCAGAGACAACAGCTGAGGAATCAACAAATACTTCCTCCCACACAAGACTTCCAACAAAATAACCTTGGCTTTCCAGTCCCAAATTTGACATTTGTAGCATCAGAGCTGCTAATCAACCTCTAACTGTCTGGGTTATAGTTAGATATCTGTTCCTCTGTGCTCTAGCACCATATCTTAACTACTGAGAATATTAGTACTTTAATAAAGCCTTTATCTATGCAGGAAGAAAACAAACAAATTAAAGGCTAAAAGATAACACCTGAGGTATTTGTATGTTATTCCCATGAAATATTATCCAGTTGATAAAAATATGTTTTTATAAACTCTGAAATATTAATTACCCACCTCGAAATCAACCCTAACAAAGCTAAATAATAATCACTGCCTACCTCCATCTCGGCAACAACTTCCCCACTATAAAACGCCTACTTTCCTGGGAAGCCACTTAGTTCACTCAAGAAACTATTGTTCTTGATGACTTTAACTTAGATTGGCACTTCTGTACAACTAATAACCCATCCAACTTTATTAATCTCTTCAACTTCACCCAAACAATAAACTGCCTGACTCATTTTGACAAATGCTCTAACAAGCAGTCAACATTAGACTGGATCCTAACTAACAAACCTAGCCTAGGCAGGTGCCTACATGACTCCCTCAGTGACCACTGTCCAACCTTTCTTTACAGGAAATGCATCTACACCCAAAGCAACATCCTCTACAAATACATCACCTCAAAGAAAAATGTCTCCCCCACTACTTTCAACCTTCTACTACAACAATGCAACTGTTCGTCACTTAAGCACCTACAATTGGACGATGTTGTTCAGTACTTCAACAAAACCTTCCTTACAATTCTTAATATTCTAGCCCCTGCCAAAAAAGCTCATAGAAGGACCGAGACCCTCCCATGGCTATCCAAAGATACCAATCTACTAATGAGACAGAGACAAAGCCTGGTCAGATTCTCGTATATCCAGGGACAAAGCTGACCTCCTTAACTATCAACAACTAAGAAACCTAACAAAAAGAGAAATAAAAAGAGACAAACAAGTTTACTTCCTATCCTGTCAGCAAAAAAACAAAACAACCCACAGAAATTTTGGCTTTCCATCAACCAACTCCTAAGCCCAGGATGTACCTCTGCCCCCCCCCCCCCCACCTGCTACCTCAGACAACTCAGTCCTTATCTCTACTCAATTTAACACCCATTTCATCAACACCATCACCTCCCTTCTAGACAACCAACCAACCCAGCTATTTACTGTCCCCACCCCAGCCGTAGACAATCATAGCCCCTTCTCACCCATACAAAGTACATACAAACTCTCTTGTCCAAACTCATATCATGCTGTACAGCTGCAGACAAGCTCCCTAATGAATTTCTAAAACTTGCAGTCCCTTCAAACATATACACCATTTCAGTCCTAATCAATTGCTCTATCAAAGAACATCATGTCCCACTCATATGGAAAATATCTCATATTATACCTCTCCACAAAGGTGGCCCCTCCAAAGAACTAATCAGCTATCATCCCATAGCCATACTTTCTCCCCTCAGGAAAATTTTAGAAAAATGCATCCACAACCTGCTCATAACCTACTTGCTTGACAATAACCTCCTTTCCAACTCCCAACATGGATTCAGACCAAAGCACAGTACCAGCACTGCACTCCTAACCTTCACTAACACCATCCACCATCTCACGAATGAAGGCCAGCATGTCTCTTCCATATTTCTCGACATGTCTAAAGCCTTCAACACCATATCACTTGATCCCACCAGCTTCTGCTAAATAAACTATCTTCCTGTGGTCTTAGTTTACTATCACTAACTTGGTTAAACAGCTATCTTTCCAACCGTCAACAAGCTACAAAGTGGGAAAACTCTCTTCCCCCCTCTTCCCCATCTCCATGGGGGTACCCCAAGGTTCTATTCTCGGACGACTTCTCTTCATCATATTCACAAACAACCTCAGTACAGCAACCCAACATGCCTCCTTAGTACAGTATGCAGATGATGCTACCCTTATCTGCTCTGCCCCTCACCCCAAGAACTCCAACTAAAAATGCAATCTTCTTTTCAGGACATTGAAATCTATCTCTCCCAACCCCAACTCATTTTAAATCCCAATAAAACCAAAAATCATAGTTTTTAGTACCAAAAATCCCCAAACTTCCCAGCTCCTACTATCAATCACCTCTGCAAACAGTAGCAAAATTACCCCCACTAACCACACAAAACTTTTAGGTGTCACCATAGACGACAACCTCACATTTGACATACATATTGCCCAGACCATCAAAAAGTCCATATCAAACTAAGAACCCTAAACAGAGCCAAACTGTTCCTAACTCCCAATGCCAGGCTAGCCACTGCTTGCACACACCTTCTATCTACCCTTCTCTATGACTCTCTCATATCTACTAACCCTCGAAAATCTGACCTCAACAATCTAGAATCATGTTACCATAAAACTGATAAATTTGCCACTAACCACCCACCCAGATCCCACCACTGCTCAACTCTTTCAATATTAAACTGGCTTGAGCTCCCCAACCTTCTATCTCTCAAACAACTATCCTTAGCCCACAAAATAATGTACCACCCCAACATCTGCCCTGCAATCTCCTCTTTAGTTCATCCTAATACTACTAATAGCAGACCCCCTTAGATCATCCAACAAACTCCTACTAAAAGTATCCAACTCCCACAACCAAGATGGTGGCTCCCTCTATTCTCACAGAATAGCCAAACTCTGGAACACCCTTCCAGACACAATAACAAAAAATCCAGTACATAACAAGTTCAAATCACCCCTAAAGGAACACCTCACCAGTCACTGGCTGTGCTCCTGCCTCTCCCAATGGTTAATTTACTTCCACACCCTTAGTTACCTTTATCATCCGACAGTCTAACATCCCTTTTGTAAACTTTAACTTATGTACTATTTAATGTTTTCTCTTGTACAGTCCCACTGATTGCATTATATTTTCTACTACTGGGTTGTTCCTCCAACTATAATGGTACAGTTCTACTGATTGTATTATATTTACTGCTACTTGTTTGTGTTTGTACTACTGTGGAGTTTCCCCCCTAGGACTCAACTAGTTAAAGGGACCTTGATTTGTACTGCTTCTAGATGCTGTAAAATAATTTATATTATACTAATATTTACTGTTACTATGTCATATATTATTGAGGAGCTTTTCTCCCCGGGTTTCTGCTGAAAACAGGCCCCTGGCCCAGTCGGACATACCCAGTCAACAAATGTAATAAATGAATAAATAAATGAGCAAATGAAGGATTTGGTTCTGCTTCAACATATACATTGGAAATAAATAATAAAACAAGGCACAAATTCTAATATATGTTCTACTTCTGGATCAATATCATTTCGAAATACTGGTAATAAGGTATGTATGGCAACCTTATCAAAGAGAATAAGGTAATTCTGCCAAATGTAATAGATGATCAAATGTTTTTCTCTTTAATAGTTTTATTTAATGTTTATTAATGTAGACATAGAGAGAAGAAGTTCAGTCTTTAAAGTGGAAAAATGTTACATATAATACCATCTACTTAGACAGCAACTAAAAACACATTATGGCACTACATGACATGCTAATATTATTTCCCTGGTAGCCTAGTAAGCCTCAAATGACACTAATGCATCATACTGGTTAATGTGATAATCATGGTATTGGACTTCCAGATAATATATCATATGCTCTAATTTCAATTTTAAAGGTTGTAGTTCAATCATTAAGTATATCATAGTCTATGAAATAAAAACAGATAGATAAAAGTGAATGTGTTGGGAATAAATTCAAAAGCAATCATTAAATGTAATAAAAAGTAAATTGATTTGTATTACGGATAACTAGTTATAATATTTTATTTAATTGTCAACAAATCATAGGGATGTTACTTCAATGTAAAGTAGATTTTAAATAATCATTTATAATCTCCTAGTCTAAAAATTGGCATTTGCAATATCTTCAGTTTCCTTTACAATCGTATTTTTCAGAAAGCAATAATTATTACTCAATAATATAATATGTTTATTGTTAAAAGCTTGATAATTAATATCAACTGGAGTAGTAACAAAAAGAAAATATGGAGGGCCTAAAACTGACAATCACTCAAACATGAGAAATCCTGAAACTCCTTACCACTCTGGACCCTGAATTAAAAGCTAACTTGTGTCCCAATGGGAGAGAAAGTTAAGAACTTTGTTATTGTCGGTCTGTGACATTTAGGGAGTCAGTGATTACATTTCAGTATGGTTGAACTGAAATTTTGATTGTCAAGCTGGCAACTCTCTCTCTCTCTCTCTCTGTATAAACATATCTATGTATATGTGTGTCTGTGTGTATATATATATATATATATATATATATATATATATATATATATATATATATATATGTATATGTGTGTGTTTATATATATATATATATATATATATATATATAAACATATCTATATATATATGTGTGTGTGTGTCTGTGTGTCTGTGTATATGTGTGTGTGTGTGTGTGTGTGTGTGTGTGTGTGTGTGTGTGTGTGTGTGTGTGTGTGTGTATATATATATATATATATATATATATATATATATATATATATATATATATACATACACAGACAGATGTGAGTGTACTCGATATATATATATAAATTCCACTATTGCTGTATTTAACAAACAATGTGAACAAGATTTTAGGTCTATTGGCAGAAACAAGGAAGGGCTATTGAATTTGTTTGAAGGGGAAGCCGAAGCTTTACATATTTTGGCTAACAATAAAAATTGTCGGGTTATGAAAGCTGACAAAGGTGGAACAATTGTGCTAATGAACCAAGCTGATTATGTAAAAGCTATGAACACAGTTTTAGCTGACCAGACTACTTATCTTAAAGTCAACACAGACTTTGTGCAAAAAAGTTTTGCTAGATTAGATAGTAGTCTTTTTGACATGTTATGTGAAGGAAGTTTAGATTACAAAACATATTCCTTCTTATACACAGAGTATCCCAAGATAGCTGTGTTATTTGGCATACCCAAAGTGCACAAATTACAGGAGCAATTGCCATTTAGACCTATCATTTCAGCTTATGGTTCGAAGACTGAAACAATTTCAGTGTGGTTAGACAATATTTTGAATCCAGTAGTACAACAGTCCAAGTTTTATCTTAGAGACTCGTGGCACCTTTTGGAACTATTGAGAGAAATCAATGTAGAGCAGGACAATGTGTTTTTTGCATCTTTAGATGTAGTGTCATTGTACACTTGCATCAACCAGGTAGAAGGCATTGAATACATGAGAGATTATCTCAGTAGGCACACCCAATTAGGACAAACCAAGGTACACATTTGTTGTAGTCTAATGGACCTAATATTGGACAACAACTTTTTTAGGTTTGAAGAAGGTCTTTTCAAACAAATATCAGGAGTCGCAATGGGGTCACGGGTGGCACCAAGTTTTGCCAACATAGTCATGGCATCTTGGGAAGACAAACACATGACTGGACATTTAGACACAGGAAATATTGTCTTTTATAGGAGATACATTGACGATTTGGTGTTTTTATGGAAAGGTGATTTTGATTCCTTTACCAATTTTTTGGAAAAGTTAAACACCACTACTGATTTTTTGAAATTCACTATGGGTGAATTTGGTAAATCCATTAATTTTTTGGATTTACACTTTTATATTGATAGTACAAACAAAGGTTTTCACAGTAGTATTTATAGAAAACCCACCTTTGTCAATCAGTATCTCCACCATGACAGTTTGCACCCCTACCATATGAAAAGGGGAGTAGTTAAAGGTCAGTTTATTCGTCTCAGTAGGCTGACCAGTGAAGACAGTGTTTTTTGTACAGAATTAGTCGATTTAAAACACTTTTTTATTCAGAGGGGTTATGACACTCTGTGGCTTGATCATATAATACAAGAGGTCAAGGCATTGAGAGATGACAAGGCTAGGCCTATTTTAATAGGTCCAATATTACAAAGTAGCATCACAGATTGTTCTAGTGCATGTAAGAACTTTGTTTTATCATTCCCTTTACCCATTACTAATGAAATGGACATCATTAGGGGAACGGTGCTCAACAATTGGAGAATTATAGCAGGCAACCATGACCTAGTGAAAGCTATTGGAAAAGGTCCTTTATTTACATACAAAAAAGTTACTAACATTAAAATGATTTTGGAAAAGGGAGACAGAAGCTTTTTTGGTTATACAAATTCTCTGGTTGGCACATTCCCTTGCAATGCTTGCAAACAATGTAGGTTCACTAGTGGTACATCCAACATTTTTTTGAAACACTGTAGGAAAGAAATCAAAGTAAATGGACATTTTACATGCAAGAGTAGTAATATAGTGTACATGGCACAGTGTGCAACATGTGAACACTATTATATTGGGAAAACTATCAGAACATTGAACAAAAGGATATATGAGCACAATCTAGCCATTAAAAAGAAAGATATGTCAAACGCTCTAGCCAAGCATTCACTAGCTTGTCCTTGTTTCAAAAAATTCATTTTTTCAGTTTTAGAAAAGGTGGATGATTCCTTATTTAGTGGGAATTATAAGGTACATTTGGAGTGTAGAGAAGCCATTTGGCAAATCAGGTTGAATGCAGATGAGCCACCTGGCTTAAATGATGTAATCAACATCAAATGTTTTTTACTCAAATCTAAATTTTAGGTTCTGCATTTTATATATACATATTAATTATACACATACATTTTTTATTTGTATATGTATAATATTTATTTAATTTATTTAGAATTACATATATTATATTTTCAAACATGAAAAGTTATAGGAATTATGTTTGAATTTATGTGTTCACACAGGATCGGTGTCTTTTACACATGTGATTTACAAGACATTACTATTTAAGACATTGGAAAAAGTTGGGTGCATTTTCTGATGAAGTTCTGTTTTAATAAAAGAATGAAAACGTTAAAATTCAGGTGGCTTTTCGTCTTTCTCAGAACCAGTGGAGGACTTTGGTTATTTTGTTTTGTTTTCGTCTAAGTTTGGTGCATATATATATATATATATATATATATATATGTATGCATCATTCAGTGTAAAAATAATATCTGAAGACAACACATAAAACACAAGTCATTTAAACTCACTTCATTTAACCCAGAATAACTAAAATAAATAAATAAATGAATAAATAAAAATGAACCCTCAACTTATTTATAGCAGTTCAATGGCTGTACTAGAGTAGTACAACTGTACAGATTCTTTGCAGAATGTCCAGAGTTTTGCCTCATATTTTTGGTCTGCTCTTCATAAAATTTTGGTTTTCTGGCAAATCACTGAGTGAGGATTGAAGTGAAAAAATAATGACAGAAGTTTGAGTTACAAACTTCATACTCTTCAGAAAACTCACGCTAATGCAAAATCTGTTGCTTTATCAACTTTTTATGCTTGTAAGAGCAATATTTAAAAATTGTCCCTATTTTTGGTCCTTTGTCCTCCCATTACATATGGCTGTGTCCAGATTTCTTGGTCTTAGAGGTTGAGAGTTATGACAGCAGTAGAAAGGAGATAAGCAGTGCAATTGCACCACAGGCTCACACAATCCAACAGCATGTGATGAATCAACCTGTAATATTACTTATAAATCTTTACAAAAACTCAGACCAACGATCAAAGAATCATAAACTTTCCTTATTATTAGAGCTGTAAGTTGTAACTAGTAAAATGTACTGAAGAATATCATTAAATCAGATGTGTGCTTAGATCACTTTTTTCAACCACTTGTGATTAGGTAAAATAAATGATAACTAGACCAGTTGTATGGCTTCCATTTACACACACACACACACACACACACACACACACACACACACACACACACACACACACACACACACACACACACACACACACACACACAATTACAACAGTGTGATTTAAAAAAACTGCTAGCTTTTTAAAATAATAGCATAGCATTGATATGTTTGATTCTGACTAATTAGCATTTTCCTGAAACAGAAAATACTATTGTTCTAAAATCTAGTGCGAAAAAATCATTTGTTGGAAAATATTTATGTAGAAATTCTTAAACTGGACCTTTTTCCCACACATAGAATTGGGGACTTATGAAACTGAATGATATCACAAATGTAATGAAATGTACAAAACTCTCCAGCAACACATATATCTATATATATATATATATATATATATATATATATATATATATATATATATATATATATATATATACACACACACACATATATACATAGATATAGATACCTATAGATATAGATTGATATAGCTATGAATATATTTTTGATTGTAAATTGGTATCAAAAAACTCGACAGATTTCAATCCTTTGATTAAATATTGCAGACAAATAAATTAAAAGAAACAAAATGTTTGGTATTTAAAGTAAAACTACAAAGTGCACAGCATTTTCTTGCACCAAAATCAAGAATCTGCAGCTAGGTAGCGATTCATGGAACCGCTTAGCCTCTAATGCAAAAAAGCTAAACGGTGCAAAAAAGACAAAAGAAGTTGCAAATGAAGTGCAGTTTGCTGAGTGCTTAGCAATGTGCTAATGAGGATTGGTGAAGGCAGGTCAGAGGTGACATTTAGTTACAAACTAGCACAGATGGATGGCATGAATAAAATAACATGCATGACAAATCTTGTAGAGCTGCAACAAGCAAATATGATTGGGACAGCAATGTCTATAGTTCAGCAGCATTTATTTGTCATGAATAGCATTCCCACAGGGGTTTGCATTGGCAAAATATGGCGTCATCTAACGCAGTATCTGCAAAAGCTAACATTACACCAGCTGACAGATCAGTATCTCAAGGACTGCTTTTGAGTGATAAGAGACATTAGATGGGTATTGATTGATCTCTTTACTCCCTGCACTAGAACTGGAGGAATGTAAGGATTTCCCATACCAGCGGCTGTCATAATGCATGTAGCTTTTCCAATTCTAGTTATAGGGACCTTCAAAAGACAAACTGGGGAAGGGAGTTATATCATAGGCATCAGACTGGAGGTACTCAAGATCCTCCTTAATAAGCTGCTACCATGTATGGAGGGCAGCTTTGTTTTCCTTAAAATAGTAAGTGAGAGTTGCTGCCTTACATGGCTTTTATGATATAAGCCCATTCTTTAAGTGATGAGATTAAAATATTGTACCCATTTAGTAATAAAGTCCCCACTTGAAATAAATATCAACAGGGAGAACTGCATTCTATCAACTGCTAATTAGTGTTTAGTGCTCAGGGCACCTGCATAGTACGATGTAGAATCCTCCCATAAATCCCACACATTGCAGACAAATCACCTTTATCACAGCTTCAAGCATGATATCATCCCACAAATTAGTAGGTAAGTGCAGGTATACTGGTGCACACAAATATTTAAAACCACAAGCATTACATACACATTTCTCAACATCCTTTTGTCTCTCTCCACTGGTGTGACCCTAATACATCGCAGGTGATACAGGGTTCTCCTTTCAGCTATGGCTAATGATAACATGATTACTTTATGGGACCCATAAAGCATAGCTGAACATCAGTACAACCTTTCCCCTTCCATATCAGGAATATAGTAGAGTTCATGGTCAGTCCACTGAAAGCACAGATTCTTCAGTTCTTCATTTGTTCCTTAATTCCTACATAAAGACCAAAGGCTCTTCAGAACACAAACTTTTCAATGAATGTATATACACTGGTATCCAAACAGGTATCAAGTAATTTTTTGAATATCTGCAAAAGAGGACTGTTGAATATGTAAAGGAACCTTCTTACAAAGTCGAGCAAATGACTGTGTTAAATAGTTTGCCCTTTGAACTGTCCTTGACTCATCAATTCTGTAAATAAAAATGTGCCTCTGGTTAATATGCTTGTATTCAAGAATTCAGTGTTTACTAGAGATTGATATTCTTTACTCCAGAGTCCCCTGTAGGCTAAACAAAGTTTACCCCTCAGTTATCTTTAACTGAGTGAAAAGAGGCTTAGACTTTTCGGTCCAGACGGGTATCATTTATCTCTACAAGCAATGATATAACATTAAATATCTTAAGAATAAATGAAAATGCCAGGCCGAATGATACTGGACCTAGAACTGAGCTCTGGGGGATTCCCTTTGTTCACTTCAAAGCAGCTAGATGTGAAATTGCCTGTCCTTACTCTCTGCAATCTACCACATAGCCATTTAGCCCCCAGCAAACAATGTATGTATTCAATGTATTTTTGAGTATGGTATCATTGATAGTTGAATGACGGAAACTGACAAAAGCCTTAGACAAATCCAAATATACCACCACTACAGACATGCCCATATCACATACGATTGCCACTGTGTCATAAAATTCAATTAAATTATTGAACATAGAATGTTTTTTGTGAAAACATGTTGAGTGAGGTCTATTAAATATCACTGAAAGTTTTGATTAAGAAAGTAGATACCTCTACACCTCTCAAAACTTTTCCCCACCAGTGAAGTGAGTCTAATGAGCCTATAATTATTTATATTGTCTTTTGGGCCCCCTTTGAATTGGAATTATAGCCACAATTTTCCAACTAGTAGGAGCAGTTTCAGATCACAACAGGTTACTAAAAAAATTGAGTAATAGTAGACAAAATGTATTTATTGCAATATGACCAGAAAATGCTTGGAATACCATCAGGTCCAGTACCACTACCCTGTATAACATGGCTCAAAGATGCTTGCACAAGTGTCAGCTGGAAAACTGGGCACATACAACAATCTTCTATTAAAATTCTAACATCAGAAACATCATCAAACATTGTAGCCTCTTCTGCCAGGAAGTGCTCATTGACCAAGTCTGCCTGTAATAGTCCTATGTTCATCATTTCACTTTGAACAGAAACTGGCCCAAAAGATTTACCCTTATTACCAGTTTTTCACATGTAAGAATAACATTTCATAGAACAAGGGCTACTAATTAAATCATCTTCCAATGTACTTTTTGCTAATCTCAGAGGCATTTAACCTTCTGGTAACTAAGTTATCGGCCCATTTTAAAATAATTTCTCTTGAACCTCTTCCTGAGGCTAAGCTTCTTCCTCTTTTTTCTCAGAGGTTTACTATGACCAGTATTCCACTATGGATGTGTAGTCTTCAGTAGACTGTTAGTTATTATTTTCTTACACCCAGACAACAGGACTCTACAAATGTTTTCAAAGTCCTGCCATTTATTCACAACACTATTTACCTCAGAAGAATTCAACTCCATAGAATGCATTTGATTAATAATAATAAATCAATCAATCAGCTTAGACTTATCAAAAATACTCTTTTAGTTGAGTCATGCAAAAAACGTTGTTATATTAAATTTAAAAGCTGAATGATCTGAATTGCCTGATGGACACACAATTGGTTAAATGCAGAGATTTTATTTGAAATATTTCTACACAAGAGATTTAAGATATTATTGGTATGATAAGAAAATCAGTCATCAGAGTCAAATTGTGTAATATATATAAATCATAAAATTCATTCTTCGATTTTATTGATGTGCCATCCTACCAACTGATCCCTGGACAGTTAAAGTCACCCAATATTATTAGGTAATCATAAACCTGACCGAGCCAGTGATAAACCATAGCTGATCAGTGTTTGATAATGCAGGATTTTTATAAAAAACTAACATATACTGTGGAACACCAGAGTCAGCAACTAATTCTACCACAAAAATAAATTCTGAATTATAATTCACTTCCAACACCCTAACACTTAGCCATTGTGCTGTAAAAATAACCACTCCTCATCTTGACCTATTATTTGTCAGGAAGCTAAATGACTGGTATCCAGGAAGTAGTGTGCCTTCACTCTTCCATGATTCAGCAATTACAGCCAAGTCATCATAATTTGCTGTACAGCATATATTTATTTTACTAGTCATGCTTTGAGCATTAGTATGATGCACTTTTAGTAACCTGGGGTATCTAGCATGGTTGTAACTAACCTTAATTCCTGGGTAAAATCTAACAAATGTTTCACAATATCAGCCAATTTCAAACTTAAACATTTACCACTTAAATAATTCCTTTGATACCTGTCTTGTCCAAATAAACTTGTGGTATTCACATAATCATCCCAGAAATCAATAAAATCAATATTATTGAATACACCAGTTATGTAACCATTTATTGAATAGTGTTGCTTTTGTGAATTGTAAATCTAATAAGGCTAGTGAGGGTAAAATTTCTGAAAAGAAATTGTTGATTTTGTTTTTTAAGCAAACCTCTGCAGTACTCTCAACCATCAAAGTGAATCCAAATTTTCAGCATGTAGCAGAATTTGAACCTATGTGAAAGAGAAGGGTCATTGACAGGTCATTTACACCTGCAGATAGAAGTATACCTGCACCAGAGATATAAGTACATATTTCCTCTATCAGTCTGACAAAGCCTGTATGAATATGTTGGAGTTTATGTCCTTCTAAACTAAAAACTGTCACATTGCCTCTATCAATACTAACAAGTGGTCTAATAATTGTCCTGATCATTTTGTTACCTATAACCAACACACCAGCAGGATGGCTCCCCTTATCCCCAGTATTCACCATATCAGTTCTATGGTTACCTCCAAGTGCTCTTCTCCTGTAGCATTTATTAAAGGCCGAGTCAGATGGGTTGCTGTCTTCGCAATCCCTGCTGTCTCTTCTTTATATTAATGTCATTTGCCTTTTCCTGAAAATCTAATTCAGTCTACAATAAAGATTTTTGACAAGGTTATTCTGTTGTTTAGTAAACTTTATCTGAGCCCCTGTGTCCACTTTGGTTTTCTGAATAGAAATACATGCTTCATCAGTGCATCTATGTTATGACTGCAGTTCTGCAATGGAATTAATATCTGTTTAAGAACTATCAGACATCATAAGAACTTCAGTATTAGCCTTACTTTGTTCAGAGAAATCTTTGTACCTTAAATCCAGCTTATCACTTATTAAAAATTCACAGTTAACCACTTCTGATGAAATTTCTTTCCTTAAACCCTCAAGTTCCATAGTAAGTCAGTCAGCTCGATACATTTAACATACTTATTTGTCTCTAAGTCTACTAAATTCTGTGGGAGTGTAGTATATATGTGACAATGAATGCACTGAAAAAGTGCTTTTTCATCAACCAGTGAGTGTTCATTTAAAACCACACTTACAAGTAACTAAAAAAAAAATCCAGAAGTTATACTACCCTTCTGTGCCAGTTGTTCACTTTATGCTTCGATACAAGACCTGCCTTTGCGTCATGCATTTGACATGTGGCTGCTCAGCTCGCGGCCACTTGCTGGTGCACTTGCTTAAAAAGCAAGTCTAATCTCTGTCTCATAAACACACACACATACACACACACACACACACACACACACACACACACACACACACACACACACACACGCACACACACACAAATAGAACACTCTTTTCAATTAGCAGCAGGGAAAGAAACTTTTCATGAATAAAATAAAATAAAGTGAAACTCTTAGCTATGGTGACTCACTGGTGCAAATGCTTAAATACCAAGTCTAATCACCTGTCTCACAAATACACAAACCCTTTTAAAGTAGTAGCAGGGAAAAAAACTTTGTAATGAATAAAATAAAATACAGTGAAACTCTTAGCTATGGCTGCATGTTGGTGTGCTTGCTGAAATAACAAGTTTAGTCTCTGTCTCACAAAAAACCCCAAATACTTTAAAGTAGTAGAAGGGAATAACACTTAGTAATGAATAACATTAAATTTAATGAAGCTCTCAGTTATGGCTACCTGCTAGTGCACTTACTTAAATAGTAAGTCTAATCTCTGCTACACACACACACACACCCACACACACACCCACACACACACACACACACACACACACACACACACACACATATATATAAAGATATATATATATATATATATATATATATATATATATATATATATATATATATATATATATATATATATATATATATATGTATGGATTCACTTCATAACACTGAAAACTCAAAACACTGAAAATGAGAAAACTTCATAATATAGAATACCAAAACACTGAAACTTCAAAACACTGAAAACTCAAAACACTGAAACTCAAAACACTGAAAACACATATCATACATATACTGAGTTTAAACAACATAAATCATAGCACTTTCCACCAAGTGTAAGCAGGGGGCCAAGCCCCCCTGCACCCCACATGTGGGGGCTGTACCCCCCACACCCACTGCTACTTAAATATATCAACTCCAAGATTGCACTTAGTGTAGTGCACTGGGTGGAAAGTGCTATGATTTATGTTGTTTAAACTCAGTATATCTATGATATGTGTTTTCAGTGTTTTGAGTTTCAGCGTTTTGAGTTTTCAAGATTTTGAAGTTTCAGTGTTTTGGTTTCAGTGTTTTGAGTTTCAGTGTTTTAAGCTTTCAGTGTTATGAAGTGAATCCAACTTTTCAGCATGCAGAATTTGAACCCTTGGAAGCAGGCACCTGTCCATCTTTATACAGAGTTTCACAACTACAACAGCAGAGTCTGGCTCAACCTCCAGCACAAAATCCTTAAGCAATGACACTGATGGAGACAGGCTGAAACAACACCCACCAACACTCACCTCAGACACTACTATGCACAATTTGTTCAGTAACACAGATGCTGTAAGAACATCTAATCTGCCTATATGTACCCTGAGGTGTATAGAGGGGGAGTGTGGTAGCTCACAGAACAATACAATACAGCAGTGTTCTCTACAGTCTGTTCTGGGCAATGTGTGGTTAAGTCAAACTATGCATCAAACATCTCCACTTACACCACATAGGAAGGATGGTGCTGTAGGTTCCAGTCCTCATGGTTATTGCAGGTGCTCAGGGACACATAGCACATTGCTATTTACACATGCAGTGTTAGGCTAGAGGTCAGTAGAGACAGAAACTTTTATCATGGGGAGAGGGATAATCAATGACATAGATGATTTCCTCTATTGACTGATAGAGAGAGAGAGAGAGAGAGATAGAGAGAGAGATCAGGGAATCATGCAGTGTAGCCACTGTGATGCCTGTTTTATGAGATTATATTACGTGCCCTTGAAGTGGCGACCCTTTGATGTGCAGATGTAGCTGGACTGCAGAGCCTCTGGTATGCATACAAGAAGTTATTAGCTGGAACTGGACCTGTATTAAGTGTATATATGAGGCATTGCATCCTGTGTGGTTCAAGAGCATGGCTACCCTCATTTTACAGTGGGGTGTCCTGTGGTGATACTCTAGCCATGGCAGGTACAGAATGTTTTCTCTGTGATGGTCATCCTATGCAGCCACCATGGTTATATGCATGCTCTTGACAATGGGCAACACTGGCTAATATCTGAATTGAGATGACCATTTTTTAATTTATGTTAACAAAAACCACAAACGTCCAATCATGGCATTATCTCTGGAATGTCACAAGGACTTTGGCAATGCTCCATGAAACCATCCAAGAGGTCAAACACCATGCCAGTCACGTTCTAGGATGATATGGATAGCTGCTGAAATACCTGCACTATAACACTGTACAGCTTTCAATGGATATATAGAACCTCCTGCATGTCCAGGGTGGTTATGACACTGGCTGATTATTTGAACCACTTGTAGTTGGCAGTAAAGTGAATATTTAGATGTCTGATGCACTGCTTTACTTTGCTGTCACAGGTCAGTGTTGTCCGTGGCAGTACTGTAGCTACAGGGAAGTCCACTTGATGAGCTGTCTTGCTTCCTCCAGGGCAGCAAGTATAGGATAAGCCACAGAGTCACCTCAGGTAATGGGTGTAGTACCAGTTAAGAATGAAAAAGATAGTGTCAATATGTCCTGGGATGCAAACTGATCTGTGTAAGTATCATTGTCAGACACTGCACAGGTGTTTGCCTCTACGGTTTTACCAGTACCTATGAATCACTGCATTTCACAGATGTCCATCTGTGACGTAAAGCATAACTTCTGCCTCTGCCAGTTGTCACTGAGTTACTAACACACCTCCTTATGTAGGCTGGGAGGCAGGCTGTGCCTATGCACATGTTACACTGTACCATGGCACAAGGGTGCACTAATAACAATCCAAAGGCCCTGGTATGTCATGATGACCAGACTGACATTTTGTATTGCTACAGATTTATGATAATGGCTGTGGATGCTACTGCTCCATGGAGAATGCCTGGCTACCTGGTGTAGTTAGGAAAGCAAACTAATGCTATTTCTCCTTCACAGACAATTCAGGGAGTGGCTGTAGGGACCTTATGCATGACTGTTCTTTAATGTGAATGCCTGTCATGATCTGGCAGATCAGATGATCAGGGCAACCAGCAACACCGGCACTAGTGGACAGTGCTGTCACTGTTATGATGGCCTGTACCACTGCACACCTGACGATGTCTGGGTGTGGGAAACAGGTAATGCAAGAGCACCCACATGGTATAGTAAGGATTTGCCATTTGGAGTGTGCATCATACTGCAATTAACAGCTTTTTTGTCTTTCACAGCTCTGCTCCTCATAAGAATTTTTCCTTTTACAGATTCCTGGATGTTCAAGAACTGCTTCTGTGGGTGACTGTCTGCTTGAACTATGCATGCTGTTGCTAGCAAGTATACTGTTCTAGCAGTATGCTGTTTTTTTATTTTTTTATTTTTTTTTGGGGGGGGGGGGTGTTAGGGCAAATGCTAATACCTGTAGATGTTACTGTCATGCTTTCATGCTTCTGCTCTGTTGCATTTGTATATGGTAGTATAACTGATTGTGCTGTAGGTTACCTACATGTAGTAGTGTAGATTGTTTCTCTAGTTGTAATACTTACATCCTGCTTTTGATTCATTGCAGGTAAAGAATGTGTATTGGGCTTTGGATACTATCTCAGGCCACTACTTGCTTGCATGTATATGTGGAGCTCTAACATTTCAATATAATCTTCGTCTCTCACACCTATATATGTTATATGATTACTTGCATATCTCTTCTAACTTTTAGCCCACACAGGGCAACATAAAAATACTGCCATCTGCCACAAGAGGGAGCACAGACCTATGCAACAGTCAGATTAGTGGATCACTATTTCTACAAAGGCACTAAGTATGGTTCACAGGCCATGTGCTCTCATAACAAACTACACTTTCCTTTCTATTTCTCACTCCCTATAGGTTGTGATGGAGAGTCACAGGCAGGTCAGTTGCTACTTACAACTACTCTAAATGAAGCTGAAAATAAAGTGGGTAAGCAAGGTAAGAGTTCCTTGCTGGGAGTGGTTGGCCCACATCCCATACAGGTACCCTGCTCTAATGACTTTCCTCAGCTTCACTGTACCTAGAGCATGTGGCAAAGATGGTAGTTGTATGAGCAATGGCATGTAGTAGCCCTTCCTGAAGTGATTGTCAGGCTCAATGTACTAGATGTCTGATACAAGTTGTTCGCTGCTGGCAGGTATGACTGATGCCACTAGCCAAAGAGACCCAGGACCTCCATCTTTGGGACCCCAATAATGTTCCTCTGGGCTGGCCAGCAGCTGACACACTGCTTGTATCCCTTTCTGTCCTCAGCTATTTGTCTATGCTCTGTCTGTTTTTGTGTATCCCATATAATTCTCCATTGTACATGTGCACCTGCCCTTGTTTGTTTGTGCTTCCATTGCATATTTGTGTACAACCATTACATAAGCTCCCCTCCCCCTGCTTTCCTCCTCCTTTGTGCTATTCACCTCTACCTTTCTCCCTTGTCTCTCACTATAAATACAATTACATTATTCTCCCCAACCATTTGGACTACTTTGCCCCACTACAGTCCAGTTGTGTGTTTCTCTGCTTGCCATACTGCTTGTCCTACTTTCCTGTATTCACCTTTCCAGAACTTTCATAAAACCTGTAAGCTGCTCAGCTTGCTTGGCTCCCGCTGACGGGTTTTCACATATGCTATACATATTTTCTGTGATGTGCATAATGTTTGTCTGCCACTCCTTACAATGTTTCCCTTCTACCTCATCTACCTTCTTACAGTGCACTGTTTTGTATATTCATGAGATATGCCCCTGCTCAGATACTGTCTGTTTTACACCACAATGTATTCACTGTGCAGCATAAGCCAACTGCCACCCTGAAATGCACATCTTTGGATCTCAGTCGAGTTACGATTTAGCTCTTCGGTGCCAGCATGTGCTAAGAAAGATAAACTGTCACTTCTTTGATGTCTATTAGCTGCACCTAGAAAGATTACTAGGATGTGAAAAAGCCTATTATGTCTCCTTTCACTGAATTCTTAAAGTTAACCACTATTATGTATGACAGAGACACTGAGACTGTTTGAATAAAAATAAAAGATTCCTTCATAAGTTATATATTTTAGCCAAACCTACAAATGTTATTGGCTAAATACACCATACATGTTCTATGACTGTGTTGTATCATATGCTTAATTTGGACTCTATTATTATTGAAGGAAATCTATAATATTAAAAATCACATAAACATCCTGTGTTGCTATGACAGTTGATGGGAAAGTATTTTGTTTGTTTTTTATTTATTTTTTTTGTTTAGAACAGAGGCAGATCAGGCTGAGATTCAGAGATATCTCTTATGTGGTCACATAGTGGCAAAATAACATGATGATACAGTGCAATTCAATACAAATCTGGCTAACAATGTAATAGGAACCACTTAGTTTGACAGAGAGGAAAAAATTAAGGAATGTTTGCAAAAACTCCATAGGTTTTGTAAAGAACAGTATTGTGGGTGACAGGCTGCCAGTCCACCAATTCTGTTACAACTTTCTTCATCTTCTGTCCGGTTACACACTCTGATCTATGGATGACGTCCCCCAGATGAAGAACCTGCATCTCCTCTTAGTGACAGACCACAGAAGGCAACCACAGAACCCACCAGGTCACCTCATGTTGGATGACCTACATTGCCTTAAATGGAAACAGAAGTGAAGGCAGGTGGATACCTAACAATGGAAAGTAAAGCAGGTCGATAGTCAAGTGACTGCTGCTGCACTACAGAGACAGCTGTAACTGACATTATACAAAATATTAACTTAACTAGTGGTTCAGAGACCAGGAAAAACAAGAAGAAAAACACAGAAATATAAAAGACGGACAGTGATAACGAGAGAGACTTGACAGGAAAAACACATTAGAAATACTGTGTAACACGGTTAGGCATACAAGCACCTGGAGGATGTTGTTAGGTATGCAATACACCAGCCAGGCCAAAGTACTGTACTTCAAGCAGTGTGCCACTAGAGGCAGGATGTCATAGTGCCTAAGCAGTCTGTATCTGTGTATGCAAGGAGAATAGTGCATGTGGTGGAATAAGTTATTGCAGCAGTCATGAAAGATTGACCAAGACACCTCCAGTGCAAAGTCTTATAATCAATAGATTTACAAGGAGGTGACAAGCATGGCCAACCATACAGAGGCCTGCAAGGCAACATGTGGACCTTGCCTTGGGGACATTGCCACATGTGCTAAAACCAAGACGTAAACAGGGACCACATATTATGGTTGGCAGTCATGTAATATGCCAGCCACCACTGTCTGACAGAGTATGCTTCAGTGAAATGTGCCCAAAGCATGCTGGTATAGCTAACACTGGCAGGAAGCTTGGAAGAGATAGGACATGTATTATGCCAGTCAGACACATAAGTAAACCCTGTGTGGATGATAGGTCTATGGCTATGAAAATAATGATGCAAGGAGGCAAACCCACAGGTGTCATGTAGATTATGACAGATGGCATGATGGAG
Organism: Protopterus annectens; assembly: GCF_019279795.1. Lineage (NCBI taxonomy): Eukaryota > Metazoa > Chordata > Ceratodontiformes > Protopteridae > Protopterus > Protopterus annectens. The sequence goes on along the minus strand of NC_056725.1, from coordinate 1,441,986,493 downwards.
GGACAACAAGAGGCAGTCCAGTGATCAGTAGTCTGATCATTTTAATACATCATAGAGTTAGAGAGGCTGGAAGAGCAAGGCAGGCTGAAGGCACAGAGCATGTGTGTCAGGAGGCATACAATAGTGACGGGAGGGGATTCCACTACTAACAACACTGCAGTAATGCAAAATTCTGCAGTTATCAAACAAATACTCACCTATAATATTTGTAGTAAATACATGCACCTGGGTACGGAGGACTTTTACATATGCTTTTGAAACATCATCCAGTTATCCAAATGCTCTACAGAAGCTGAAAAACATACAATGAAAGAACACACTGATGCCCTTACATATGTAATATACAGAACAACTTTACAGAGTTAGAACCTCTCACAATGCACTCTGAAGGTACTTCATAATTTCTGCTGCTATGAGAGTCTCCAAGAACCTCTTGGCCTACAGGTACTTCATGAATTATGCTGCTATGAAAGCCAGAACCTACCACAAGGTGTCTTACAGGAAGTCATGATTTCTGCTGCTATGAGAGTTTCCAAAAAGTATGTGAACTTATATTCTTTACAAGCCGAACAGTTTTACAGCTGCTGCAAAACCAGAATGAGAGATTGTCAATAAGTAGCACTGATACAACAGAACTTGTTCTGCCTACTTTCACATATAATTTAGTCTATAAGTCCTCCGGCATGAGTGTCTGCATGACTGATGTTGAGGGAATATCCAAGCCTGAGGATGGTAACAGCAAAAGCATGGCACAGTCTGCAGACACAGTGCAACTGTCAGGTGCAATTATCATGGTGGTCACATTAACCTCCCCTTCTACTGTCATAGCTCCAGTGCCCGTGAACCCACCTATCAATCCTAGGTGACTATTTTAGTACAGGATTTGGCTGATACAGCAGCAATGAACACATACTCATTGCCCTCATCCTCCAGGGTTCAGTAGTTGCTGATGGCTCCAGTGGCCCTGTGGACAACTGTGTGGGGTAGCATACTGATAGCCTCAACCTCATGGTTCATGCTCCTTGTCTGAGTTGAGTGTCTCTGTGGCCATTACACTATGGATGAGTAGGGCAGCCATACTGGCACAGATCTATTCCATAACAGCCACTGAAGAACTGAGCAGTGTGGTTTGAGGGCTGTGTACCAATATAAGATTAGGCTTCTTCTATTTAGGGAGCATTTTTGAGGGGTACCAGGGGATGTCTATACTCTTTAAGGGTCTTATGCTGCCACATGTCAGGATTGTCACATTGCAGTGACTAGGACACTGTCAAGATCCCATAGCAGTACATCATCCATGCCTACTAGCTGTTCCGAGGATGCTGTAGGCCCCTGTGGATGCACACACATATGAGATGCATGCACTGAGCATCCTCATTGCACAGCCTGCTGCTCCCCCAAACAAAGCATGCCATCTTCTGTACTAGCTGCCAGTTGTGACAGTGACATTCTTTGGAGTGGATACACTTCTGACAAGGATATAAGCATTCAATATGCAAACCTGATGAGGATACCATGGAATTGTCACACAGATACATGCAAAGTGCTGTAAAATCTGTAGGTACAGTGTCCACCTGCCCAACACACACACACACAATCTGACCAATCCCCCGCCAATCTTTAAATACCTACGTCACACTCTCTCTGGGTTGCAGCCATGCGAGTTGTATGCATTCTCTGCTGTGGTCCACAGGGTTTTGTACAAATGTCATTAGCCATCTCTGTAGACCATATTTGTCATCTTCAGTAAAATACACCTGAGAGAAATCACCCTGGAAAAATCACTGATATAAGTCTCACATGCTCCAATGTAGGAATCATGGGTACTGAATGGGTGATGCACTGTAGAAATTATAGCATGCGTATTGAAAACCACCTGACAGTTGATAAAATGGAACCTCTTATAGTTGGCATACTATTGTCCTGTGGTCCTGATCAGACTTGATGGCAATGCGGGTGCAACTAGCGGCACCAAGTACCATAAGGAGGGCATGTCACAGAATGCCTGCGTAGTGCTATTTCTATGTTTTGTTGTACATGAACACCGCGTATGCTTCTACAGATGCTGGAGCAAAATATCAAGAAACTGGAGTAGTGTCACTGAGGCTGATGCCTGTGATATATCCACTATGTTTCCTGTTAGACACTGGAAGGCCAATATAACAAACATTCTTACTGTTACAAATATCTTAGTGTCCACAGAAATTAATATTCCATGCATTCCAAAAGAGACCTGTGAAGGAAGCAAATATCCATCAGTTCCTGTGTCATCTCTCTGTCCACATGGTAGTAGTCCATTATTTCTGTTCTGTTCATAAGATGGGATGTTAGAAGCAGTCAGGCCTTTCAGTAGCACAGAGAGTGATGACATGGAGCTTTGTGGCTACTGGCTCAGAGAACAGACTGAAACATGTACATTTCTGTAAATCCTGTGGCTACACCAAATGTCTTAGTATGGTTTATGTCTATTCACCAAGATTTTATAACATATAGCTGAATTGCACCGCTGTGCTCTTTGCATTCATTACATTTATCATTGTCATCATTATTATGTTCATGTCCATTTTCATTATACGGTTATCTGCGTACAATACTGAACATGGTATTCACTTCATGGCTCTGAATTGACCTCCCTGATCCTGTGTCACTTATCATGCAGTTTTGACTTGTGCATCATGCTACTTAATTCTGAATTCCGAAAGAGAATAAATGTACTAGCCATCTGAACTATCACATTACTTAACAGTATAGTTGAACTTTCTTAATTTTGTTTTTTGTAAAAAGAATATATTTAAAGTAGTGATACAGTCTAAATTTTGTTATCCTTGTAAAAAGAACATAATATTTAAAGTAGTGACAAATGGACTATTATAATCAATAAGGTATTAAGTGTGTGTGTGTGTGTGTGTGTGTGTGTGTGTGTGTGTGTGTGTGTGTGTGTGTGTGTGTGTGTGTGTATTTGTGAGTCTAAGGTATGTCTGTTTGTGAGTAATTGCGGGTGAAGGATAGAGTTAGGACTAAGCAGGGGGACTGATTTAGTTTTGTGCATGCATGATGACGATGCTTGCTGTGTATACCTGGGTATCTTATTTAATGGCAGTAATACAGACAGCTTTTTGTAAGTAATGGGCGGGGGGGGGAGGGTTTGGGTTAGGGTTATGGTTAGGGTTAGCATACATCACTAAGGTTGTACATGGGCCTTGACTCTTACCTGACAGAAACCCTTTCAGTAGCATTACCACTATTCGGACAAATTTAGCCTGAATGCTGTCAGTGCTGCAATTGTAATTTAATAAAGATATTTTTAAAAACATGTCATGAATATAGTGATAGGGTCCTGGCTGTTGAATCACAAAATGAAGCTGTTTAATACTCTGACCTTATTTTCTGTTTTATGTCTTCAGCTTTTGATATGTTGGATTCAGATTTTGTTCAATGATTTTGGATTTTGGTGAACTGATGTATGCTCATACAAAAACACATACACACACATATTTGGTGTTAGGCTGGCCTTATGCATTCTGTGGTGAATAATTGTATATTATCCCTAGTGATGATAACTGGGTTTATGCCATAGATAATTTGGAAGGACCCATGCATGGGATAAAGCATTTAGGAGTGGCCTTTCTCCATTAGTAGACTGGGGGCAGTCCTGGCATATGTTTTTTGTTACACATCGATAGTTTCAAGATGTGCTTAAATACAGACAGGGATGAATTTTGTTTTCCATGGATAAGGAGTCAGTTTCAGAGCAATGTTATCCTCAGTAAGATATACCTGACCCTCCAAACTGCTCTGTTGATGTTCCAGACAAGGCTTAGATTAGATCCCTAGACTGAATATTTCTGACACCATTTGACTTGTTGATTTGTAGTGGGTCTATCAGTATTGGGTTAGGAAGAGGGGAACAGAGGAAATATGACATAATTAAGTTACAGCTAGAGTGAGCAAATAAATGAATAGGCCTGCACAAGAATTTTAAGTGCAATGTGAGATAGATGGAAAGTGCACTTTTAGCAGCTAGCAAATGGCAGCTGGTACAAGTATATAAATGGGGCAAGCTATTTAGTTTATTCAGAATAATCAAGGGTTATAGGTATGCAAAATAAATAAATAATGTACATAATAATAATAATAACATTGAAAGGAGTGCAGAGGATAAAAAGTTCAGAATATATAAATAAGAGAGTGAGTTTAGTAGTTTCAGTGTTAAAATGTGGCCTGTATGCAATGAATTAAAAAAAAATGTAAAAAGTCCATTTTATTAAAGAGGTATAATTTCTGAATAGGTATTAGAGGCATTGGGATGGGTATCCAAGCTGATACACTGGTATAAAAATACATTTCCTAGTGGTGTTTATTCTTTGCAGCTTGCACTTTCATCAGAATGCAATGTCTCCTGTGCCATTTTCTATGTGAAATCAAAAAGGTGTGATGCTACAGTTAATCCTGCTGGCAAATGTGGAGAGTATGCAGACACATCTAATAACTTCAGGGGTTGAGAACAACTGAGAACTAATGACAACTCTATTGTAATAGATGCATTACAGCAGGTACAAAGTGGGGACCAGACTGATAGTTATAAAATCATTCAGCATGCTCCAGAAGGGATTAAAGAATACTATCATAGGTCAGCTCTGTAGCTTTGTGGTGGGCCCTTGTTTCATAACTCCTGTGTTGTTTTGGGTTTAGCCCTGCACTCTGCTCACTGTCTGTGTGCAGTTTGTTTTCAATTAATTGGGAATTGAAGGATAATGCCAGTCATATATCTGGGTGTAATTTGATGATTGTATGCAGGACTAGGGGCCTTCCTTTGTTAAAAGAGCCACCTCTTGGCCTTTGCTTGAGGGTCAGATAAAGCCACTTTTGGAGACCTAGGAGTTGTCTCTCAGGGTGGTTGACTATGTATACAGGGACAGCACTTGATTAAAGTGTATTAGTTATGAGATCCATCGCCTTATCATATACCATATCACATTTTATAGTGTTTGATGCAAAAATTGTGTTACAATTGCAATTCATTTTGTTGATAAGCAATGTCCCTTGAAAATCTTTTTGAAACTAAAAGCTTGCGACATGACGTCATGAAAGACTGAACTCACAATGCCGCAGTGCCTGCATTAGTGTATAAGTTACTGTTTTTTCACGCCAAGTGAAACAACAAGGAAGTCTTATACCCTAGTAAGAGAATTTGTTAGCTATGTCTCACAGGTGAAACACCCTCCTTTAAATATTAAATTGTCATGATCTGATAGCGAAACCATAATATAGGTAAGTGGCTGTTCATCTAAAGAAGTATGTTATTTTTGATTGCTTAGAATGCTCTGTTGATGGGTGCAAACAATTGCCAGTACCTATACTGACATCAGTTGTGCATGCAGTCACAAAAAACAGAGCCGACAGTGAAAAGGAAACAATAAAAACGTGTCATAATCTTTGCTTTGTGTTCAAAACTATTGCAGCGTTAACACCAGGAGTGTAACAAGAAATGAAATTAACCATAAAGCACAGATGTATGAGAAATATAACAATATTACATGTGGCTACACTGATTAATAATTGTGTGTTTAAAAGAGACAAAAACATTTAAAATGTCATATGTACACATAGATATAGATATAGATATAGATATAAGTACAGTTCATTTTATGTAATTGCTTTTTTATCTAATCACAAATAACTGAAAAAAACTGAACCACAGTTCTTCGAAAACTGCATAAGGCTATTGACAATCACTGGTGGCATGCTTTACGTCTGTAGTCATAGTAACTGCAAGACAAGTTAGTCTAAAACATTATTTGTACCTTCCCAATGCTCACAATTATACCCACATCTCTAGCAGTTTGTGTTGTGCATCAGTTGTAATTCACATGGTGCAGAGTTGTCTCTTTTCTATATGGTTCTGTGAAGTTAGTATATGCAAGTAAGGGGTGAGGGGGTCCTGGGTGGGCATATCCCCTAAGGAACAAATTCTGAAGGAGTAGTTGCTGCATATGAACATTTTCTATGAAATATTTCAATGAAATGTGTTTTAGATAAATGTGCTTTTAATGTTTTTTTAGTGATTTGTGATTAGATGAAAAGACAAAATGTCATAAATATATGCATGTATATATGGTAAGTAGGTAGGTATGGAGTGTTTGCTATTTACTTACTTACTTACTTATTTATGTATTTACATGCGTATGTATATACAGTAATGTATTCATTTATATTGCCAAATCTGTTCTTTCTTTTCCAAAGTCCTTCCTGAAAAAAGACTTTACCCAGTATGACTAAGCTGTCCAACAAAATGTAAATAAGTAAGGCAATTCTGGCTCATACATGTAAATGAATAAAACAGACATATAAATAAATACATACATACATACATACATACATACATACATACATACATACATAAATAAATAAGCAAACAAACAAATAATCAAATAGTTCCATTTGGTTGTTTCATGCAAGTTTTGCAAACAGTAACTCTGCTGAGGCAATAACAGGGCTAATGTTTTTTTTAAGCTAAAAGCAGGTAATAGAGTTAGTTTGCAACAGGGACGTCAATGCATTTCCCAAAAGTAGGTCACTGTCACTTTTTTTTTACTAATAGATACTCAGTTTTCATGAAACACCTAAAATGAGGGTCCAGTGATTTGTAAGGAGCCCTTGTATTATGAATATCTATTCAACTTTCCCTTTTTTTTATTATTCATTAAGGCATAAAACACACTTTAAAGTACAGGGATACAATGTTGATTAATAGCTGAGAAGGTTATCCCAGCATGGTTGCTCAAAGGCACTCTGTAGTGTAGTATACTGTCAAAGGCCAAATTTTGTCTAAATTAACAATTTATCTACAGAATCTGCTCCACTGGTAGCTGAATTGAACACATCTATCCATCTGTTTATTACGATTGTATGCTAAAATATTCATCAATGATTACATTTATATGGAATTATCGGATGACATCAAAAGAAAGAATTTTGATTGAAGGATTTGTGAAGCCGTTAAAAATGTGCAGTACATTTTATCAGATTACAAGGGAATGACAGACTTGTTGCTTTTAGCAAAAAAAAAAAGTGAGAGAGAGTGAAAATCATCTTTACCTCAAGACGTACTGAGGTTACCGTTAGTAAAAGCACTAGCTGTGACATATACTATGCAGTGCGGTAGATTTTAGCATTAGATATGTTATCAGCAATGACTTGAATGCATTTACTGTAACAGAAACACAGGAAGTAATGGTATTTGAATCATAGATAGTTTAGCCAGCCTGTATACTTTTTGACATAATGCATACAGAGCTCTTACTGGATGAGGATCAATAAGGTAGTAGCCAGGAAGTAATTCAGAATGAGGGAAGTGATGTCATTATTGGACTTGATGAAATGTATTCGTATGGCCACAGTCCCAGTAATGCTTTTAAAAGGGGGGGTAGGCTTTCTAAGAGCTATAAAAACAAAATACCACATAGTTAGGATCAAAGTACAGACAAAGCAGAGTTTGCAATCTGTCAGGACTTTGTAGACTACTGTAATGTCAGCTCTCTCTTGCAGAATGACTGGCTTCACATCCAGACCTTGAATTGCTCAGTGTTTTAGATTGGGCAGTAGTGAAAGGAAGTAACATGGGGAAAAGGCAAATGGCAGTGGTCTCTGGATGACTAAATTTGCAGATGATTGCAAATTAGAAGCTGTCATTGAATCCCACACTGGCACAAATGTTCTCCAGGAGGGGCTGACACAGACAAACAACTGCTGTCACAGCCATGGACTAAAACTAAATGCCAAGAAATGCATAGTAGTATCCTTTGGGAAGTCGTCCATCCCTGATAACTGTGATGTTGGCAACATACCCCTTAGAGTTGACCCAGTAGTCAGGGACTTAGGGACACACATAGATAGTAATCTAGCCTTTGACCATCACATGTCTACAGTAGTGAGCATATCATTCTCTGTTTCTCAACTCATAAACAAAGGTATGGCATCTAAGTCCAAGGAAGTAATTGTTCCACTGTATTCTGCATTCATCAGACCTATTATTGAGTACAATGCCTCCTTTGGTATGTACCTAACAAGCCATATCCAACAATTGGAACGTCCACAGAGATTCCTCACTAAAAGAATATATGGCTTAGGTAAAATGTCCTATGCAGACTGCCTTAAGGCTCTATCCCTGTATTCTGTCTCCTACAGGCTTTTGCGAGAAGATTTATGCCTGACATATAGGGCATTATCAAACCCTACTCTGATGGACCTTCTGTATATCTGCAAAACAAACAGTGCCAGAATTACCCATTCTAAAGACTTAAACCTTGCCTGTGATATAAATAGGACCTGCTGGAGAGACAGGTATGTATCCCAGGGATTACCCCATGTCTGAAATAGGCTCCCCATCCATGTGAAGCAGAGTTCTTCCCTAACCCAATTCAAGTGCAACCTGGACAATTGGATAGGGAACAGGAAAGTCATCCATGGTTTGGCACCTATGTGTCTAAGGGATATAGGAAACCTGTAAATGGTTCATCTCCCAGGCCCTAGCTTGTAAATGTTTCATCTCCCAAGCCCCTGCTTCACTTATCATGGGTGTCAGAACTTGTCAGAGATTTGGACTGCATGGCTAGGCTTAAAAAGGTCCTTGTGGTCATTAGCCTAGTAAACACCTATGAATGTATGAAAAGACAGAGAGCCCTGACCTGAACACTGGGTATATCCAGGTGTCATCAGGGACACAGAATTCTTGGAATTAAGAGAATAGTATTTAATAATAACAATAAGGCAGTGGTTATGCCACTTAAGTTGGTCTTACAGAGCTTAAGAGGTTAACATGTTTTTTTTTTTTTTTTCTCAGTACAGTCTTGGAATAACTAATGTTATTAGTGATGGATTGTCACATTTCCTGATTCATAAGTAGGTCACTGGATCCATAAGCACAGCAGCTCTAAATGCAGGTAATGTGGAAATTAATGCTGATTGGTGATTTCAAGCATGTCACATAATGAAAGATTTATGAACCTGTGGTAACTGGAAGGTATTCATCACAGCTTGTGAAACTTTCACTGAATCCAGTGAAAGGAAAACCCTGTCACTCCAGTCACCTCAGCATTATTTGGTGAAATGGAGGCAGATAAAAGAGTTTACTAAGTCCATGAAATGCCAACTAACAGCATTAAGACTTGCATGTTACGTACTAGGTCATAAATATTTAACAACATTTTGTATTTTATAGAGGGTGCTTACACTCCCATAGGCAGATCAGCAGCAACCATTGTGCAATACATGATTGGTCTTGCTAATGGAATGCTGGCATTTGATTAGGCACTCTACTGTATTTTTTAAGATCAAAGCAACACTAGTCATATTAATTGGGTTCCTATTAGATGGTCAAACTCCATTTATGCGAATACGAAATCATCAGCACGTATTGCGTGAAATACATAATCGTCGAACGTGCAAAACTGCGAAATTCGAAATGTCAAAGTGTTTTGGTTGGCCCGTCTGCGGTATAGCTTCGGAAGGTAAGTGTGCGATAGTTACGGACCTTAGGGTTATGATGCAGGTTAAGGTAGGTGCATAGATAGGTAATGTGTGTAAGATTTAGTGTAGTGTTATAAGTAGGGCTTTGTTAAATGTATTTATGTGTATTATTTATTTTGTTTGGGTATCTCTTCATAGGGGAAGTGTGTGGTTGTTACAGACCTTAGGGTTAGGGAGGGATTAAAGATAGTGCATAGATAGTAGTGTATGTGGAGTTTAGTGTAGGGTTAGAAGTTGTGTTTTGGTGCTTTACTTTAGGGATAGGAGTAGGGTTTGGTCAGTGTATGTATGTGGTTTATTTATTCTGTTTGGGTAGGTAGTATGTAGCTGGTGGTGGAGTTGGACAGCTATGAACGTTCGATATTTTAAATTTCGTGGTTTAGTGCACTTGGTAATTTCGCAGTTCGAGTAATACGTGCTGCTGTTTTGGTATTCGATGTAATGGATTTTCATTGATTTAATATAGACCCATAATAATTTAGCAGGAGGCATTTTTTACTAGGAAATTACTGGGTAAATTAGAGGACAGTTTGCTCTTACCACTGAAGTGAACAGACATAACTGTTGTAAAGATCACAGATATTATTTGGCTAAGGAGATCAAAGAATAAACAATTGGAAAAAGGTAATTCGGTATCTTGAGGAATGCTAACTAGGACCTTACGTGCCAAGTGAAGTGGAGAAATACCTTAATATTACTTAGAACGAACATGCAACATTTGTGGCTTGCCTTTAGACGTAGTCTTTAAAGGTTTCTTTAGGTGCATGTCTGCATCCTCTTGTGGGAGGTCAAAAAAGACATCATTCTGTACAAAGTGCATTAACTTGAATGACTTCACCACCCATTTTATTAAGTTGGGGGCCATGGTGGGCCTTCTCAAGCATTCCCTGGGATTCTAGTTTCAGTAAGTAGATCAATGGTATATGCACAAACATAGATGATAGACAGATAGATAGATAGATAGATAGATAGATAGATAGATAGATAGATAGATAGATAGATAGATAGATAAAAAAGGCAATTTGATAGACAGACAAATAAAAAGGTAATTTGTACTTCAGAAATAAGAGGGACAGGAGGAAGTAAAGGAGTCACAGGCTTGGAATTGGAAGTTTCCCTAACAGAAGGAAAGAGAAAAGAAAAGAGAAATGGAGGATGCAAATACTGCAGGCTATATAGTGGAAAAGTGGGCTGGTCTTCAAGTCATTGAGAAGCACCTGTTTGTGGACATCAGTAAGTTGTGTACTAGCTGATAGCCACAGAAACTAGAGGGTAGATAGTTTATAACAGATTAAAATTCTGTTATTATGTTTGAAGGAAATTTATATTAGTTTGCTTTCAAAACAGATGTATGTAAGGAGGCCACTGTGCAAAAATATTTTACTGCTGAAGAACCAATTTTACATTGTTACAGTTATCTGGTCGATGATAGTAGTTAGGCTAGTCCATGGTACAACCTGGACTGCTATGGCAGGGGATAGAAAGCACATGAACACTAGGATTGTGAGGCAGGTAGCATGATTAGAGTTCATGTTCATGCAGAACTGAGACACAAAAGATAAGTATTCAGTCTGGTTTCATCCAGAAGGGGAGCATTAATTTGCTCCTGGCCTTGACATGTCCGGCGGGTAATGTAAGCTGATTTGGCATGAACCACTGAGCTGAGCAATGGGATCACATTGCAGTAGGAAATAGAATGGACAGCAGGGACAGGTAAAGGGAATGTGCTAAAAAAGAAGAGAAGAAAGGCTCAACTAGGAAGAATGAAAGAACAGGCCTTAGAATATGAGCTGACGGGCAGACGTACAGTGGTTCCCCTGTCACAGATTTTTAAGGCTATTGCCAAAAGAAGATTGCAGGACATATAACCAGTCTTAGCAGTGATATAGGAGAGGGAAAAGATCCTGACCTGGAGGATGCTGGACTTGACAAGGAATACTTTGTATTTATGCTGTTTGTACTGTTGCATTGAGTGGGGGATGCTTGTCTACTGCATAAGAGTTATAGGGATGTCCCATTGGGAGTCATGTATTTAGGACAACCAAGTTCTATGAAATACTTGACTCAATGAATTGCATCTGCTGGCACAACTGGTGGAAGTTTAAAACTATTATGGTAGGAAAAATTGGAAGACTGCAAACATTTCTCAGAGGTTGCCAAGCTGCATCCTGTATGGCCAGTCTTGTTCCAGGGTTGGAAGCAATGCTTTACAAAGAACAAGGTAAAGCATGGGTTTCTTATGTCTAGGGTAGAAAAGAACGGTTCCACCCTTAGCTGAATAATAGTGAGATTTGGTGCAAGTGATATACCTACATATGAATAAAGTGAGATAAGTTACTGTAAATCAATAAAGATCAGTGAGACAATAAACCTGGCGTATATGTATTATAATAATAATGAGAGAAGGTGAGTTGTAATTTGATATATGTAAGAGTTTCCCATATAATAAGCAATAATCAGAGCCATTATGGTATGGTTATCTAACTGGAGTGGAAAGCCATGGAGAAAGATAGCATGAGACGCATACCATTGGAGAGAGTCTGCACTTAGATTGACATGTATGGGAGGTCCTCTCATCCAAGGCATCTGCTGATTATTAATTGACATGTAAGGTAGAGGTTGAACACACATAGGGAATGACAGGTAGCTGGGTAAGAGGTAGAGAATGGATTGAGCAAAAGAGGCTGGACCAAGGGTGGACATAGCAAGATAAAGGAGGAAGAGGAGGAGCTGGGTAATGGTAGTATAAGGTGAGTTTACAGCTAGAATAGCTTTCAATATATTTAGAGAGCTACACAAGCTCTCAGCCACCTCCATGTTCATAGGTTTATAGGTAGGTACTAGGCTATCAGCCCAAGGGCCTATGTAAGCCTAGCCAACACAGTTCCCTTGTTTATGCCACCCAAGAAAGATATTTTCCTGTGCCACTGTCAAGCAGAGACACAGAAGTGATCCCCGGGGTGTATTTCCTATTTCCCATCCACTCATCAACATATTTCTTGAAGAGTGCTAATGAAGAACTTTGCTTGACATAGATGGGTAGTCTGTTCCAGAGTATGGGAAGTATCTGGGACAGGAATCTATCCCTCCAGCATGTCCTGTTTATTGTGGTGACAAGGTTTAGGTCCCTAGAGCATGTAGCTCGGAGGGATTGGGATTTCGTTAGGTGTAGCATGTCCAACAGATCTGGGTTTGACATAGCTTTATATGTTAGGCAGAGATCACCTTGGAGTAAGCGATATGCTACAGAGTAAAGCTGGAGTTTTTTGAGATGGTCAGTGTAGGGCATTTGTTTGAGGCCAGTAATCCTCTTTGTGAGGTACTTCTGTGACCTTTCCAGCTGCTGCAGATGTCTTGTAAGGTACATTCCAAAAGGGGCATTGTACTCTTTAATGGGTCTAATGTGTGTCGAGTAGAGGGGAACAATTACCTCTTTTTTCCTGGATGGGAACCCTTTTATGATGAGGTGTGCCATGTAGAAGGACTTCCTGACTACTGTGGCGATGTGACTATCAAAGGAGAGACTACTGTCCACCTGGGTCCCAAGGTCTCTTATCGCACATTGGTGTTAAGTAGATTGCTGCCTATGTGGTAGTTCATGGGTACAGAGTTTTTACCAAAGGGGATGACACTGCACTTTTTGGCATTGAGCTTGAGGCCATGGCTCTGACACCAGGCATCTGTCTCAGCGAGGCCCTTCTGTAGGATGTCCACATCATTTGGGGACTTGACTATGGCTCCTAGTTTGCAGTCATCTGTGAACTTAGTTAGCCAGAGGCCTTCTGTGTTAGCCTTTACTTCAGAGAAGTAGATACCAAACAGGAGAGGTCCCAGGGCGGAACCCTGTGGTACTCCACTTGTCACTGCTTTGAGGTAAGATTTGGAGTCTGCAACTTTTACAGTGTGGGTTCTGTCAGTGAGTCAGTTGGCAACCCATCTTGTGATGTAGGGATTTCTACCTAGTTTAGTGGGTTTAGCTATAATTCCAGAATGGGGGATGGTGTTGAAAGCCTTGGCGAGATCAAGATAGGCTGTGTGAACCACCTTACCCTCATCTACGTCTTTGGTGACTGCCTCAAAGATGTCAATCAGGTTCAGGAGGCATGATCTGCCTTTCACAAACTTGAACTGGGTGGGATCCAGAGTTTGGAGGTTACCAATGTCTTTGTTTATGAGTTCCATGATGATACGTTCCATGGCCTTGCAGACCAGGCTCGTCAGGCTAATAGGTTGATAGTTCCCGGGATCAGAGGTGGCTCCACCTTTGTGGAGTGGGATAACTGTTGCTGTGCACCATTCAGTGGGCACAAAGCCTGATGCGAGGCTATTATTGAACATGGTGCTTAAGTGGGGAGCCAGTTCATTCTGAAGTTCATGTAAAACACAGCCTGGGATGTTGTCTGGTCCCATGGATGCTATGCTTTTGGCTTTAGAGAGTGCAGCTTTTACCTGCATAGTTGTGATTACAGGGACTCTGCATTCTTCCTGTATAGATATGGGCCCTTTAGGGGGTGAGGGGGAGGTAAAGTTAGCACTGAAACTATCTGCCAGGATGTTAGCAATATCAGTTGGTTCTGTAAATTTCATGCTGTTGTGCTGTAATTCAGAGCAGATATGGGAGTTGCCATTGAGATTTTTGACATAGCTATAGAATGCTTTGTGGCTGTCCCTAGAATTAGTGGCAATTCTGTTTTCATAGCTAGCTTTGCAGGATCTTATAAGGGATCTCAGCTTCTTACTGAGGCTGACCAGGGAGGTCCTCCACTCATGGGATTTTACTCTCTTTTACAACAGTTTTTTTTTCCTTCTGTTGTACAGTTTGTTTATGGCAGGGGACCACCAGATTGGCTTCCTTTTTTTGGAGGATAGCGTCTTGGTTCTGTTTGGGATAGCATGATCCATGCACTCGTGTAAGTGCTTATAGAGTGCATTTGTGTAGGATTCATCAGTTGTAATTGTATTGTCCATCTGCATGGGTGTCATGAAGTTCACCACTTCTGTCTTAAGAAGCATGAAGTTGGCTTTAGAGAAATTTTTTACCATGGTTTCCATAATGGGGGGTGGGGGCAGGATGTGGATATTAAGGGTGATTAGCTTATGGTTGGATCGGACCAACGAGGAGTTGACTTCAGGTGTGGAACACTGGTCACTCATGTTGGTAATGACTAAGTCTAGGATATTGTTGCCCCTGGTGGGGGTGAGTATAAGTTGATCCAGGATATTGGAGTTTATGAATTCCAGAAAGCGTTGAGCTAAGGAGTTGGTACACGAGAAGTTTTCCCAGTTAATGGTGGGGTAGTTGAAGTCACCCATTATTAGGGTGTTTGATTGAACCCTAATATTTTCCAGTACATCAAGAAAAGAGGAGTGGGAATCCTGGGGCATGGTAGGGGATCTGTAGCAAGCTACAATTTGGATTGCAGTTTTGCCCAGAGTTAGTTGCACTTGGATAACCTTGGATGCATTATGCTGAGCAACTAGCCTGGAGGTGTGGATATCTTTAATGAATATGGACACACCTCTGCCTTTGGTGTTTTTGTCCAGGTTACATGGCCAAAACATGGGGTATGAGTTATAGCCTGGTAGTGCAGGAGTGCTCTCTGGAGCCTTGAACCAGGTCTCAGTCACTGCACAGATATCGATGTTCTCCATTTTAAGGAGTGCTTTGAGTGAGTGCATTTTGTGATTTAGACTAGCATTGAGTAGCATTACCCTTAGTTTTTACTTGCCTGTTCTTGTTACAGTGGTGAATTTGTCATTTGAACCTTGCCTAAAAAAAGGCACTATAGGGGCAGCAAGAGCCTTAGCCAGTATCCGGAATCCCAGGGGCGACAGGTGCAGGCCATCTATGGCAAAGCATCGTGGTTTGTCGACCATGTCATCCCAAGCAGACAGATACTGGATCCCCTTAGAATGACACCAGAAGCTTAGCCAATTGTTGAAGTCAATCATTTTGCCCTTGTACTGCGGTATAATTCTGGGCGATGGCAGAATGCTAAGGGCTAGGGCCATACCTACCTGGGCTACAAGATCAGAGAGCTCTTCCATGTCCCTTTTCATGTAGTCCAGGGAGGTATGTCTCAGGTCATTCACACCAACATGGACAATGACAGAGTCACATTTGTACTTGTTGTGGAGTGACCTGAGTGCATGGGTTATGTGGCAGATCCTGGCACCTGACAGGCAGCTGACAGTAACCTTCTCCTTGTTTAGCCTAGTGAGTGGGAAATCAGTGTGCCTGACTGTAGTGTCACCTATGACTAGTGTGTTGGGTACGTTGTTTTCCCTTATTGGCTGTGGGTGAGTGGCACACTGAGTCTGTGGGCTATGTGTCATTTGGGTTGTGTTGGGGGATGGAGGTTGCTGGCGTTTCTGCTTTGGAGGTCTCTGTTGCTTAGACAGATTATTATTGAGAGCCTCCTCTAATGTTTTTGTGCTACTATGTGTGGATTTTGGTGGTGTAGATTTAGTGAGACTATGTGATGAGTGTGGTGTGGTGCAAATGTTTACCTTCTCCTCATGATTGTCAAGTTTAGTCTTGGTTGGAGAGAGCTTTACCTCCAGTTGGCTAGATAAGTGCATCTCTCACAGGTTGTAGTGCTGGGTGGTAGGAAGAAAGGGTTGTCTGTGTACATGAGGCAATTTCTACATTGCCTCAAGATGCCCAGATTCATCAGATAGACAGGAGAGAACACTGGGAGCTGACCCTTGGACATGCCTGAATAAAAAAAATGTTCCTGTAGATAAGTGAGGAAAGTGAGTACAAGAGAAGTTTTTCTTTAAGCAAGTGAGAAAAGTAAGTACAAAACTGTTTTCCTCTAGTTAATGAGGAAGGTTGAGTGCTATAGTAATTAGTAGCTTATTTATTGCTTACAAGTTCTGAACAAGTGCTGAGCACGAATAAGCAAATTTAAATGCTAAAACTAAGAATCTGTATCTGCACTAAATGAGTTACAGGACAGAAACAAGTGCAAATGCAGGCTTTCAAATCAGAAAGTTGAGAGAGATGGAAGAGATTGCCCAAACGGCCAATAACTACAATTTCTGGGCCAGAACCACTCCTTATGTGGTAGACAGGTTACCTAGTGCTTACCACTCCCACTGATAAGCTAGAAGGCTTCCCTTCAACACCGAAAGGCTTGGGGGGCTCAGAAGCTTACATACAGTCCTGGATACAGCAAATCTGTATCTGGAACAGTAGTTACAGGAAAGGTAGGAAACAGGCTTACAGTTTTTTTTTTTTTTTTACAGAAAAGTAGCTAAAACAGTAGCAAAAACAATTCACATGCAGTGCAAGCTAGCACACTTGAGTATGTAGCAATATTAGACCAAACACCGTTTAAAAAATGCAATTAAATTAAAAAGGACTAAAAGCAAGAGCAGAAAGAGTTAATTAGGTAGAATGTGGTAAAGAGATGGGACTGGGGGAGTGTCCCAGATCAAATCTACAGTAGGGCGGGCAATTGCAAAAGCCACCAAATTTAAACTACAAGCCAGAAATAGAGTTGGTGGGACAAAATAGTTTCAACAGAGATCTAAGCAACAATTAACAGTCAAACTCTAAAACCAAAATAATATACTCAGCTCAGTATATTTGCAGATAGATTGGAAGGCAGTCTCTCAGAACACAGGTTCCAGCAATTAAATGCAGGCTGTTACTAACAGGTCTAATTTTATGCAAGTGATCCTTGAGTTAGATAACACACAAGTTGTAAAAAACAGTTATACCAACTGAAGACATGGCAGAAAATAGGGGGTGGTGGGGAAAACAGTTTGAACAGAGATCTAAGCAACAATTAACAGTACAAACTCTAAAACCAATAAAAATATACTCAGCTCTGTATATTTACAGATAGATTGGAAAGCAGTCTCTCAGAACACAGGTTCCAGCAATTAAATGCAGGCTTTTACTAACAAGTCTAATTTTATGGGACATAGATACAAGTGTTATAGGTGCAGCATGCCTGGGACTATTACCAACAACAAGATGCTGGATGTATAAGTGGCCTTAGTAACGGTACAGGATAGTAAGAAGATCCTAACCTTTTTATCCCTGGAGCTATCAAGGGAAAGTTTGCATTTATGGTGCTTGTATTGTGACATCAGGTAGATGATTCATCTCTCTTACATGTAGGGTATGAATTATAGGGATGTCTCAGTGGTAGTCTTTGATTTAGCAGAACCAAGCTCTTGGAGAACTTTGTAATATAGGGCTATGCAAATACACACCAAGAGCATAAATGGTAGAACATCCAAATTATTAGGGTAGACACAATTAATGGATTACCAAAATTTCACATAAGATGCCAGACTAACACATGAATTGACAAATGTGACTGAATATGCCAGGCTGTGGCATGTATTGCCAGTCTTGGGCCAAGGATGGATGAAAACGTTATATGTTGGAAGAGGTTCTGTAGGAATAAGACCCTGTCTGCAAATAATGATTCTGCACTGAATGAAAGCAGTATGTTACATGTGAATAAAGAAAAACAAGTGACCACCAATTAATAAGGAACAATGTGAGAATAAAGAATAAATAGCTATCATATATGTGTAATAACATGAATAATGAGAATAATGCAGCAAAGTAATTCACAGTTTGACCCATGTATAAAAGTGTCTTGCAAAGCAAAGATTGCATGTTCATTTTATAGGAGGGAAAAGACAAGGACAAATGTTTCCATCAGAAAGCATTTAGTTAGAACTACCCATATTGGGAAATTTGTAGCACTCAGAAATAATTAGGTGAAGAAGATGATTTGAGACAGGATACTACAACCAAATGTAACCTAGACTGGACCTTACATTCAGCAGCCTGCATGTGATATAGTGGGAAAATGTGTCATCCATAGTTTCACTGAGTACTAGAACAAGAAAATATGTTTCCAGATTATCAGCTTTTGTTGTATATAACTATACCATGCAAAGCAGCATCCTTCAGAAGAAATCCTATGTGGAAAGGAAATGCCATGCAGTGCGACTCCAGTGACCAACACCTGCACAAGAACACTGAGAAGGCTGCACTGGGGGTGGCTATTGAAGAGAACAGGCACTAAAACCTACTTTAATATCTACTTTAAGTGATAATTGATACAGGCTGTGTTTCATTTGCTCCTTTGCATATTATCTGAATCAGAGAAAGTGAACAGCCTTCTCAACTGTGTGACTTGACTAATATGAAGTTTGCTGCACAGAATTATTTGTCCAGTATCCCTTAATGTATTAAGTGAGTTGGGGGATGTAGAGGCTGGATACAGAATAGGATAATACAGGTTTTGTCACTGTGAGGCAGCTGGTTTAGGTTACACAGAGAGGAGGGAGTGAGGCAGTGCATGAGATAGTTGGTGGGTGTTAAAGTGTTGTATAAGGTACGGGTGGAGCAACTAGGTTCTAATGGCACAATTGACTATTGGAGTGTTCCTCCAGGATGAGATAAAATACATTTGTTGGGTTGGCTGAGAAAGTTGCAGGCATTCTGCTTTTCCCGCCTTTGTAAGTCTAATTGAAAAAGTAAACACCTTTTTGGTGCTGATATTTTGTCAGTGGTGAGCTATTAGAAGATGAAAAACATTAAATCAGTTATCTCTACAGTAACTGAACATCAGCCTTGTGAGAGCAGATGATTGGTATATACCACCAGTGTGCTTGTCCTGAACACATAAGTAAGATGGTAGGTGATTCAGCAGTAGGGCCTCATGCTGCTGTACTGCAATATGTAGTGTCTTTGGCAGACTTATGCTGTCTGGCACACCAAGGAGAATTCCTGGCCCTGGTCAGGTGAAAATGGGGCACTTTGGAATCTTTTTTCCATGCCATGCTGTCCTTAACTAACTAGGCTTTAATGTATTTATTTTTGGTGTGGCCTCGTTTCTGAACCTGCTTGCTCAAAAGGGGCACAGTGTTTCATTGTCTTATTGATTTTATATGAGAGAAACCTTGGTCACTGTAATATAAGGTTGGCATGAAGTTGTCCAGGATGCAGCCTTTATGCAGGCCTCAGATGCATTTAGCTTGTTGGCATTTGAGGTTATCTCCAGCCACTGAACTATAAATTGAATATATTCTTTTGGCAGTTTCTACATGTTTCCAACATTCCATTATGTAACTAGAATTTACATTTTGCAAAAGCCATAAGGTTTGTTCTCATGAATGACTTTGATAAGGGCATTGTGCAATAAATAATAATGGGTGGGAGTATAGATTGCAAAGCTTTTACACTATTGTTTACAGTTTGTAGATTTTGCTTATCCCTGCTCATTTGTCTAAGAGTATTTTCTCTTCAGAGAAAAGGATAACAGATAAGCAGAGTGCATTTAACTGTGTTATGGCTGTATTTATGTGGCTGTATAAATAAACGGGTTGTTATTGGTTGAGCATCACAAGGGATGATAATAAGTCTGTCTTTGGGAGGAGGTTGGGATTGCAGAAGTACACAATCAGATAATAGGATAGCAATGATACAGACACCTTAAAGTACTTAATGTAATATTTATTGGGACTTTCTAGTCAAGGTGGGTAGATCGATAAAGACCCTGACTATCTAGTACAGAATGTAATTCAGAAGCATGATACCCACAACTTGTTTTTCATTCTGAACAACTGATCTTCTAAAGAGGAACAAATCACTCCATTTTTAGTCTTTCGTAGCATCTCTAATTGAAACTCAGTGTGTTTTCCTCCTTTTTGGTGCTTTTCATAGAGCATACTTTTTGCTGCAAGGCATTCATCCATACTTAGAAGAAATATCAGAATATATGCTACACTGCCCTTATATAGTATGCTATGTGAGCTGCTAACAAAATGCTTCTCGGTACTGGCTGCTAGTGTCTATCTCTCCTCTGCAGAGAGTCGGTACACTGCAGCTGTCGTCAGGCTAAATTACTGCACAGTTTCTCATTCACTTGAATGAATCTATGTTTGGGCAGAGGGTGTGTATGTAGCATACAAGGCAATCTTGGACCCTGCCCTACTAGAGATGCTCCATATCCATAAGTCTAACTCCTCACATACTACCCGCTCAAAAGGCCTGAACCTAATATGTGACATTAACAAAACCTGCCAGAGAGACAGGTTTGTCACTCAGAGACTACACCATCTCTGGAATAGACTTCCCATATACATCAAACTGAGAATCTAGTTGACCCTCTTCAAGCGCAACCTTGATGAGTAGATGGGAAACCACAAATTTGTCCCCCAGGTTCTTCCACCTGTGTCCCTAATTGATGGGGGCGACAGGTGCTGACTGAGGTTTATTTTTGGGTATAAAATCTGGGCTAAGCTTGTAAGGGCCATTAGCCTAGTAACCTCCTATGATCCTATGATCCTATACCTCTGCACTGTCCATATTTTTGCCTCATGTTTTTGGTCTGCTCCTCATAAAATCTGTTTTTTTCTGACAAATTACAAACAACTGACGTCACTAAATAATGACTTACATTTGAGATTCAGACTTCATATCCTTCAGAAAATGTATACTAACACAAATCCTGTTATTCTAGCAACTTTCTAAATTTACAAGAGTAGAATATTAAATTTGTTATTTTAAGCTTTGTCCAGACTTCTTGCTCGAAGAGGATGAGAGGTATGGCATGTAGCTTCCTCACTTGTTGCATTTCACTGGATTTAACATGCAAGTGATGTATAAATGGTTCACCCTGTCTTTTAAGGGGATACTTTGATGGTTTGGAGCTATCTCAGTCTTTCATATTCCTTAGCTATTAGTTGTCTGCACAATTAAATATCATGCAGAAGGGTTTCAGTGTCTTTAGCTGAACTGCACAATTATCAATAGTAGTTACTTTTGTATTACATTGTTGTTTTTTGAGCTGCTTGGAATGCATCCAGTTTTTGCTACTGTGCAGTGCTGAAAAATTTTAAGGTATTCGTTTGAATGGAAAAGTTGTCCAGGTGAGCACTACGTAAACTATTATAGCAGTAATTAGTGACAGTGATGTGGGCTACATTGGGACTTATTCATGATAAGTGAATTTGATCATTGGACTAATTCCAAGTTATAATATACTCAACCTGAGTGAGTAAATTACAACTTGACCCATATCCATCACCACCAGAGTACTGCAGTCATACATTTTTTTTTTTTTTAATTTTGGCACTATTGGAAAAATACATATGATTTTAGTGCAATTATTGTGTAAAATTAAAATATTTTAGTGTAGTTACTCTTGGTTAGCAGGACCTTGATCCATTTGTGGTCTTCCACAAATGAATGTACTAAATATAAGGGTTTAATAGAAACTATTATCAGAGGCGTTGAGTTACTTAAAATAATGTTTAGGACTGTCCTCTTAAAACTAAAGCTTACTATAATATTTGCACTGAATATCATTTGTGAGTTTATTTCTGGAAAAGTCACAGATCAAAAACATGGAAATGAAATCATTATCAATACTGGATTTGTAACATTTTATCACTGTCTGGAGTAACTGTTATTTATATTTATAATTTAACAGTAACTCACTTAGAGACACATTTTACACAGTTAACTGGCTAGTCCTGCCATGGCATACAGTCTATGATTTGTGTTCTTCTATCTTGAGGATACTGTACACCACAGTAGATGCCCAAAGCAGTTGGTCTATACAACTCTTCCCCCAATAGGGCACCATGTAGTGTCTGTCCTGCTGTCCACAGTTCCACTCACTGGATAGTTTGAGATGGAATCACTCAGCATGATATTTGGATGTTGGAGGAATCCCACCGAGACACAGTGAGAACATGCAAACTCCAAAAAGACATTGACTAGAGGTATAAACCAAACCTTGTACCTTGAGCATGTGAGGCAAAGACCTTAACCATTATGCCAACTGGTTTCTTTTATTTTTTTTAAGACTTATGTTTCATTGCTAACAAACAGGCTAAGAAAGGAGTTGCAGTAACACAGAACAGGACATGAGAGGCACTACCAGCTTCTGGAAAATGACTCTGTAGGTGTCACAAAGAAACTATATCAGGATTTAAGGCAAAAACAGAAAGATATAGAAGACAGTCAGATACTCTTCATAAGGGATGCCAGCAACAACCTGCTCACCAGTGCACAGGACATCAGAGGCAGATGGAAGAAGTGCTTCTGGCAGCTTCTGAGTGAAGAAAACCCCACAAAAGCTTTTCTGCCCCAGACCCAGCTTATTATGTGAGAAAAAAGAGGAACCCACACTAGAAGAATTAACAACAGCATTAAGGAAAATGAAGTCAAAGAAAGCAACAGGCACAGATGAGGTCATAGCAGATATGATAACGATGCTGGGTGAGCTAGGGGAAAGATAGCTCCTGAAGACACTCATAGCAGTGGGGAAAGAAAGGTGTATTCCAGGTGACTGGAGAATAAGCATACTAATGCCAGTGTACAAAAGGGACATCCACAACTGTGGGCAGTACAGATGTATCAAACTCCTTTCACATTGCATGAAAGGTCTGGAGAGGGTGATTGATAAATGGATACTCAGAGTAGTGGAAAATAAGATAGGAGATGAGCAGTTCAGATTCAGATCATGATGCAGCACAAATGACCAAATGTCTGCAGTGAAACAGATATTTGAGACAAAGGTAGAGATGACAAAAAGAGTCCAATTGGGCATTCCTAGACTTGGAGAAAGCACATGACAAGGTTCCAAGAAAGCTGATTTGGACAGTTCTGTGGTGGTTCGAAGTTCCAGAAACATTTGTAGAATTAGAACAGGCTATGTGTAATGATCCCATGACTCAAGTATGAACAGTGTTTGGTCTCACACAGGGGTTCCAAATGAGAGTGGGTGTGCATCATGGTACAGCTCTGAGACCACTGCTGTTCATACTGGTGATGGACTGCATTAGCAAACAGTTCAGAGGAGACAGATCAACAAAGATGCTGTATGCAGATTATGTGGCATTACAGGCAGACTCTGCACAAGAACTTCAGCAAAGGAAAAGTGAATGGAATGCAAAACTGAAGGCACATGTAGTGAAACTTAGTGAGATAAGACAGTGACTTCAGATAAATAAAGTGACTACCAGAAAAACTAATGTTATGTTTTGTTGCTAAAAGAATACCATTACTTCTTATTTTTAAAATAATCACTGTATCTACTGAGTACACTGCCAGGAGTGACAGCTGCTTGTTTTCTCCTATATTCATTCCCCCTATCTCTATCTAAATCATTTCAATGCTGAAAACTTGCTGACAATACTCTAAACTCTACCTCCCTTCCCACCACTAATCTGATTCTTCTACAGTCCATTTTTATGTAACATTTGTTACTATTTGCTGGGGAAAGCAATACAGTAAAGGTGTAGGAATTTAAATGTTCCTGGGAACCTACCTTTGAACTAAGGGTCTGCGATAACTTTTTTGGGCTTCTGTATGCTACACCTGAGGTCTAATGGTTTGTATGCTATGCTTGAGGTCTACCCACTCCATTCACCCTCTCTGCGCTTAGGCTCATTATTATCTCTACTCTAACCCCATATCCCACCCACCCCACTACAACTCCATTTAGTTTGAGCAAGTCACTCCCACTAAACACAGTTAGCCTATAAAATTGGTCTTTCTAACAATCCTACACAGTACACTGCTCAAACCCTACCTACTAGGTAACTACTGCACCCCCGGACACACCTCAATTAGTTATTGTCTCAAAACCCTCACTAACAATTAACTCCAGATACTTCATACAGTAACTTACTATTATAATTAATCATCATACCCTGTAACTACACTTATTCTGTCCCAACAACAAAAATGACCACTGAATCTTTCACAACACCTTTTTAACTAGAACGCTATTACACTCAGAAAACTGCGCACCAGTTATAGACCATAACTAAATCACTCCACTAAAGAATTAGTATATAACAAAATTATATCCCATACACATTATAGCACTCATAACTCTCTCTCTAGCAGCACATCTAACCTCCTACCACTCCCAACTAAACATCCAGCTATCCCACCATGGAACTCTATCCCCATGCACACATCAAATAAAACACATACACTAATACTTATCTCCAGCCATCTTCAAGCATACTACCTTTGAGCACTTCATATATACCATAACACCCCATCAAGACTCACCCCATATCTCCCTCAAATATAATAAGTACATAACCAAACTTAACACTCTTGCAAATGTAGTATCCCTCCTTGCAATTAGTGGTGATGTTCATCCTATCCCTGGCCCCATAATCTCCACACCACATCTTATAAATGCAGCCCCCTTCCCATCTAAGAGTATTCTAAACCTACCTAGGAAGGGATCTGATCTGCTATTCCTAAATATAAATATCATCAGAGTCCTAAATAAAATTCAAGCATTCCATGCTACCCTCTCACTCTATTCACTGGATATATTACTACTAACAGAAACCTGGTTGAAACCATATATTGATGATAACAAAATTATTCCTCCAGGTTACAATATTCTTAGGTCAGGAAGTCCAGAAGAGTTAGAGGAACTGCCATACTATCTAAACATAACCTCATATTACAACCATTAGACCGAACTACCCCAGATTTTAATAACAACAAAATACTCCACAATAAACTGAAAATTATTTCCAAAAAACACCTAGTCATAGTAGGAACATATAGTCCATCTGGTATTAACTTGATCACTATAAAGCCTATCCTTCAGTGGAGTTCTAAAATGTTTCCCCAGGAAACAATCGTCATGGGTGATTTTGATACAGACTGGTTCACTTGTTCAATTTTCAAATAATCCCACTAACCATATAAACTTACTTGGCTTTACCCAAATCATACAAAGTCCCACTAGAATAGACAAAACCTCAAAAAGGCAGTCCATCCTAGATTGGACTCTGACTAATAACCCCTCCCTCTCACAATATTCTGGCTGCTTCTCCGATAGTCTTAGTGAACACATTCCAACCTTCTTTCTTAAGCAATGTATGCATCCTCTTAAACCATTTATCACCAGAATTTAAAAAAAACAAACCTTTATAACCTTACTTAGTCATTATAATTGGACTCCTCTAAAGGATTTGCCTCTAGACAATGCTGTTGATTATTTTAATTCCACCTTCTTGAGTATACCTGGTAGGTTAGCACCACTCAGGACAATATGGTCAAATTCAGATTTTGTCCCTTGGTTATTTAAGGAAACTAGAGCTCAACACAGATTGAGAAATAAGACCTGGGACACATGGTACAGAAATAAATCTAAGAACTAAGGAACAAAGCCGAAAAACAAATTAAACAGGATAAAATAAACTACGACACCAATACCCAAATGAAGCATAAAAATAACCCACAAAAATTTTGGTCAACAATAAAAACAATCCTACATCCAGGCCAAGCATCAAACATACATCCCTCTTCCTCGAACAATCTAGGTAAAGTAACTGCTCATCCATAACAACAGCAGCAACCTTAACAGCAAACAACAATGAAACTACATTCTGCTTCCATGCCATCTCAGCTAGTAGTATAAATGTCTTAGAAAACTTAAACCAACAACCATAGCAGCTGAAAACCTACCAGCCGAATATCTTAAGCTATCTGCTTACATTATTACTTACCCTATCTCAATTATTATCAATCATTCTATCACTGAGCAGAAAATCCCATCTCTCTGGAAAATATCATAAATAATCCCTCTACATAAAGGTGGTATCTCTACAGAGCTCTCAAATTGCAAGCCTGATACCATTCTATCACCAATGTCCAAAACATTCTCAACTGTTGAACTAGCTCTCCATGAATAACCAGATAGCCACATCACAGCATGGATTTAGGCCTACTCATAGTACCACAACTGCTCTCCTTAGTTTCACTAACACCATTAATCAATATAGGAATGAAGACAAAATAGTCTTAGCCATCTTTCTTATCTGTCAAAAGCTTATGACACCATCTCCCACCACAAATTACAGTACTCTCCAGCCTAAATCTCAGTCTCTGTTCTCTCACATGGTTTAGAAACTGTCTAACTGGTCACCAACAAGCAATGACAAGGGAAAATACCTCTCTCTTCTACTTTCAGTCTCACTGAGGGTACCCCAAGGATACATTCTTGGCTCCCTTCTCTTTATTCTCTTCACTAATAAATTAAACACAGCTACTTCCCTTGCCTCCTAAGTCCAATATACTGTCAACTCCACACTTAAATGTGCTGCCCCCTCCACAAAATAACTTTAAGATATAACCCAAAAGTCATTCTCTGCTATTGAATCCTGGCTTACAGAATCTCAACTTATACTTAACCCCAGCAAAGCTAAAGTTATGATCTTCCATCCCACTAGAGCCAATGACCCTCCCCCTGCTTTCCTCACTAAAACTACAGGCAATATAACTATTACACTGGTATCCTCTACAAACTCTTAGGCATCATGATTGACAACAAATTGAAATTTGACCTACGCATATCCCAAACCACAAAGAAACCACATAAAAAAATAGGTGTACTTTATAGAAATAAACTATTCTTAACCAACAATACTAGAATCCCAATTGCAAGAACTCATTTTCTCTCTATACTCCTTTATGCTTCACCCATACTCACCAGCCTGAAGAATCCAGACCTTGGAAAACTTGAAACTTGTTATAACAAAATAGCAAAATTTGCTACTGACTCTTCATACTGTTCACACCACTGCTTAGCCCTGAAACAACTCTCCTGGTTGGAACTTCCACATCTACTAGCCCATAATCAGCTGACAACAGCTCATAAACCAGCCTACCAGCCAGAGGAAAAAACAAATTGTTTAGTACATAACTGAACCTTACTCCACTAACTGAGTATTATGCTCCATCAATAATCATTATTAAAAGTAAACAAACCAAAGAATACTGCTGGAGACTCGCTTTTCTCAAACCACGTAGCTAAAATCTGGAATTCACTCCCACAGACCATTAGATCTAGTACTAACAGTGCCCATTAAAAACAAATACTAAAACATCATTTCTCTAATGCACAGCTCTGCATGTGCAACAGTCCTGGCTGACTTAGACCCCTAGAAAACACCTTCATACCCTAATATAATTCTGTTTGACTTAGACCCTTACAGAACACCTTCATACCATAATATAATTCTGTCTGACTTGAACCCTACAAAATACCTTCATACCCTAATATAACTCTGACTTTGAACTCTAGAAAATGCCTTCATACCCTAATATAATTCTGTCTGACTTAAACCCCTACAGAACACCTTCATACCCTAATATAATTCTGTCTGACTTAGACCCTACAAAATACCTTCATACCCTAATATAATTCTGTCTGACTTAAACCCCTACAGAACACCTTCATACCCTAATATAATTCTGTCTGACTTAGCCCTACAAAATACCTTCATACCCTAATATAATCAATATCTGTTAAAACTAACCTCCACCTTTGTTTTACATTTTTTTTCTTTTCCTTGACTCCATGCCTCACTGTCCTCCAGACTACCTCTAAATTGCCCTCAACTCTGGATGTTAATAACTTCAGCTTCTCTTATTATATTTCAAAATACATTTTGACTGTCTGTTATTTTCAGAACTTTATACAATTTTAATAGAAAACCACTCTATACAAGTTTTTTTAAACAAAAATGAATGCTGTTTAACTTGTTAAAACTGTGCTTACTATTGCAACAGGGAAGAATGATCAGGCATATGCATTCAGTATAGATAATTTTATTCTATGTTATGTTTCTTGTTTAACCATACTTGATGTATTGATTTAGCATATTGAGATAGAGGGGAAGATAGTGGAACAGGTTAATAGCTTCAAGTATCTGGGAAGGGTGGTTGAGGAGAAGGGAAGTCCGAATGAGGAGGTCAAAGCTAGAATTAGAGGGACTGCAGCCATCTGGCATAGGCTAAGTGTAGTGTATGACAGAAGAATGCCAAAGAAGCTGAAAAGTAAAGTGTACAAAATATTAGTGTGACTAGTACTATTGCCTGGTACAGAAACTTGGGCAGTAAATTCAGAGCAGTTGAGGAAGCTAAAGGCGATAGTGATGAAGTGCATGGGATAACTGGTAAGATATACACTGAAGGAAAGATGAAGAAATGAGGGCATAAGAGCAGAAGCTAAAATAGCTCCAACTGCAGAAAAGATCAAAGAGAAAAGATCATGGTGGTTCAGGCTCATCAATTCTCCCTCAACTTTCCATACCTTTTTCCACAACACTTCTCTCAACCAATTGCAGTCTCACCTTGACCCCTCCCCTTTCCCAGAGGCACACCTGAAGCTACTTAGCATTCTTGAAGCTACCAGCACCATTTTTATACTTACTATTAGCCTCAGACCCTGTCGCACCCCCTGTCCTTTCTGAGAAACTGTGTGCTTGCCACGTAAGTAACATTTAGAAAACAAATGTTATTTTTTTTTTCTTTTGACTTTTTTATTCCTTCATTCAAATGATATTTCTGAATCTACTGGCTAGATCTATTCTATGTATGATATTAAGATTTAAGTGGTGTTAAATGATAACTGTTCAACTGCGTCAGAAATGCTGGCACTATGTTACAAAGTTTCTTGTTTGCAGTATAATCATTATATCTGAATATTTAGCCTGTAGCTAACTTCCACTTGGATACTGACTATGTGCATTGATACATTTTAATTAACTAACAAAGGCGAAACTGTGCTTGAACACAAACTAAGGAGAAGCTGTTGTACAGCGTTATTAAACACACTATGTAAGAGAGTAATACTGCCTTTTTTCATTGACGTTGTTATAGTATACTTAAACTCATTGAATAAGAGAGTAATACTGCCTTTTTTCATTGACGTTGTTATAGTATACTTAAACTCATTGAATAAGAGAGTAATACTGCCTTTTTTCATTGAAGTTATAGTATACTTAAACTCATTGAATAAGAGAGTAATACTGCCTTTTTTCATTGACGTTGTTATAGTATACATAAACTCATTGAATAAGAGAGTAATACAGCCTTTTTTCATTGACATTGTTATAGTATACTTAAACTCATTGAATAAGAGAGTAATACTGCCTTTTTTCATTGACATTGTTATAGTATACTTAAACTCATTGAATAAGAGAGTAATACTGCCTTTTTTCATTGACGTTGTTATAGTATACTTAAACTCATTGAATAAGAGAGTAATACTGCCTTTTTTCATTGAAGTTATAGTATACTTAAACTCATTGAATAAGAGAGTAATACTGACTTTTTTCATTGACGTTATAGTATACTTAAACTCATTGAATAAGAGAGTAATACTTCCTATATTCATTGACATTGTTATAGTATACTTAAACTCATGGAATAAGAGAGTAATACTGCCTTTTTTCATTGACGTTATAGTATACTTAAAGTCATTGAATAAGAGAGTAATACTGCCTTTTTTCATTGACGTTATAGTATACTTAAACTCATTGAATAAGAGAGTAATACTGCCTTTTTTCATTGACGTTATAGTATACTTAAACTCATTGAATAAGAGAGTAATACTGCCTTTTTTCATTGACGTTGTTATAGTATACTTAAACTCACTGAAAAAGGGAGTAATACTGCCTTTTTTCATTGACGTTGTTATAGTATACTTAAACTCATTGAATAAGAGAGTAATACTGCCTTTTTTCATTGACATTGTTATAGTATACTTAAACTCATTGAATAAGAGAGTAATACTGCCTTTTTTCATTGACGTTATAGTATACTTAAACTCATTGAATAATAGAGTAATACTGCCTTTTTTCATTGACGTTGTTATAGTATACTTAAACTCATTGAATAAGAGTGTAATACTGCCTTTTTTCATTGACAATGTTATAGTATACTTAAACTCATTGAATAAGAGAGTAATACTGCCTTTTTTCATTGATGTTGTTATAGTATACTTAAACTTATTGAATAAGAGAGTAATACTGCCTTTTTTCATTGACGTTATAGTATACTTAAACTCATTGAATAAGAGAGTAATACTGCCTTTTTTCATTGACGTTGTTATAGTATACTTAAACTCACTGAAAAAGGGAGTAATACTGCCTTTTTTCATTGACGTTGTTATAGTATACTTAAACTCATTGAATAAGAGAGTAATACTGCCTTTTTTCATTGACATTGTTATAGTATACTTAAACTCATTGAATAAGAGAGTAATACTGCCTTTTTTCATTGACGTTATAGTATACTTAAACTCATTGAATAATAGAGTAATACTGCCTTTTTTCATTGACGTTGTTATAGTATACTTAAACTCATTGAATAAGAGAGTAATACTGCCTTTTTTCATTGACGTTGTTATAGTATACTTAAACTCATTGAATAAGAGAGTAATACTGCCTTTTTCATTGACGTTATAGTATACTTAAAGTCATTGAATAAGAGAGTAATACTGCCTTTTTTCATTGACGTTGTTATAGTATACTTAAACTCATTGAATAAAAGAGTAATACTGCCTTTTTCATTGACGTTATAGTATACTTAAACTCATTGAATAAGAGAGTAATACTGCCTTTTTCCATTGACGTTATAGTATACTTAAAGTCATTGAATAAGAGAGTAATACTGCCTTTTTTCACTGATGTTGTTATAGTATACTTAAACTCATTGAATAAGGGAGAAATACTGCCTTTTTTCATTGACATTGTTTTAGTATAATTAAAGTCATTGAATAAGGGAGTAATACTGCCTTTTTTCATTGACATTGTTTTAGTATACTTAAACTCATTGAATAAGAGAGTAATACTGCCTTTTTTCATTGACGTTATAGTATACTTAAACTCATTGAATAAGAGAGTAATACTGCCTTTTTTCATTGACGTTGTTATAGTATACTTAAACTCATTGAATAAGAGAGTAATACTGCCTTTTTTCATTGACGTTGTTATAGTATACTTAAACTCATTGAATACGAGAGTAATACTGCCTTTTTCATTGACGTTATAGTATACTTAAAGTCATTGAATAAGAGAGTAATACTGCCTTTTTTCATTGATGTTGTTATAGTATACTTAAAGTCATTGAATAAGAGAGTAATACTGCCTTTTTTCATTGACATTGTTATTGTATACTTAAACTCATTGAATAAGAGAGTAATACTTCCATTTTTCATTGAAGTTATAGTATACTTAAACTCATTGAATAAGAGAGTAATACTGCCTTTTTTCATTGACGTTGTTATAGTATACATAAACTCATTGAATAAGAGAGTAATACTGCCTTTTTTCATTGAAATTGTTATAGTATACTTAAACTCATTGAATAAGAGAGTAATACTGCCTTTTTTCATTGAAGTTATAGTATACTTAAACTCATTGAATAAGAGAGTAATACTGCCTTTTTTCATTGACGTTGTTATAGTATACATAAACTCATTGAATAAGAGAGTAATACTGCCTTTTTTCATTGACGTTGTTATAGTATACTTAAACTCATTGAATAAGAGAGTAATACTGCCTTTTTTCATTGACATTGTTATAGTATACTTAAACTCATTGAATAAGAGAGTAATACTGCCTTTTTTCATTGACGTTGTTATAGTATACTTAAACTCATTGAATAAGAGAGTAATACTGCCTTTTTTCATTGAAGTTATAGTATACTTAAACTCATTGAATAAGAGAGTAATACTGCCTTTTTTCATTGACGTTATAGCATATTTAAACTCATTGAATAAGAGAGTAATACTGCCTTTTTTCATTGACATTGTTATAGTATACTTAAACTCATGGAATAAGAGAGTAATACTGCCTTTTTTCATTGACGTTATAGTATACTTAAAGTCATTGAATAAGAGAGTAATACTGCCTTTTTTCATTGATGTTGTTATAGTATACTTAAACTCATTGAATAAGAGAGTAATACTGCCTTTTTTCATTGACGTTATAGTATACTTAAACTCATTGAATAAGAGAGTAATACTGCCTTTTTTCATTGACGTTGTTATAGTATACTTAAACTCATTGAATAAGAGAGTAATGCTGCCTTTTTTCATTGACGTTGTTATAGTATACATAAACTCATTGAATAAGCGAGTAATACTGCCTTTTTTCATTGACAATGTTATAGTATACTTAAACTCATTGAATAAGAGAGTAATACTGCCTTTTTCATTGATGTTGTTATAGTATACTTAAACTTATTGAATAAGAGAGTAATACTGCCTTTTTTCATTGACGTTATAGTATACTTAAACTCATTGAATAAGAGAGTAATACTGCCTTTTTTCATTGACGTTGTTATAGTATACTTAAACTCATTGAAAAAGGGAGTAATACTGCCTTTTTTCATTGACGTTGTTATAGTATACTTAAACTCATTGAATAAGAGAGTAATACTGCCTTTTTTCATTGACATTGTTATAGTATACTTAAACTCATTGAATAAGAGAGTAATACTGCCTTTTTTCATTAACGTTATAGTATACTTAAACTCATTGAATAATAGAGTAATACTGCCTTTTTTCATTGACGTTGTTATAGTATACTTAAACTCATTGAATAAGAGAGTAATACTGCCTTTTTTCATTGACGTTGTTATAGTATACTTAAACTCATTGAATAAGAGAGTAATACTGCCTTTTTCATTGACGTTATAGCATACTCAAAGTCATTGAATAAGAGAGTAATACTGCCTTTTTTCATTGATGTTGTTATAGTATACTTAAACTCATTGAATAAGAGAGCAATACTGCCTTTTTCATTTAGTTATAGTATACTTAAACTCATTGAATAAGAGAGTAATACTGCCTTTTTTCATTGACGTTATAGTATACTTAAAGTCATTGAATAAGAGCGTAATACTGCCTTTTTTCACTGATGTTGTTATAGTATACTTAAACTCATTGAATAAGGGAGTAATACTGCCTTTTTTCATTGACATTGTTTTAGTATAATTAAAGTCATTGAATAAGGGAGTAATACTGCCTTTTTTCATTGACATTGTTTTAGTATACTTAAACTCATTGAATAAGAGAGTAATACTGCCTTTTTTCATTGACGTTATAGTATACTTAAACTCATTGAATAAGAGAGTAATACTGCCTTTTTTCATTAACGTTATAGTATACTTAAACTCATTGAATAAGAGAGTAATACTGCCTTTTTTCATTGACGTTATAGTATACTTAAACTCATTGAATAAGAGAGTAATACTGCCTTTTTTCATTAACGTTATAGTATACTTAAACTCATTGAATAAGAGAGTAATACTGCCTTTTTTCATTGACGTTGTTATAGTATACTTAAACTCATTGAATAAGAGAGTAATACTGCCTTTTTTCATTGACGTTATAGTATACTTAAACTCATTGAATAAGAGAGTAATACTGCCTTTTTCATTGACATTATAGTATACTTAAAGTCATTGAATAAGAGAGTAATACTGCCTT
The DNA here is from genome assembly GCF_019279795.1 of Protopterus annectens. Classification (NCBI taxonomy): domain Eukaryota; kingdom Metazoa; phylum Chordata; order Ceratodontiformes; family Protopteridae; genus Protopterus; species Protopterus annectens. The sequence goes on along the minus strand of NC_056725.1, from coordinate 1,441,952,654 downwards.
TTTTCATTGACGTTGTTATAGTATACTTAAACTCATTGAATAAGAGAGTAATACTGCCTTTTTCATTGATGTTATAGTATACTTAAACTCATTGAGTAAGAGAGTAATGCTTCCTTTTTTCATTGACGTTATAGTATACTTAAACTCATTGAATAAGGGAGTAATACTGCCTTTTTTCATTGACGTTGTTATAGTATACTTAAACTCATTGAATAAGGGAGTAATACTGCCTTTTTTCATTGACATTGTTTTAGTATACTTAAACTCATTGAATAAGGGAGTAATACTGCCTTTTTTCATTGACATTGTTTTAGTATACTTAAACTCATTGAATAAGAGAGTAATGCTGCCTTTTTTCATTGACGTTGTTATAGTATACTTAAACTCATTGAATAAGGGAGTAATACTGCCTTTTTTCATTGACATTGTTTTAGTATACTTAAACTCATTGAATAAGGGAGTAATACTGCCTTTTTTCATTGACATTGTTATAATATACTTAAACTCATTAAATAAGAGAGTAATACTGCCTTTTTTCATTGACGTTGTTATAGTATACTTAAACTTATTGAATAAGGGAGTAATACTGCCTTTTTTCATTGACGTTGTTATAGTATACGTAAACTCATTGAATAAGGGAGTAATACTGCCTTTTTTCATTGACATTGTTATAGTATACTTAAACTCATTGAATAAGAGAGTAATACTGCCTTTTTTCATTGACGTTGTTATAGTATACTTAAACTCATTGAATAAGGGAGTAATACTGCCTTTTTTCATTGACGTTGTTATAGTATACTTAAACTCATTGAATAAGAGAGTAATACTGCCTTTTTCACTGCTGCTGCTAACCTTATTTACAGCATGTACAGCCTTGCTACATTTTATTTTTCAATTTGCTTATCTTATAACTTAACGTAAAAATGCCTTTCTTTTTTCACTGATGTAGATTATCCTCCTTCTCTGTTGTTAGTTGTATTTGTACCTTTTCTCTACTGTTATTCTCATCCCTGTTACTGTACTGTTCTACAGAATTAGCTCCGTTGTTTTCCTTTTGTCTGTTTTCTCTCCCCTGCTCCCCCTTCCCTTAGCCCTCGCTAATGACTACTATCTCTTCTTCTGTCCTCGGTGGCAACTACCATTCTCTTCTCTTTTATTTTACAGCTGCACCAATTAAAGAATAACAATCTCACTCCACCCTCCCTGAAAACACTGGGCAGGAAAATTGCCATCTAGGCTTGCAAGTGACTCAAGACAGGTGCTTAAAACCACTGAATGCTTAACATCTACATGCATTCTTGTTGCAATAATCTTATTTTTTTCACTTCCTAAAACCTGGGTAGTGGTGTGCACACTAATCTTCGTCACCTCATTCTAAATTCCTCCCTAACTACTCCCATCTCATCTAACTACATCCTAAAATTCTCCTCCCCAATTGACTTCATTTCTCCTGAACAAAAACTGAATTGTACTCAGTGCACAGAACTTATGGATACTACCCTTGTCTGTTAACTAACTTTAATAAGCTCTCCCTCCTCAGTAAAACAAAGTTCCAAACTAACCCTAGGCTATCTCTTCTAACTACAGTGGCACTCATCTTGGATAGCTCAGATCTTCTGACTGGCTAATAATTTTTCTTTTTTTAGTGATCAGCTTATTGAGGCTCTGCCCAGTCCACTCCTCTACCCTCCTCCATTCCTGCCCATCCCTGAGTGCATTACACTTATACATAACAAAGTCTTTCCCCTCAGTTTTTAGCACCTTCTCTCCCCCTCCCTCAACCAATCAAACTATATAATTTTCCCTTCCTACCATAACTCCTCAATCAACACTCCCCCACTGACTAGTCGACATCTCCTCTACACTCTTCCCACACACTTCATCCAATCACAGTCTACCTCTTTTTCTTCTCTCTATACTTCCCAACTATATCAATCAATACCCTACATCCCTTTCTATTCACCTCCTCCACCACCTATACGCACCTTCTTCTCTAACACATTATCTTTTGATACTCAAGTCTCTTGCTGTGTTCACTCTCCCCCTTTTCCAGCACTTACCTTCACCTCATCTCCTCACCAAATCTTAAACTTTTACCTCATCTCTTTACCTAAAACCCTCACCTAACCTTACACTTATACTTTCACTTATCTCTGTCCACATACCTAGATCTCCTCATCACTAGGACTCCTGACAACCCTACCATGTTTTTACTCTCTTCTCCACAACTCTTCTTCTCCTATCCTACCTCTCCTCTTTTCATATACAAATCAACCCCTTACACCATTCGCCAACATCTGCTCACAATACTTTGCTCATGCAAACCCATTGCTAATTCATCATATCTCTCTCACTATTTTTTAGCATCAATTCACTCCTACTCAAGATCAAAACATTCCTCCAAACACCATTCCCCCACAAAGCTAAACATAGATATCACTTCCACCACCTCTCATCCCCAACCTTACTCTATCCCTACAGTACAATACAATACAATACTCCTTTCCGGTGACATACACTGCAACCCTGGTTTCACCTCCTACCTCACAACTTCAAATCAACCCAGACAACCCAAATCCCATCACCCTAACTCTCCTTCAAAACATTTACCCTTATACTCACTCATTATGCACAGCATTCTTAACAAAATTAGCGAATCCATGCTCAGATGGCCCAATACTCTCCCAACATAATAACTCTCACAGAAACTTGTCTCAAACCCCACATCTCTGACAAAGATCTCCTCCCCACTGGCTACAACATCCTTCATCTAGACAGACCTAACAAAAAAGGAGGAGTTGCCATAATATACTATGAACACCTCAACCTGTCCCCTCCATCCAAACCATCCCCATGTTTCACTTTTAACTGTGAGCTGCAAACTTAACAACCAAAAACACTAACAATAGCCGCAATATATATATATATATATATATATATATATATATATATTTATATATATATATATATATATATATATATATATATATATATATATATGTTTTGGGGACAATATTCCTATATCAGAGCACATCCTGTCCTGGATCACACACAACATACCCATTGAGAACATCCTACTAGGAGATGTCAACATCAATTACCTATCCCTAACCTCTAACTCCCCCACCTGTTGCATAAACTTACATGGCTTCACCCAAGTAATCTCCACTCCTACCCATTTCAACAAGGAAACCAACACCAGTACTATCATTGACTGGATCCTAGTTTCCAATCCTGACCTATACCACCACCCTAAAACTCTTCCTGACTCCATTAGTGACCACTCTCCAATCTGCATACAACTCTCCCCCCCACCATCTTAGGCTGCACAAATTCAAAGACTGCCATAACATCTCTAACTTCCACCCTGACATCTTCAATAATACACCCTCCTCCATAAACTGTTCCTTCCTATCATATTTACCTCTAGATGGAACAGTACAAAAATGTAACAACATATTTCTAAACATACTTAACTCTCTTGCTCTCCTTTGGAAAATTAGAGTTAAATCACTCTGCTCCCCCTGGCTATCCCAGTCCACTCGCTCTCTCATGCTCAAAAGTGAAAATGCCTGGAAACTCTAGACTAAATCCCCTATCCATCACCAAAACTATAAAGATCTTTGTAACCTCACCAAAAAAACAAGTCAACGATGATAAGAAAAAATGTACCTAAAACCCCAGACAACCCACCCAGTAACCTCCCAGAATTCTGGAACATTATCAGTCATGTCCTTCACCCAGACAACTCCACAACTCCAAACCCCTGTCCAAATTACACTCCCCAAGAAACTGCCATCATACTTAACTCCTACTTCATTGATACTATCAGTAAACTTATGCAGACTTCTAACTTTTCTAATCCAACTGACCCCCACCCACCCCCTCACAGTAAAATAACTATTTCTGTCTGAAACCAGTTCCCACTATCTACATAAAAAACCTCCTCCATAAGCTTAACTCATGCTGTCCATCTGCGGATAACCTATCTCTACTCTTCCTTACGCTAGCTGCAGACTCTATAGCTCACCCTATTTCCATCCTCATTAATCACTCTGTATGTCAATTCACAGTACCCTCACTTTGGAAACAATTCTTTACTATACCTATCCACAAGGGAGGTAATTCCACAGAACTATCTATATACCATCCTACAACTATACTATCCCGCCTCTTTAAAATACTCAAAAATGTGTACATAAGCAACTCATGGACTATCTACTCCTAGAAAATCTACTTAATTCCACCCACCACGGCTTCTGTCAAAACCACTGTAGTACTACTACTATGCTTATTTCTTTTATACTCTCTATCTCCCTAGCCAGAGACACCAACAAACTTGTTTCCTGTCAATTTCTAGACTTCTCTAAAACTTTCAACATCGTCTCACAACCCCATGCTCCTTTCCACACTCTTTGACTTCAACCTTTCCAGTTCATCCATCTCCTGGTTTGCTAGCTATCTCTCCAACAGACAGCAATCTGTTAAATGGCTCTCTTTACTGTCTCCCTTCCTCCCCGTCAAGGTGGGTGATCCTCAAGGGTCAGTTCTTGGTCCCTTACTGTTTAACATCTTTACTAATCACATCTACATGTCTTGTCCCTACTCTTCTCTCACACAATATGCAGATAACTCCACAATCATCTCTACCTCTGATACCCTTTCAGACCTGCACACCTTTACACAAAAATCCTTCAGTTCTATCAAAACCTGGCTGACTAACAACCAACTTATCCTCAATCCCAAAAAAACAAGCTACTTCTATTCCTCCCAAAATCTCTCACCTATTTCAAGCCCACCTTCTCTATCACATCACTTAACAACATTGTCATCAATGTTGAAACTCACATTAAGCTTCTTGGGGCCATCACTGATGATCAACTCAAATTTAACCTCCGTGTCCACCAATGCATAGAGAATACCCACCTAAAACTAAGCTTACTTTACAGAAATAAAAAGTTCCTTACAAAAGACTCTCAACTCCCTCTTGCCTATGCCTACCTTCTCCCTAGCCTTCTCTACAGCTTGTAAATCTTAACTAACCTACAATCCTCTCTACTAACTAAACCTGAAACCATTTACAACATAGTAGCCAGGTTTGTGGCTAACCAGATGTTTAGCTTACATCACTGTCATTTACTCAAAGCTTTAAACTGGCTAGAGTTTGAGCACAACTTCTACACCCTCAACTCCTTATCATTCATTCTATCCAGAAGTCCTCCTCCTGCCTAGATGTCTCTTCAGTCATCTCTCTTTATAGTCCCTTGAGAAACCTGAGGAGCTCTGACCAACAACACTTAGAAATGTATAATTCCAATAGTTCAATAGGCCAAAATCTATATAGCTACTCTCCTGCCCTATCCTGGAACAAGCTTCCCTTGACCATCAGAAAAATACCTCATGCACACAAATTCAAAAAAGCGCTAAAAGAATACCTACTAAATACCTGGACTTGTTACTGTAAGCACCCATCATAAGTTTCCTAACGAATCTATTATTGGTACCCTCTCACTTTCCACCTTGTTCCGACTGCTCTCTCAGCTTGTTCTCCTAACTTGTATACTTACTTTTTATCCTTCCTAACAGTCTCAAATCATACCATTTTTTTCTTTTTATTGTATATATGATAGCAACTTGTAAATAGTTTGTCAATTGCATTTTTACACACTCTGTACTTTCTCAACAAAATGCAAAATTCTGTAACAATTTGTATACTACACTTTACATTCTCTGTAATGATCTCAAGAATGTTATTTTTGTAAACTTTCTCCACCGGATTTACTAATCTTCCATGTAGGATTAGCTTAGTCCTGCACGGAAGCGGCCATTTAGGAGCAGGACTGCAGCGCACCATGCATATTAATGAAGGCACGCTGCCTGAGCTCCTAATCTTACACAGAGTGTGTAAGAGTGCAGGGGGCATGTCTGAGAGAAGAGCTCTCAGAATATACATGCCCCTGCAATGAAGAACAGCAGAAAGCCCTAAAAGAATGAGTGAGACCACTCATAGGTGTCTGCATACCCCCAGCAACACCCCCCACGTGTACAAGAGCAATAGCAAACACAAACAATATAAAGATACTTTTTTTTTTATGAAACAGTTTAAATTCAACCATAGGTACATGGGTTTGCCCATCACTTAGCTACGGTTAATGCAGCTTAAATGGAAGAAGAGGATACAAAGGAAGATATATGCAAACAAAGCAGTATAGCAATAGTGTAGTGGGCAGAGCATTCGCCTTACGAGCAGTTATTCCCAGTTCAAATCTCACTACAGCACATTCCATTTTCCATGTCAAATCACGTTATGGCCAATATTTTAGTTGCATAACCTAGTAAATAACATATATATGTGAAATGGAATACTACATTAAATGCAGACGTGAGGTGTCAGTGTCATGATGTTGTAAAGTCCACAGATAATCACATGTACACAGGAATCAAGGATACAAATGGAAGGTAAAATGTGTAATGAATGATAACTCCATACAGCTTCCAAATCCACCACCTTACCAAGAACCATTAGACATTACTGTCTAAAGTAGTGCAGTGATGAGCAGGAGTAAGCACTAGTAAGCAAGGGTAAGCACTATTAAGCAGTAGTAAGCGGGAGTAAGCATATGTAAGCAACAGTTAGCAGGTTTAAGCCCGTTTGTGCAGGAGTAAGCAATGTGCACACTGGTTAAGAAATTTTGAAGCTAACTCTCTGTAAGCATATTTAACCGAAGGTTAGCATAGCTTACCCTCGCGCAAACCCACTTACAATTGCTTAAAAGTGTCTTAATCACCCTGTATCCAACAGCCACTGTTATGCCCAGCAACAAAATAAACAGGCTTGGAGGTCTTGATCCCAGGACCCTATATACTATAGTCACAGTAGTTAACCACCAAGCCATCACAGCAGTAAATAACAATGAGGTATCACCAAGCAAATCCTCGCTATAGTAAAATCAAACAGAACATGTGAAAGGAGTCAGTATGCAGTCATATGTTCTATAACCTACTACATAACATAAATATGTGAACTGGAGTACAGAAGGAAGCCCAGATGTGAGGTGTAATTGTAGTAGAGTGTTGAAGTCCCCTATCAAACACAAGGACCACATACAGTGTACGTACACATGAATCATGGATACCAGACATATATATAACATGTAATAAATAATAAATCAATGCCAAAAAGCAAATATAATGCAAAGTAAATATTAAGCAATGCTAAGCATTGCACATGCCAGCTTAATAGGTGTAAGCAATGTGTAGGCCAGCTAACTCAATTTTCCCAGTGGTATACCCCTTTAAACAATGCCAACCTTAGGTAAGCAGGTTTGCCCATAGCTTAGCCTTTTCAAAACTGTCCACTCACGGCAAACTGTGGGAAATTGGCCCTACTTAAACCCAACAGGCAGGAATACATCTCATAACTGGTTGTAGCTTCCCCTTTCAGACACCATGTCAGGAATGGGAGAGGGACTGTGCTTTCAGGCACAGTGCTGGGGCATCCAGGAGTCAAGAGTCATGGCAAGACTCCTTGTCAAAGACCATGAGCAAAGACTGCTGCAGGGTCAGTACCAGAGTTCCCAATATAAGGTGGAAGCCTGGGAACATCTCGCCCGTGACCTCATCAGTGCCACTGGCATACCTCAAACTGGTGAGCAGGTCAGGCATCACTATGCCCACCTGAAGCGGTGAAAGAGGGATCTCTTGAATCAGTGGATCCAAGAGTCTAGGATGGCAGGGGCTGTCCCAGCTGTGTGTAAGTATCACTCTACTACCTGTTTAATAATTGCCAACTCATGTATATTATGGATAGGTATGGCTAAATATACCTTTTATGTCTATCACAGCAGCAAGTGAGCAGGCCGCGAACCAGGAGGCCCATGGATGTCACCTGGAGAGGTTGCAAAGTGAGGCAGGTTAGTAATACTCTTGCATGTACTGTCATAGGAAATAAATCTAAAAGTATTAGTAAGTTAATTGCCAGTATAAAATCTTTATTGTTTAAGGCAAGTACTGCATACACTGGAGAATATGGCAGGAAGAGTCTCATATAGTTTGTATGTAAATAAAAGCATAATAGCCTGACAATAAAGATCTAACTGCTGGACTGCATGTGTATAATCTGGTATCATATGGTAATGTAGATTTGCATTCAGTTAATAGTACTGTTGTAATAAGCACTGTTACCCACACTGTGCAACATAAACAGAATGTGTAGGAATATCTGTATATGACTGGTGTAATCCCCAGAGGTCATTTAATACAACTGAGAGAGACATAGACAGAAAACAGTGAAAAGGCAGACAACAAAATCCGAATAGCACATGCAACTGAAACGTGAACTGTTGTATTTTTAGCACACACAGCCATAGTTCAAATCCTGGGAGTGGTACTAGTCATCTGCATACAGAATCATACCCCACAACTGTACAGATATGTCCAGAATGTCCAGTAAATTGGTCCATATCTGCCGCCTGTCACTCTGTCCCCCTGGGAAATAAGTGGGATGATCCCAGACGTATAGGCAGAAAACAAGAAATACAACTAATTGTCACACATCCATAAGAACAATCCTGTCACTCTAGCAACTCCCCAAACTGTTAGGAGAGTAATAAGCCATGTATGTCCTATCTACGCCCCCATGTTGTCAAGCTGTGACCAGAGTGTGTACAATAACAGAGTGCGATGTATGTGCATAATAGTAATGGAAAACTGGTACTTTGTGGGGCAACATTCAGGTAGTGCTAACAAACATTGCTCCCACAGGTCTGTCAGATATGAACACTGTGCTGAGAAATAAAAGCTTGATACCCTGTACTGGTACTATTTACTCCGGTATTGTATGGCATTGTGAGTGATGTAATTGCCCTGAATTATAAGGTATGACTGATCACTGTCACCCACACTGTGCTACATAATATAACTGTCTAGGAAATCCTGTATAAGAGTTTGGTAAGTCACTAAAGGTTGAAGAGGGCAATAGTTTACATATGTCCCGGTTCACCTGCATGTGGTCAAGACATGGCTGGAGTCTGTGCAAAAAGAGATGGATAGGTATGTGCATAGCATCAACCAGGAATCTGGGAGTATGTGTCGAAACAGTTAGTGTTAACAAATAATTCCACCACAGGTATACCAGATAAGAGGTGTATACTGCAGGTAAAACCAGTCCATGTATATAATTGTCGACAGCCATATCACTGTCCAAACTAAGGCAAAAGAGTAGTGTGGTAATACTTGTAAGGTACAGATAACAGAACTGACTAGGAAAGTAATGCAAACTACAGGAATATACTAGTTGTTAATTGACATCTCCCCCCCCCCACCATCTCTCCAACAATACACTAAATACCCATCTTGACTGATACATGCTGACTCCACTGTAATGTTGGGGCATATGTCCTATTGTTTGATAATTAACAAATAAACACAGTAATATGTTAAGTTCTAGTGACACAGCATCAACGAATAATGTACCAGCACTTCCAATTCTCTCCACAGGTCACAAAGTTTATTAAAAATAAAAGTTAAGCGCTTTCATCTTACATCCAAGACTTCTTCAGAACTGATCTTAACATATTACTGTGTTTATTGGTGGACTGTTCTAGTTTTCGTTTCTTTTTACTGTTTGATAATTATATAAATCTGTTTCTATGCATGTGCTATGTTGAAATACTCCAACATTGGTGGTATGGTGCCATCAATGTACCTGCATGCTGTTGTTATTACCACTGTGATCCCAAATATGCATGTGGTACATTTGCTATGCAACTGTTCCATAACTGGTGTCTGGGTTAATGGGAATATCTATGCATGCTGTTATACCTAATCCTGGAATGTGTTGACTATTACTAACCCACATATGTTGATAAACCATAAACACCATAGCATGTATGGGAATGCAGGTCCCAGCGGACCCACCTGTTCCACCTCAGCTGGCTGTGGCACTGGGCACCAGCACTTCTGGGGCCCAAACCACGACCTCCTTGACCATTGGTCCTGCACCACCTTTGGGTGGAACTGCCTCAGGGGATGGGGCTCTCCCCCCTCCTGGGAGTGGGTGCAGGCAGGAACCTGTCACCTATTGCCAGGTCCAGGTTGTGGTGTGTAGCAAGCTCCACAGGAAGGTCGGAGATCTACTACGTCAGCTCGAGGGCTGCATGTCGTAACTAGAGGGCTGGCCTGGCTCTCTGACTCAGCCCCCAGCACAGCCACCTTTGGGTCTGTGAAGGTGCAGTGGTGACTGCCCATGGGTTGAGACCTCAGTCCTACTGTTTCCACTAGGGGGCTCATGGGCTTACGATTTCCCAACACCCCTCCCCATCAAGGTGTTTACCCCCACATGCATCATATACCACCCCTATATGTGTCTTGTTTGTCTTGTCTGTTATCCTACCCAACCTACCTCCCCAAATATACCTACTACCCCTCCCCAACATCCCACTCCCACCTGAAAAAAATGGCAATCTGTTTCCAAAAAAAATATTGCCCCATACATAGCTGTCCATTTCGCAGACATGTCTACTGTACACATGTAATCTGGTCTAATTGACATCACAACATATTATTGTTGTCCTCACTCCTCTCTCGAGTGATTGAGTGTCCAAATCTTCCTCCAAATTCAATGTGTATGCACAACTGTTGCTGTAGAAGAAATGAGCAGCTATGGGCATTCCCTACACCCCCCTGCACATTCCTAGCTATTTTCCCTATGGTCCTTCCTCTTTGTGCTTCTTTTTTACCACTTTCCTATCAAACCTTTTTTCTTTTCTTTTAAAGAAATTAGCATGGGGGTTAGCAGGAGTCTGCAATGCCTATACAGGTTAAGCAATTTGGAAGCTAACTGAATATAAGAAACAGTAACCAGCTGTTAGCAGTGCGTATCACCATGCAAACCCATGCAAACCCATGCAAAACCATTTACAACTGCTTAAATGTGCCTTAATCACTCTGTGTCCAAAGGCCCTTGTTCTGCCCAGCAATAAAATAAACAGCCTTTGCAAAACTTGAACCCAGGACCCTGCACACCATAGCCAAAGTGACTTATCACTAAGCCATGTCAGATATACATAACCCTGATGTTTTCACAAACATATCCAGCACATTCATAAAACAGTACAGGAAATGTATTTAAACATGTAGATGTAGGTGTGTGTGTATATATGTTTATATCTAAATAGATATAACATATCTATATATGTAGATATAGATATATAGAGAAAAATACATATTATATATATATATATATATATATATATATATATATATATATATATATACACATATATACATACATACATACATATATATATATATATATATGTATGTATACATATATACATACATACATACATATGCATACATCTGTAGATATATATGTCTACATCTATGTCTATATATATATATATATATATATATATATATATATATATATATATATATATATATATATAAATAAAAGCATATGTAAATACATATGCATACATCTATTGATCTATATGTCTACATCTAAATGTATCTAAATATACAGTAATAAATATATGTAAGCATAAATATATATGTATGTGATGGCCGTGCCCTGGCCCAGCAATCAAGGAGCCTCAATCCTCACCACTAACACCAGAGAGGGGGTCTCATATGAGAGGAAAGGATAACAAAATACACATAGTAAAGTACAATTTCCCTTAAGTGCACACCAAGATCACAGTCAATCTGGGGTTGGTTCCTCCCTTGCTATCCAGGTCCCAAATAAGACTCCCCACTGGCACAGCAATACAGTCCAGATCTCAGGCTAGCTGGCAAGCTGACCTCCAGTACCCTCTCAGTCCAGCCAGTGCTTAGTGTCCCTGCCCAAGTAGCTGACACATACGCACTTTGCGATAAGTATTTATACAACTTCACAGACACTCCTGAGAAAGGCTAACACAGATTCTCCAGCTGTGCCCCTTTACCCAGCCTATATGGTAGTAATCACTACCACCACCAGCTAATATTTATCATCTACTAAAAGGCCCTTAAAAGGGTGTCCAATTATTTCTGTGTAATATTATTGTACAATAGTAGTGTAACTTAAGCAATCTTAAGGCTTTGGAAGGGCTTATTACAGGATCACTTATAAGTATGCAATGTACTCTAGAGCTTAATTAACTCTACATAAACCAGCCAGAGTTAAAAAGGGTTTAAAAATATTTAATAATAAATACTAAAAACACAAGACAATACTAATACACCACAGTGCTATTCAAGAGTTCAGCGCTCACACAGAAACTTAAAATAATTCCATAGTACAGCTCTGACATAACAGAAAAAGCTTTATAGTCCTAGCTATTTCTACAAGAAAACATACTGCTAAGATAACTTACATAGAGCAAGGCAGTGCTGAGTTGAATATCAAGATCAAAATGCTTAACAATCTCTGGTTCTCACTGTTTAAATTGAAACTCCAGTTCTGAAAAACATCACATCATCTTTTTCAACCTTCCTGGAATGCCCAGGCTAAACATTAACTACATTTACATTATTTTACACTTAGAGCAATAAAGGACATTCCACATGTAAATTCTGGTCATTAACTTTAGCCTTAAAACAATAGGCAGGATACTTATTCCAGTCACATCGACTCCAAATTCTAACTTCAAAGGACATACAAAACATAATTTTAATTTCAAAGAACATTTGAAATGCTTGGCTTAGTTTTTCTGACAGCAGATGGCAATGTTGCTTCAATCTTGAAGTTCATATTTTACAGTGTTTTGTTTCATTTAAGAAACAAGCCTGTATTTTATATTTATATTTACAATGCCAGAATTATGTAGCAAATTCTATTTGGCTAGGCTGACGACCTTCACCCATCTCTACCAGTCTTCACAATTTATAGAGGTATATACAGACATATATCAATAGATATAAAAGAGAACATAAAATCATATATGTCCATGTGCACCGTTAATGGGTGTGAGGGTCCCAAACAACATACATCTTGTATGTATAGATACCCCCCCCCAGCCAAACATGTCTGCCCTGCAATACAGTACCAACTGTTGCAAATTCTATAACCAGGACCTGACACAACATGGGCACAAGATATTAACAGTACACCATCCCACCTGTATGATGTCAGGCTGGTATCAGTAACATATCATGTGGTACAGTCTGGTGTACATAGGGAATGTACAATGTGGAAGCAATCAACATTCCTAAGATACATATACACAGACACATATATGCTGATACATATATATGTATATATATATATATATATATATATATATATATATATATATATATACATATATATGTATGTACATATACATACATATATATATATATATATATATATATATATATATATATATATATATATATATATATAAATATATATATATATAGGTAACTACACATACACGCACATAAATATGTATAGGATGATACATATGTAGAAGGTGCACACAATACGGAATAGCCACTATGCCTACAGTTGCCACCTGATCAACTGAACACTGTATGAGCCACCCATATAAATGACAATTGTTGCCTGCAACATATACCCACAGAGAGGTCAAAGGATATAACACCACACACAGGTATGCATACATGGGAAAGCTTTATTTGTGTAGTATTATAGTTGTATATACCATGTTATATAGCTGTCTAGATTCTGACATACATATAAACAGAGTAATGCAACGGTGAAACAGTTATATTAATACAGTAGTCTGGAAAGGTTGACATATGCTGCTGTCCAGGCCAAGGCCTTCAAGCAGTACAATAATAAAGACAGACTGGGCCACAGGATAACACTCAATCAACAGTAAGTAATGCAGATGTATAGTCCAGCAGCCTCTAACTACACTTTGTACACAATCCCTAGGGGGTAAAAACCTCATTTGACACAATGGGATGTATCTGTTACATAACAAGGCATAACTGACACCATCACAAACGCACTGACAAACAGAACAGTCAGTATGGCAGGAAGCAGTAGACCTGCGTTTACCCAAGATGAATTGTATGGTAATGTACATCCAGATACCTTAAGTCAGCTTACCCCTGATACACCCATATGTTGTAACTGCCTAGGTTAGTTATGGTTCATCCCCCCCACAGACTGAAAAATACATGGCTATATGCTACTGTTACATACACTGGCCTTTGGAGTGAATAAGGGCACACATGTATTGTGTAGATGAAGCCCACACATATATGGACCCAACCCCACAATATGTGTGGGGGGCATAACAGCAGTGGACTGATGGCAGGAATGGCAGCATGACATACTCCCAGCCCACTATATAACAACCCCTAACAGCATGTCATATGTACAAAGCCTGGTATGTTGGTGGAGGACAGAGGATGGAACACAGGCCCATATGTGAAATACTGTTGTCATACACTAAGCAAGTTGCTGGTGTTACAGGATAGTCTGCAATATACACTTAGTCAGGAATATGGAGTTAGAAACCTGTGCAAACCCACTTAAAGCTGCTCAAAAATGCCTTAACCACTCTGTATTTGACAGCCATTGTTCTGCCCAGCAACAAAATAAACAGCCCCTGCAGGTCTTGAACCCAGGACGCTGTACACTATAGTCACAACACTTAACCACTATGAAGACAGCTATTGTTTTTCCAATATATCTGTCAATACACATATTGATTAGTATTGAACAATTGCCTTTACTTCCACAATTCTGTAGTACTTGTTATTAATATGACTGTCGCACCACATATGTCGTTTTACCATAATGTACACATAGCAGATGCATACGGTGAGATACATCTGGGAGGGTATACACAACTGTGAGGTTTACACATGACAGGAAAATGGATATATACATATAATAGGTTGATATATGTCTACATGTACATACACATGTATATTCATACATATGTCTGTATACACATCTGTATAGTGCAACATATATATGGCCATGTGTACATCCCTTTGTATGTACATATATACATATATGAATGTATGTATGTTATATATATATATATATATATATATATATATATATATATATATAGCTATATATGTATGCACATCCTATGTGTACAGATATGCATATGTAGATATCTATAACTATATGTGCATACATATCTATTCTGATATACCTAGTACTGTCAATATATATGTAAATATCCATAATTATATGTGCATATGTATCACTATCTGTACATGCGTAGACATATATTGCTGTGTATATGTATATATCTGAGTGTTTATATGTACATATATATATATATATATATATATATATATATATACATGTACATATACATATCCATCTATGTATGTTGATATGTATATGTGTATATATCTATATAGATATATGGATAATTTTATATACATATATGTTCACCATATGTCCTGAACATGAGGTGGAGCCCTACCTCAGCCCCAATAGTTTCAACCTGTTAGTGCAAGGGGATGTCAGGTATGTATTGCAGGTATATATGTAGACTACTGCTACTGTAATAGGGGTTGTCTTCACAGACATGTTGTGTGTGGGAGTTCACATCTGGTTTTAACATGTGTGCCATTGGCTACTGACAGACATCCTAAGAACATTACAGTACAGTACCACTGCTAGCACAGTAATGATCCTGTGGACTACAGCAGAGATATGGCCAATAAATGTGGACAGTCTGACACACTCTGGTCAGTCCAGAGATATACACAGAACCTCTTAGTGCAAGACATGTGGACCAAGCCTGATAATGTGGATGTTAACGGCCATATAGATGGGTATATCACGTATATACTGGTATACATTTGCCCCCATAAGTTATGCATTCACACACCCCTGTCTGTCCTGGCACATGATAACTACTGGTACCAAGGTGCCATGGCCACATACTGCCCACTTGTTAGTGACATACATCTGTACAGCATCCCACTGCTTTGTCTGACATACATGACTGGTATGGTGGCTTGGCAGCAGTACATCTGGCAAATATCTGGACATAACATCAAACTGGGTAAGTACAATAAGGAGCTAGGCATGTAACAAAACAATGTGCAGGCTACAGGCAGACTGCCGCAACACTGGCCTACATTTCTTATGGGGAATACACATGTACCTGCATATATAGCAGGCTCTACAGGCATGTCACAGCACAAAGTAAGAGACACCTGTGTGAAAGTGCATAACCACAACCAATGTGAAGACAGCCACAGCCACATATGGTAAGCTAGCATAATATTACAGTATATGGACTATCTGATCAACAACATCCTCATATGTGCCACTCTCACACTAACCCTACATATACTGGGCCACTACACAGTGTGGTACAATGACTGCCTGTGGTATGTGACATGTGTGTGTTTAGCCCTACAAACATGTAAGTCGATAAGGTAACATACATTGGAGCAGCATGTTACATCAGATACAGAAGTACAAAGAACAATGACATCTACCACAGTCTGTACACAGGCCAAGGTACATATTCACAATACACACACTGTCGACAATCACCATACATACACAGACCTCAGTACTGTATACACAACCACAGAATGCCCAGGTTATGTCCTCAAATATAATCCTTACTATACATAACATGTGTAGCAGTCTGATATCTCACTGGCTTGTTATCAGATATGATGTCAATAAATTATGGTGTACAGAACATATGCACCTCTTACTGCATGACATATGTACAAAGATTGACAGAGTTGTGACGGGAGGCACAAACACAGGGCCAATATTGACATGTTGCTGTGATAACCTCATACATTTACTGTTGTAGCAGGGTTTGTTGTGACAGATGTCCTATGAGAGATATGAAGTCAGTAACTCTCATGGCTGTCACAATGAACCTACTGAAATCCTCACACTATGCTTCTGCAGTTCACAGATAGGTGCTCTGTGAGTAACACAAGAAACAGAAGTCAACACACACAGTCCAGTTTGCAGATGACCCTACAGATGGGTGTTTCCTCAGAAACATAGCACTGTCATGACAAGTATTAAAACATGTAGACCAGCCATATCCACATACACCCTGTTAAACCAACATTACTCCAAATGCAGAATAGCAGCACTTACATTCTGTAGTCATGTCAGGCACATCCCCCTCCTGTGTGTTGGCCTGTTTCCACAGTGTATGTTGTTAGATGTAAATCCCCAATCCATCTGTGATACTATTTGCCAAACAACAGATCTAGGTCCTGCTCACAGTGAATGAAAAGGCCCAACACCAACATGATGTTCCCAGATATTGGAGTGTGTTTCCATGCAATTGGCTATGGGAATATTACCACAGCTGTTCCACATGCAATCATCTAGAGAAGGGCTGCAATTCATGCAGAGGCCATCAGCTGATCATGAGCATCACTTACAAAACATATGCTGCTGCCTAAGCTAAGCAGGTGGAGTTCTCCACATCCACCAGAGATGGAGTGCGAGAGGCAGACAGAGGCAAGGATAAGTCAGTGAGAGGGTGGGAGAGTAAAACCTAAACATGTTTGTGTCACACACTTACCAGTACAAGGTATCAAACCCCTATCTGACTATGTATTGCAATCACATGTCTATGCAGTTATTGGATGCACCACATAGCTTACATGTTGGAGGTGCTCTCCAAACATATATGTGATGGTGAGTGACATCTGCAACAGTGATATGGTAGCAAAACAGTAGGTGTAGTACACATGCCTGTCCACATGAACAGGTGTCAGCGTCAACACAGCCACATTCTCTCAGGGACTCACACACACTGACACACTTGGCAGGGTCAGGAATACAATTCATCCCTAGTTAGTTTGCCACAATACAGTACTGTGAAGGTATCACATGCACCACAGGGGTTATCCGGAAGTTATATGGGCAAAGGGTATGTGGAGGTGTCTGACATCAGACAGCATGCTTTAGTATGCCAATGGGGGTTGTAGTGAGTGTGAATGTGGTCAAAAGCATCATACACCACACACACAGACACAGAGTACCAGTACTGACATGCATGCTTGCATTGCTTCACGGGTGTGTAGTGGGTGACTGTGCCAGACGGCTATACAAGGCTAGTTGAAGGGTATACCTTGGCATCAGGCCACATGACAATGGTCTGCAGTGTGGCTCAGGGGTGTAGTGTCTGGATTGGCCACACAGGTGGGTATTGTATTCACCATCCAGTCACCTGACTAGCTATGATGTGTGGCCATTACTGTTCAATGCTTACCTTGTGTGTGTTCTTTAGTCCATGACATGGATGCTGTCTGGGATGTGCACATGTCCCACATGCATGTACAGAGACATGTGGAACTATACCTGGGGTGTCTGGCCCATGTTGTGTACACAGATTGTTATAATCAGATGTGCCTGTCCTGGCCTCATGTGTTGGGAACAGGCAATGGACAGCAGGTTGACTTTGCATTTACATTGATAGCATGATACAGGTATTTCCTGGTGTCAGTGGCATCTGTCCATACAGGGCATGTGTATAAGGCATGGTATGTCCTTTGTGTGTCACATTTGATGGTACCACAGGTGTTGAAGGCATCCAGAGGGGATGGCACACAGTCTGTATGTACGTGCATATTTTACTGATGGACAGGGTGCCATGCCCTCTGCTGTCCACTGCAATCACACCATGGTTGCTATCTGTGGGCAATATGCAGGGTACTACCAACATAGCAGTTGTTGCCTAGGCAAGTGTGCTTGTGTATGAGACATGGATTGAGAGTGTTCTCTGTGTAATACATAGGTTGCTAACTTTGTTTGCCAGGCCTTGATGTCACATGTAGGGGTGTGGGTAGCCACCCCAGCCTCTCGGCTATTTCACATCTCTTGTCCTTGTAAGGTGGACATTGTGACATATAATAGGGCCACAATATAAGAAATTTGCAAAACCCACTCCACAATGAGTCTAGTTGTTACACACTCATGTCCACCTCCACACAGGATACAAATGACAAACACACACACATACCTACCATGTCAGGGATTAGAACTCCTACTTAACTAGTTTATCACACTACAGCATTACACAGTTATAGGATACTCCACTGAGATTACTGAAGTACTTCTTCCTCAAAGGTGTATTCCACAGTGAATGCCATCAGCAGGCTTGCCAAAGTAGGGCATTTGATCTGTGGTGAGTGTGACTAGCCTAAAATGCATTGCTCCCTAATCAAACAAAGAAACCCACACATATCTACATTTGCCATGTGTGGGACTAGAACCCCTATCAAAGTACTATATTATACTACAGCATTATGCTGTTAGAGGATGTGTCATGGAGATTACTGGGCTACATTTTTCCCAAAGGTGTATTTCCCAGTCAATGATATCAGCAGCCTTGCCAAAGTAGGACATTTGATCTGTAGTGAGTGTGACTAGCCTAAAATGCATTGCTCCCTACATAAACATTCACCCCTACCAATGTACTATATCATACTACAGCATTAGGCTGTTACAGGAGGAGCCACAGAGATTACTCCTCTATATTTTTCCCAAAGGTATATTTCACAGTGAATGACATCAGCAGCCTTGCCAAAGTAGGGCATTTGAATTGTAGTGAGTGTAACAAGCCTAAAAAGCATTGCTCCCTACACAGACAGGGACACACACACACACACACACACACACACACACACACACACACACACACACACACACACACACACACACACACACACAGAGACACACACAGTTGCCATGTCGGGGATTAGAACTCCTACCTAACTAGTTTATCACACTGCAGCATTACACAGATATAGGGCAGACCATGGAGATTACTGGGCTGCACCTTTCCCAAAGGTGTATTTCAAAGTGAATGACATCAGCAGCCTTGCTAAAGTAGGGCATTTGAATTGTAGTGAGCATGACTAGCCTAAAAAGGCATTGTTCCCTACACAGCCAGAGACACACACACACAAACACACAGTTGTCATGTCTGGGATTAGAACTTCTACCTAACAATACAACATGATGCAGTTATAGGACGCGTCATGGAGATTACTGGGCTACACCTTTTCCAAAAGTGTATATCACAATGAATGACATCAGCAGCCTTGCCAAAGTAGGGCATTTGAATTGTAGTGAGTGTGACTAGCATAAAAAGCATTGCTTCCTACACAGACAGAGACACACACACACGCAGTTGCCATGTCTGTGATTAGAACTCCTACCTAACTAGTTTATCACACTACAGCATTATGCAGTTATAGGATGCACCATGGAGATTACTGAGCTACACTTTTCCCAAAGGTGTATATCACAGTGAATGACATCAGCAGCCTTGTCAAAGAAGGGCATTTGATTGTAGTGAGTGTGACTAGCCTAAAAAGCATTGCTCCCTATACAGACAGAGACACACACAGTTACCATGTCTGGGATTAAAAATCCTACCTAATTAGTTTATCACACGACAGCATGACACAGTTATAGGACACGCCACTGAGATTACTGGGCTGCACCTTTCCCAAAGGTGTATATCACAGTGAATCAAATCAGCAGCCTTGCAAAAGTATTTATTTGAATTGTAGTGAGTGTGACTAGCCTAAAAAGCATTGCTCCCTTCACACACAGACACACACACACACACACACACACACACACACACACACACACACACACACACACACACACACAGAGTTGCCATGTCTGGGATTAGAACTCCTACTTAACGAGTTTATCACACTACAGCATTACACAGTTTTAGGACACACCACAGAGATTATTGGGCTATTTCATTCCCAAAGGTGTATTTCAAAGTGGATGACATCATCAGGCTTGTCATAGTAGGGCTATGGGGATGGCAGTGTGAGTGCATGGGCCACAACACATTTATCTAGAAGTTGACACACCACATGCAGGTACACGCAGGGTTATATTCTGCAGGTACTTGTATACAGCTGCTAGATGACTACTGACTTGTACAGTCATGTTGCACAGATAGCAATTGCACCACATAGACTGTAATGCTGATGGATACCAGTGGCTAATTTCTACAGTGAGTGACATTTACACATCATGTGGTTGTAGCCATTTGGCTGTGTGCTGGGTGGGGCAGGCCTCATGATGGTTGGCTCTTTGTCACAGTCAATCTCTTCCACACATACTACGCATGTCTACTTTTGGCATATTATAGTGTATTGACCTTGGATATATATGTCTGTATTCCTATCCAATGTGTGTGCAAAGCATTACTGGTGCATACTGAGGAGTGTATGTACTAAAATCTGCAACTGTCAGATATGTATGGACCACTGTTGTTTGCAAACATGGGCTTCATTTGTTTAAGTGTGTGAGCATGCCCAGTATGACCTTTCAGTATGTTGTCTGACATTGCCTTCATTTCTCTAAGTGTGAGAGCATAACCAGTATGCCCTTCTGTATTGAATGCATGGATATATTCCAGGTAGTTTGTACTCCAGTGCAGACCTTTGTGTTGTACACCTACAGGTAGCAAACTATTTCTGCAGAGTATCTATAGATTATTTGGCAATATGGGGTCAAATTGTGCAAGGGATAGTGTGCACTGTAGGTGATTGTGTCTGTGCTGCATCTGCTACATGGTACTGGTTTTAGCAGAGATATTCAGACATATGTACTGCTATACACTGTGATGTTTTATGTCCTCAGGTACTGTCAGGTGGGCATTCTTGCTCAAATTGATGTCCAGGGGAATAAGGGTGAATGCAGCTGTGTCCACTTTTGTGGGCAAATGCCTAGATATTCATGGACAGTTATGCCATTCTGGAAGGGAAGCTGTAGACACTTGCTATTGGGTCTGTGTATCCGGTTCAGCACCTTGGTACAATGCTGGCAGAGGATCCCATACTTGTAAATCCATCAACATGACAGTATGGCCTTATCTTGCTGTGGCAATACCTCACAGTTGTACAGATTCACACAGGTGACCCAGAGGTAGGGGTCATAAGTCAGGACATTACTCCTATTGTGGTGTGTGGGCAGGTTTGTAGCCACCCATTTATGCGTTTGCAGCCAGGGATAGTGTGTGCACACAGCTGTGTGCAGGACCCTGCACATTCCATGCTGCCCATGCTACCAACCCCCCCCCCCCCCGGGATTATTCTATCCTCTTCCATACATTATGCATACATTCTCTGATACTTTCTCTAAGGTTATTACCTCATCACAGCTGTGTTTTGGTGTTGGTCCACAGTTCATGCATTGGGACATGGTGGACATGTTACTGTGGTTTGTCCACATGGCCTTGAATATGGCTTATGTGGAGGGTGTTATGTTGTTATATGGGTAACATGCACTGGCAGAACATGTGAGACACAAGCCTTTGGCAGAGGTCTGTAGGCCATTTGGTGGTGATGGGGGCCAGCTGTGGCAGGCTGTTGCTTTCTGTCAATCCTACAGTCCCAGACCGCCATGCAGTATATTCCTCTGGGGTGACAGGGTAGGTGTGCTAGGTGTTCATGCCAATACTTTCTATCAGTATTGATCAGGTGGTGTGGATCCTGGCAGGGTGCTACCTACAGCTAGGGACATACCTGCATGGGATACCTGCACTATATGCTGCATTCTTTCACTGTTGCCATGTACAGGTGGAGGTCATATTGTACCCATTCCCAGCAGCAGGGATATGACCAGAGAGGTACCTGTGGGTGGTGTTTGGGTGAGCTGGGTGCATGTGTGCTATGGACACTACTTGCATCTGACTCACAGATATGCATGGGGCATTCCAGTTATGCTGGCATGTGCAGGTACATCAGATGCTTCCCAGTACATCAGTCCTATCACCTTTGTGATCTGCAAGTGTTCAGACAGACAACATCGGTATTCCCTACTACAGGCCCAGATAATGTGATGCATACCTGCATGTACAATTCCAAGGGTGTGTCCATTTCACAGTTACACATTATATATTGTATGTCTGGGGTACTTTCCTCTGTGTACTGCTTGTATATCGAGCCCAACGGCCATGCCATGTCACTCTTTCAGATGGTGACACATATTATCACCATACATTTACAATGGCTTACTGCTAGCAGGTGTTATACTGGGGGGATTGTCTTTGGCATTGCAGTTGTGAGGACTTGGCCCTGTCATTGGCAGTACAGGGCAATGGCCACCAGGTCAGACCTCAACATGCATAAAGACTGATCACTCTCACACAATATGTAACACACACCAACCTAATGCATACATACCTGTATATTGTATGAATCCTACACTCTATCCTGCTACCTTGGTCACCTTTGGTCATCTGTGCCCCACTGGTATTATACCTACACATACATGTTACTACATGCCTACATCGGATTGGGGGGTGGGCACACCAGACTGTTACTACATTTCTAAATAGGATTTGGGGGCACACCTGACTGTTACTACATTACTATGTAGGATTGGGGGGGACACACCTGCCTGTTTCTACATGTATGCACAGGATTGGGGGGCACACCTGACTGTTTTTACATTTATACACAGGATTGGGGGGTACACCTGACTGTTTCTACATTTCTACATAGGATTGGGGGAGGGGGCTCCACTGACTGTTTCTAGATTTATACACAGGATTGGGGGGGGGGTACAACTGATGGTTTCTACATTTCAACATAAGATCTGGGGGGGGGGTCCACACCTGACTGTTTCTACATTGCTACACAGGATTGGGGGTAGCACACCAGACATTTACTACATTTCTAAATAGGATTGGGGGCACACCTGACTGTTATTACATTTCTACATAGGATTGGGGGGGGCACATCTGACTGTTTCTACATGTCTGCACAGGATTGGGGGAAGGGGCACAACTGACTGTTTCTTCATTTCTACACAGGATTGGGGGGCACACCTGACTGTTTCTACATTTCTACATAGGAATGGGGGGGCACACCTGACTGTTACTACATGTCTAAATAGGATTGGGGGGACACACCTGACTGTTACTACATTTTTACACAGGATTGAGGGGGGGCACACCTAACTGTTTCTAAATAGGATTGGGTGGGCACACCTGACAGTTACTACATGTCTGCATAGGATTGGGGGGGGCACACCTGACTGTTTCTACATTTTTACACAGGATTGGGGGGGAACACCTGACTGTTTCTACATTTCTACACAGGATTGGGGGGACACACCTGACTGTTACTACATTCCTACATAGAATTGGGGGTGGCACACCTGACTGTTTCTACATTTCTACATAGGAATGGGGGGCACACATGACTGTTTCTACATTTCTACACAGGATTGGGGGGCACACATGACTGTTTCTACATTTCTACACAGGATTGGGGGGCACACCTGACTGTTTCTACATTTCTACATAGGATTGGGGGCACACCTGATTGTTACTACATGTCTACATAAGATTGGGGGGGCACACTTGACTGTTTCTACATTTCTACTCAGGATTGGGGGTACACCTGACACTTGTACACATTTGACTGTTCTGATATGTCAGGTACTCCATTTCATTCTGTATTCTAACCTATCATGCTGACTAGAGGCATATCAGTGTATGACAGGTCTTAGGTTTGATTGACCTACATATAAGTTTCTGATTTCCTATCCTTCAGAACTAACATCCCACTGCCTGACTTGATGTAGTCTGTCTGTGTATGTCTGGGGGGGGGGGTACCCATAGACATCATTCAGAGGCCTTAGCACAGCCTTTATTTGTGTTTGTCTACACCTGTCCTGCTGGCTGAGACTGTTATTAGGTATGTGAACATCCCTGACTGGCATGTGTGTGTCATATGGACACACATGTGGCCCAGCACATTTCCTGCAGTGGGTTTTGTCACCATGTGTAGTACTGGCTACTATGGTGACACCAATATTTGTTACAGATCTCATGCTGCCACTATAGGTGTCTACTATCAGCTGGCATCCCATTCAGCCACCCCATTCCCTTGCATGCTCACATCCATACCATAGATACAAGTAACAACACATACTACTCCATTCAGCAATTGGTAAGGAGAGTGACTTACCTTGTGGGTGTGCCAGTATTGAGGATGGTGCTGGAGGGCTGCCTATGTCGGATGCACATAGTACACAACCCTATACATGGTTGAGCACAGTTAGTGTCATGTTTGGCATTCCTTTTACTGTATGTGTGAGTCAGAGAGAGGTGTCATTCCCTGGGTCCCTACTGTGTCAGTGTATGTGCTATGCATTGCCTCTTTGCCAAGGCCAGAGCATAGCGGGCACACCTCCATCTGCCTACTGGGGCAGTCTAAGGTTGTTCCTCCTCCAGGTCACTCTGTGCCTGTGCAGGTCTTGGCATTGGTGGGGTGCTGTGTGGCCCTGCCCCATGCTGTTTCTGCTGCAGCTGTTTCCACAGGATCATATTGTGTAGCATGGTACATACAATGACAATTTGAGTACATGTAGCTGGTGAGTACTGCAAGGCTTCATCAGATGTGTCCAGACACCGGAACCATGACTTATGCATCCCAAACACACACTCTATTATAAATCTGGTCTGTGCGTGTGCCTCATTATGGAGTTCTTGTTTGGGTGTGTGTGCATTTCTGATGGGTGTCATCAGCCACGGCTCCAGTGCGTAACCAGCATCCCCCACTAGGTGACCATAAGGGATGTCCCCATTGGCAAATCTCTGGTACAGCTGCGTCAGCTGCCAGATGTGGGAATCATGATAGCTTCCAGGGCAGCCAGCACACACATTCATTATAATGCCCTGAGCATCACACATGACCTGGCAGTTGATGGAGAGGAAGCCCTTATGGTTGATGTAGACCCTACCCCACTCTCCGGGTGGTGCTTTGATGCATATGTGCGTGCACTCTATAGCACCCACTACCTCAGGGTATTCTGATATTTGGTGGAAGAGATGCATATTGCTGGCCAACACCTCACGGGTGTTGAGGAAATATACATGCTCACTGGCATGTGCTGACATGGCATCCAGGAACTGGTGGAATACCCTGGATGCTAATGCCTGTGAGATCCCCATGATGTCCCCAGTTGGGCTTTGGGAGGTACCTGTGACTAGTATTCCTAGGCCCACACATATCTTGGTATCCACTGGGATGGGCTCCCTTCTGTTAGTTCTGTGTGTCAGGCTCAACAATTTGCTGTAGGAGTACCCTGTCCCCCCTATAGCACTCCACTATCTCTAGCTCATGTACACCCTGATAGGTTACCCTGGGTCTGTACACCCTTCTCCGTCTCCTCACTGTGGGTTGGTCGACAGCATTTTCATCCTCACCACCCTCAGCCTCTTCCACATGTTGATGTCTGATAGCTGCTGCAGCCCCTATCATTTTGTTGTTTTTGTTTGTTAAACGTTCCCCACTTGTATACACCGGTGGTGTAGAGTATGTGGGAAAAAAAAAGGGAAAGGTGTTTGTATAGTTTATAGTAGTGTTCTGGGCTGGGCTGGTCTGCTGCCTGTGTAACTGGCTGATTCTGATACATTTCACCTGCCAGCTATGCTAGTTCTCCTAGATTACCTTTCTACTGCTGTTTTCCCTTCCCATTGCCTTCCTGTTTAAGCCTGGGGGTTCGCACCACAAACACAGTTCTCAAATGTGCAAAGAACTGCTATTTCCTGATTTATTTTTATTTTTTTTCCTTTAAAACCTGGTGCACGGCATGCACACCCACTTAGGCAATGTAAAGAGTGCTAGGCAGCCTCAGACACACACCCCTGCTTAGCTCTGCTAAGCTAAGGGCAAACTCGAGCCACACACACCCCTATGATGCACCAAGCTGTTCCTGCTCTTACACTGTTGGGTGCTGACTAGCATGCAGGGGAAATCTGGGATTCAGTATCATTCTCCTCATTTGCATAGAATTTCCTGCTGATGCATAGTTACATGTCACACACTGAGCCTCACCCCTTAGCAACCAGAATTCACTGGCCATGTTGTCTTCTGCATGCCATTGAGTATAATGGCAAAGTAGTGATTTTGGTTAGAATTCTTATTTTAGGTTATTTTTCTTATTTTTCGCCCGATCCCATTTGTGCACCGCTGCCCTATGCTTAAACAACCGAGATCGGCTAAAAAAAAAATAAAAGTTGATTTTTTTTTTATTTTTGCAACTGTTTTCCATGCTAATGGCCTTATATTTGGCCATTGGCATGCTTTCTACATAATATCCACCCTATACTTGGAGCTGTAATGGCTCCATTTTGTAGTTTGCAGAAATGTATTCCATTACTGGTGGAGTACATTTCTGCAGATTACGCTAGTCCTGCACGGCCGGTTTCCAGCTTCCTCAATTGCAAATTCACCTAATTTGCATAGATTTCCCCTTCAAATGGGGTAATTTGCATACAGGGTCTGAGTCCGTGCAGAACTAGTGCAGTAGCACTTATGCACCTCCCTACAGCTTATTCTTGGATTGCATAGCAGACATACTGCCTGCTGGAGGTCCTGCACTAGTCTTGCACTCCGTGCAGGGCTTGCTGAATCCGGGGGTCTGTCTACTTCGATGAAGCTTTTCTCCACAGGCTTCCACTGAAAAAGGTCTCTACCTCAGTCAGACATTCCCAGTCAGTAAATGCCAAATAAATAAATGTGCATGAAACTAGAAGACAATCTGATGAAAAACATTTTGGACAGACTGAAAGAAGGTAAGAGGAAACAAGTGTGTTCAGCAAAGAGGTGGATGGATTATGTGAGAGCTGATCTGTAGCAGTCAGGTATGAGTGTTGAAGAAAGGACGATTGTGGCATTAAATTGAAAGAGATGGCGGCAGTTAACATGACACCCCAACGCCATGTATAAAATGGTAAAAAGGGGGTTGATGATGATGATAAATTATTTTTCATGCAGCAGAAAAATATTTAATCAGATGAAGAATAGAGTACTAAACTGAGAAAAGCTGGAAGTGTGTGTATGTGTGTTTGCATGCATTTTATAAAATGCGTATATTTTCCTTATTTCATTAGTATAGGATTGAATAGTGATCCATCAGTATTTTCACTGGCATGTTAATCTTTACTAGTGCCAAAATGTTCTATGGATTCCAAAAGGTACCAGGTTTGTCAGATTCCGATTTCTTACTGTAAGAGTATTTATTCTGTTGAAAATATAGCATTTCTTTAGGAGCTGTCTAGTACCGCTGTGACAATGAAAATGTGCATGAAATTCCTGCATTACTTCTGTCTCACCCTAGAGTAACATTTAATGATTTGAGATGGTGGCATACTTTCAAAGCAATTAAAATTACATGTAGTATGATTTTTTTGTTGTTGTGTTGCTGAAACGCATGTTTCATAAGCAGTTATTTTCTTTGTTTATACTAATATGTTCTTTTAGCTATAGTTTATTTATTTATTTGCACTTTAACCAGGTTCTTCCCACTTGGTCAATGACATCTTTGCAGCAGAGCTGAGAGCTTGTATTCATACTAAGCAAAGTTTGCCAGGGCACAGAGGAACTTCCTGTCCTTTTTTCAGTGTCATGTGATCTTTTGCTATACCAGAGCTACCACCAAGCTTGCAGTTCATTTGGGTATGAGGTGAGCCTTGCTGTATAAAAGATCTTTTCTATGGCTGGGAATGGGGGATTCCAGTCATAGATGCTCATTCTCAGAATGTGAGATCTGTGAACTGCTCCTTACTAGAGAATATTTTTTTTTTGTGGTATGAATATGTCTTTTATACATGTGGAAGGTCTGCAGGAATGATGCATGTGATAGTACTGTGATTGCCTGTTAATTTCAGGGGAAAGAGAATGATTTAAGTTTGAAGACCCACAGTAGATTAAGACATTGACAACTGAATTTGCTCTACTGTCAGACTGGAGCTGAAAAGACACAGCTCTATGAAGAGAGAATGGTTGGTTGTTGCTTCTTCTTGTATGGCACATTTTAGTTTATGAGAACATGCAGGCTTAAATGGTGCAAGTAAATGGAAGTCTCCTGTGCTAGAGACTTCTTCTTCTTCTTTTGGCTTTTCCCGGTTAGGGGTCACCACAGCGGATCACCTGTCCGCTCATGATTGGCAGTGGAGTTTTAAAGTGTCGAGTTGCCAGCCCGGCACCCAACCTTCCACAGAAGGCACACACATGCACGCACTCACACCTAGGGCCAATCTCCTGTGCTACAGACTAATGTGATTATATGAAGCAATGTGTAACATGTTAATGTGTGGCAACAAATTGTTGTTTGTTTCATACTGGTCCTTGTAGTTCGGTGTTTTTCTGGCATTATATGTCTTGAAATAGCAGTATACATTTACACTCAGTGTAAGTTCATTCTACATATTGAGTGTGGATGTGTGGTATGACTTGTTCAAACTCTGATGCTAAGGAATCTTGAATCTGGGGCCACTTTTAGTTTAGAGATGTCATTTAGTGGTGATCCGCTACCCAAACATTTGTAGAATATTTAGTGTTTTCTTCATAACATCTTTCTTTGCAAGTGAGTGTGGTTTTCGTGCAGGTTATAGAGGACAGAAGTCACTAGGTGGCTTTATTTCCTTAGGAGAGCGCATGCTATTAGGAAGCATTTTATTCATGTAGTATGCTAGATATGCTAGGTCTTATTCCAAAAATGAAGCTGGAAGACTATCACATCATTCACTTGTCTTTTCCTGAAGGTAATTCTGTGAGTGGTTGTATAGAACAGGAGCTGGTGAAGGTTCAGTATGCATCCTTGGATAAAAAATTAAGCTGATTCAGATGTCTGAGGACCCACGGTTAGGAGAAATTGGGCATGGAGGCTGTCTTTAGGTTGCTGCTGGTAGCCAAAGAGGATTTGCCAAAACTGTGAATGTATGTAGATGGTAAGTTCTTTTTTGACACGGCTGTGCTGATGGGCTGTGTGATGGCTTGTGTCACTTTTAAGAAGTTCAGCAGGGATTTGCATTGAATTTGAAACCAGTGGGTGAAAGGGGAAAAGGGAGTACATAATTTGGATGATTTTGTTAGTGAGTGAAGGTAGAGACATCAAAGAATGTGGAGCTGCAGGAATTTGTGCAGCTTTGTCATGAGCCAGTGTACCTTTAGAGAAAGTTAAGAGGGAGGGCATGTTAAAGAAGATTAATTTTCAGGTTTGAGGACTGATGCAAGTAATAGTTATTTCATTTACCTGAATATAAACTCTGCAAACTGAAGTAGCATATTGTCAGGTGATTGGGTTTGTCCAAGCTGAGAGTAAGAGATGGAATGGGCTGTTAATTTTGTTGAATTTTTGCTTGTCAGGTGGTGGCCACAAGATGCCCCTTTTACAGGTGGGAAGCCAAACTGTTGAAGGATATTAAGAAGAAACATCACTGGATTAGGGTATCTAGGCTAGTGAAGTAGGACTGCCATATTTAGTTAAATGTTTTGGAAGGTTTCAATCGAATGTCAATGTGGCAAGATGATTGGCTGTTTGCAGTTGATATGAAGTTATTCATGGATGCAGCAGTTGGTCTAGGCATGAAGGAGTATTTTGGAGGCAAATGGTTTGGAGTCCCCTAACCAGTAACAAAGGATGAGATAATGAGGAGTGATACTGCTTTCTTGGAATTAATGCCTATTTGGACAGCATTAGTGGTATGGCAGAAGGAGATAGCCAACAGACAAGTGGTTTTCTTTTCTGACAATACAGCAATTATTCAAGTGCTAGCTAAGAAAATGTCAAAGGTGGAGAAGACACAGTTATTATTAAAGAAGTTAGTGTTACAGTGTTGAAGGATTAACCTGTATATTTCATCACAGCATATTCCAGGCTGTTGTAATGCAATAGCTGATAGTCTGTCATGCTTTCAGTTTTGTAGGTTCTGAATGGTTGCTGCATGTGGAGAAAAGCACCCGTCGGAAGTTCAAGAGCAGATTTGGGAGATTGGCAGAGTGTAGCATGACAATTACTTCTGTGGTCTTGGTCTTCTTCCACAAGGGAGGCACATACATCTGTTCTGAGTTCTTTTTGTCAATTTATGAGAGAACTTAAGGCAGAAGATTGAGTTTGGTCCATTGGCCTGATTCCAAAGTATGTTGTACACAGATGGCAGTTTAATGAATTGGCAAAAATGGTTAAGGTGCAGCTGTCAGTTTTAGCAGTATTAGCTAAGACTGGTGTTTTGATTAATTAAACAAAGAATTGCCTAAATGTGAGAATGATCAGGAGTTTGCAGTGGCTTAGAAGTCTAATGTTATACAAGTGCATGTCTTTGGGGAAGGGTTTTTTTGAGGATGTTGTTAAAGGCTTACAGGAAGGTTTCTTATTCCATTGAGGCTAAGGTGTTGTGGGTGAGTTTAGCTGTATTTTTGTATAAGGGCATTCAGGACAGGAGAGTTGTTAGGATGTTTAAAATGGAGAGATATATGTATTCAAAAGAGGTTGTGCTTATCTGGGTGAAGGCATATAACACGGATCAACTAGATAAGGGTTAGAAGACTGTTTTGGCATGTGACAGTGAACTTCAGCTATACCAAGTGAGGTGAGGGATAAGATGGCACCTGCTAGCGAGGACTGAGATGAATGAGACAGTTTTCTGTTTTAAGAATGGCAGGGTATTATATTTGAGACAGTTTGATGTGGTTTTGAAGAAGATATTAAGAGTGCAGGAGATAAAAACTGCTAGATATTCTTCATATTTTTTGAGATAGGGAAAGTGTCTGATCTAGTACGGAAGGCAGATTCACTGATGTACTTCAGAGGCAGGGCTTGTAGAAGTCTAATGCTTTTCAGCTGTGTGTGAGGCAGTGAAGGAATGATATGCCTGGTTAATACTGCTTATTTGTCTTGCGGGTTGAAGAAGAGTTGTCATTGTTGATAAATTCTATGTGTATTGGGCAGCAAAGAGGGCGTTGCTTAGACCTCATAATGATTTGTTAGGATCAGACCTTAAGTTGTTGAAGGTACATTGGTTAGGTCATAGTGGTCTTAAATTGAGTCAGTTGTTGTCTTTTATGGGGTTTCAATGAAGTGACAAGGTTTGCCTGATATTATTTTGATCTATCTGGAGTGTAGTGACTTAGGTGTTATTTCTAAACAGGAGCTAATTTCAGTGACTGTAAAGGAATGAGCAAAGATTAAACATAGGTTCCTAGTTTGACTGTAGTAAGGTCAGCAATAATTCCTAGGGTGGCCTGGAAAAATGCTTGTAAAGGAAGTGTTATTGAAACTGCCCAAAAATTTGTTAATTGTTGGGCAGCTAGGGTTGCAAGGGCTATGGGGATAGTCATGTTGGATTATTGGACTTGTATAATAAAGATCTTGCTTGGTATAAGTCAGATGCTATGTACCTGAGTGATGTTTGGCCTAACATATTTAACGGGCATATTCTTTTGTTAATAAAAGAGTTGCTAAAGTGATAAAACAGGGAGAAACAGCCTGTGGGTACAGAAGCAGCCTGTTCCCTCTGCCCTTTTACTTTCTTGGTATTGGCTAAGGTGAGCAGTATTACTCTGTTGTGAATGGAGGATTGCAAGTGAGTCCCACTGCTAACTGTGATGACAGGTGAGCAAACTAATGCACCTGTTTCATTGTAAATCAAGTTTGGAGTGTCTGGCTGTAGATGTTTTAACTTTGTTGTTGTTATTAACCATGTTGTACATTCATTAACTCACTCAAGTCTATAACGCCTTTTTTTGTATTCTTCCAGTCAACACCCATAGTTCCCTATGGCATTCAGACATTTTTTGGGTCTTGTCTTCCTTAACAAAATGAGTCACTAATTAATAAAAGGCAATATTAGAAAGTGCAAGGAGTATTTAACAAAATTATACTAAGATTGTTAATCCTGCAGTGGAAAAGTTAACCTCTATTTTTTTTTCCGTCATTATTCAAATTTTCATATCTGAATTCATATTTTCATAACTGAGAGACCTACATGCTATTGAGGGGCATGGTGTGAAATGTCCTGATGGAATAATAACAAGTTCATTATCAATGTGCAATTGCAGTACATTATATGGAAAATTCTGGTAGTTATTTGCCAGCAATTCAGCAAATATTAAATATTTTCATGTGTACTTAATATTTCTAAAACTGGTATGCTTAAAAACTATTGGATGGCATAATATGAAACCTTATATATGTTGAAGAAAACTGTCATTCATATATTCACTCTAAGCTGCACATCCTAAGAGATATTCTGAGTTACTTATATTGATAATTATACAAATAAACTTGCAGGCAGATTCAATAAAACCTACATGATTCACTAACACAGTGTACGTATCACCCCAAGACATACACATGGGAGTGCACAGTTTTGTATTCAGTAAGTGTCTCTACATGGTGTGTAGAGCTGCACAAGCATGGTAAACACAGTGGAATGCTAATTACAGAATAAACAGCTAAAATATATGCTAATCAACCAATGCAAGCTGGAGGAGCTATTCAACAAGCTATAAAGCAACTGTGTAGATTCAGTGCTGGTTTTCCCTGCAAATTCCAAAACCTATTGGAATACAGCCACAGAAAGGAGTCTACACAGAAGCAATGTTATGGGCTGCTGTTGCTTTAATTCATGTGTATGTACAACAGAATTAAGTCTATGCTGCTGATGCTGTTACTAGACCACGGCCAAGAAATAGAAGACTTTTCTGTCCCCTGTTAACTTATCACAATCTGCATGAGGTGGAAATTGTAGAGTGCTACAGGCTGGATAGAGACACACTACAAAAACTCTGTAACCTCTGTCATCCTCAACTTAGACCCAGGGCAAACTGAGGGGAATCCATACTAGTGGAAACAAAGGTATGTGTAGGACTTAGAATTTTAGCTACAGGAACCATTCATAGACAAACAGGGGACATGCTGGGGGTGTCACAGGCATCAGTATCCAGAATCCTCCATCAATTCCTGAATTCTATGCTTCAACATGCCAGTGACGACATATATTTTCCCCCATACTTCTGAGGACAAGGCCACAAATATGCAGGAGTTCTACCCTGTAGCACACTACCCTGAAGTACTGGGTGCCATAGATTGTACACATATAGAAATTAAGGCACCACCCTGGGAACAGGGAAGGCTTTACATAAATAGAAAGGGCTTCCACTCTAATAAATGCCAAGTTGTGTGTAATGCCAAGGGATTCATCTTGAATGTGTCTGCTGGCAACCTAGGCAGCTACCACAACTCACATATCTGGCACACCTCCCTACTGTATCAGATGTTCACTAGGGGAGATATCCCATAGGTTCATTTACTGGGGAATGCAGATTATGCACTGGAACCATGGCTGATGATGTCCATCAGAAATGCACACACACCTGTTGAAGAATGTCATAATGAGGCACATGCTCAAACCAGAAATATCACAGAGTGTGTGTTTGGGCGGCTGAAGTCACAGCTCAGGTACCTAGATACATCTGGGGGAGCCCTGCAGTACAATCCATATATATGTCCTGAAATATTCACCATCTGTGCCATGTTACAAAACATCATCTTGAGAAAGCTGCTTCAGCAGGATTAACAGGAGTAAGGGGCATAAATCCCATCACCAATGGCAAGGTCACCACAGCCTCACAGGTGAGGAGTCAGAGGGGGAACCAGCAGTTTTGTGGGTGTAGGCAGATGTAGGCATACTCAATATGCCCTTGCATTGGCTAAAAGGCAATGCATAGCACACACATTCACCCACCACCTAAGGGGCTAAAACCTTCATCCTACACACATACATATAGTAACACTGATGCCAGGCAATGCTTGCTCACAACTTTACCTACCAATGTAATGGCTGTGCACGGCAAGCATCAGACAGAGTCAATCCTGAACTAAAACTGTTGTAACCACTGGATTTACAAGGAAAGTGTAGAACATGGAGTGCATTGTGTAATAATACAAATGAATGGCATATCCTTGCATGCTATTACTTGGTAATATAAGCAAGTAAAAGTTGGTTGATTTGCACAGAAATTACTTTAGCATGTGACAGCAGAGAGTTATGTGACTACATGTGGCCTCTATCAAATAGTAGGCCTCAGGCATCAAAGATTCACAGATTAATATCTCTCAGAATTAGTGATAGTCGCCAAATGTCCTCAGTTTGGCATCCTACTTTTCTACTAGAAAATCATTAAAGAGAGAGATTAGAAAGTAATATGACCCTTTTCAGTTTCAGACTTCACAATCCTTAAAAGATTATTAAAAGTACTTATGCAAAAATGTTTAATGCTATCAAATGTCTAACTTTCTATGACCAAAATATGTGTAAAGTACAATCAGCAAAACAATATCACAAAAACAGATATACTAAGCACTAAGTCAGCTATGCACTCTGAGCATTAGACACAAATGTTATATATCCCTGAATCTAAAAGATAGAAAACAAGGATCTGGCACAGTTATCATCACTTGCACAGGGTGTTTTGTGTGTGTGTGTGTGTGTGTGTGTGTGTGTGTGTGTGTGTGTGTGTGTGTGTGTGTGTGTGTGTGTGTGTGTGTGTGTATGTGTGTATGTGGGGGGAGGGGCAGGAAGCCTAGGCTGACACAAAGATTGATGAGTGTATGTGAGTAAGAAAGAGAAGCAGGCAGACATTCAGATAAAGTAACAAATGTCCAGTGAGACAAAATGAGATTAAATCTTCATGGCTGAACCATGTAACTGTTGTGTGTGTGTCTGTATGAGTTCTCCAGGTGAAATTGGTGTATGTGTGCCTGCATAAACACAGCCAAGATCTGTGCTAGTTTTATGTCTTGGTATATCAGACAGGTCCAAGACATGCAAGGTAGAGGTGAAAGTTCATTGCTGTCATTCCTGATAATGAGAATTGGCTCAGCCAGGAATTGCACTGGCATGTCCACCCCTACAGTCAGATGCACTTCTGCTACCTGAACATGACTGATGTCTACTGGATGAGCGACCCTCACAAGGATGCCAAGGACCATAATGCCATGCCCTGCCATGTCTGGGTGTAGAAACCTCAACCACTGATGGAGCAGTGGAAGTAATGCCACTATGTGGACATGATCGGACATGGCCACGTCAGCTACAGCAGATTATGTGGCTGATGTACACCCATGAGGATGCTGTCCCCTCCCAGCAGATGTTCCTTCATAGACACCACCCATTCCAATGTGTCTTTCATCCAATCCATTGAATTGACAACAAAGTGGAGGCAGTCAAGCATGTCAGCCTGTACCACATCTACAACTCTAAGGATTTCTCTGGAGGACTGATAGGAACATGCCTGCTCCTCCATGGCGGTCCTAAACATATGTCGAGTGGCATCGGAAAATACACCTGGATCATGTGGAGAATGGATAGCAGGCCTCCGCCAACCACTCCTAACAACCCTCCTGTGTGGCACCTTGCCAACACTTTGGCTATGGCCAGCATCAACAGGCACTGAAGATACAGTAATCACACTTCCCTGAATGAGTGACTCACCCTCCACCTGTCCAATATCTGAGGGCTCATGGGAATGGGTTGGCATAGGCCTCATGGCTGTGTCAGATGGAATTACAGGAGAAGGGTGAATGTCAACCTCAGTGTCAGATTTAACCTCTGCATCCCCTGACTGTGCCTTTGTTTGGCTATCATCATCAAAATCTGCCAATACTCTGACATCAGGTGGTATGAGTCCTACGCTTCCACTGTCAGGATCACGTGTGATAATAAGCACAAAACACAGGAAATTAATTAATAGCTACACTACTACAATTTAATATATGCTGACAAACTAACAGTGGTGCCACTACTACAGACAGTACAGTAATACACACAACAGTCCTGATGCCCACATCACACTTATGGATAAAATAAATATTTTTTGAACTGCTCATCACTGCTGACAAAAAATGTTTTGCTTACCATGTGCAGATGATGCTATGCTTTCCATGGATGATGGTCCTGGAAGAAGTTAAGCAAAAGGTAAGGACACCATTGTCACAATTAACAGTAACACAGGAGGTTAAAACTTTTTAACATTTATATGTCCATTAATGATAGTTTTAACAAAAACTTGGATAACAAGTCCACCCTAAGCCCATGTGTAATCAATCTAAATATGTTGTTAACTGTATAAATCTACAACTATCCCTGCCCAAATGAATTTAATGTTAAACAGAAATTAAATACTGATGTCAATATTTTACAAAACAAGAAGCATTTCACAACTGAGATAGATAAGCCTACCTGGATGCTCCTCCTGGGACATATTTGTTCTCCCTGAATCAGTAGCACCAACATCAATGATATGCTGTTATGAACTTTCCAGTGAGCTGTCTGAATCCCTGACAGTGGACAGCAACTCTTCATTTGCTGTTAGTGGTGGCTCTGTTGCAGGCCCCCAGGTACCCATCTCTTCATGGGCCAATGCAGCTGCTCTCCTCCATGCAAATGAAATCATGACAGTGGCCTTATGGCACACCTGACCATATATCCTGCTGTGGTCATCTACTGTGCTCACATAAGAAACTACATGCTGCCAAATTTGCATGTCCCTTCTCAAAGAGATAGGCACCATGTCACCTAAAAGCTTCCATAATGACCTCATTCCCAGGGTCACAGAAGAGGGTTGCTTGGAGATTGGGATGCCTGGGTGCCATAGTCCTAGGTGACCTAAAACACAACAGAAGTGTAATACACACATGTATCACATAACTAAAAGTCCTGTTTTGATATAACACATAAAGGGTAGCACATCATTATTACCTAATGGAGAAACATACAACAGTCAAAATAGTCAAATATTAAAAAAAGAATTGTTTGGTTATTATATATTACAATCACACACAATGCAAGGCTGGATCCAATATAAAGAGAATAACAATAGCAAAACCCTTGTTTGTGCCAAAACAGAAATGCAACTTTGTTCCACCACCCCCAATATTACAGGCAAATGACACATTTTCTAGTAAATCATCAGTGAAATGCTAAAAGTGCTATCAAATAAAGTGTACCTGAAATGTGTACAGATTTAACACAGAACATTTTATTTTAAGCTATTGCCAGTCATGCCTACCTGTGGCCAGCAGTCTTCTAGAGGTGTGTATGGCCCATCCTAGAAGGCTAACACACCTGTGTCATTGACAATATAGGACATTTTCATTTCATAGAAATAAATAGTAGAGTACACAGAGAAAAACAGTTATAGCTTTAGCACTTGTGATGACAGTTAATAAGGCTATGCATCTGAGAATGTGAAATGCCCTGACAAACATGCCCATGCCATCAGTACACTTCTAAGAAATGCATACAGATAAAAGTAGCATTTGCTTATATTTTAGCAGATTTTTCTTAATGACATTTCAGCAAATGCAATATATACCTGAAAAATGCAAGCATACCTTATCACTATCAGTAGTCTTCTGTGCAGATATATCCCAAAGTAATATCCTCTTCTGTGTTATCCACATAAATAAGTCTCCCCAGCTTCAGGATTCCTAGCTACACGGTTCCCTTTTTATGCTTTAGATTCAAGGCAGTTAGTACAGTGAAGATGCAAATGAGGTACAAACTCATTAGAAATGGTGAATCCTAATTACTTGCTCCATGTAGCTGATGAATAATGCAGTCACTCCTTCAGTGTTTGTTGATCATGGATTGCAATTGTGAACGATTACTGGTAGGAAGAAGGAAAAAAACAACAGCAATTCGGACTGACCTACCTTCACTGGGTGTATCAGCCAGGTCAGACTAACAAAGTGTAAAAGTAATTGTATCAATGTTTTAAATTTAAGTACACAGCACACATTTCACAGCTTCTGTTCAGTAACTTCCAACCTCCCCTTCATTTGTTGGCAACTGTATATTATTGCCATTTAATATCTTCACACATTTTAAGGACAATGATACAGAATGCCTTACAGACTGTATGTCTTAGATTACTGGTCAGATAACACAAGAATGAGCAACAAATACAGACAGATAAGACATAGCTGCATTTTTGCAAGCAATAGTTAGAAATGGTTGTGTGATCACTCAGAAATGCATGTACAAATAACTGTCATATGGTTTGTTAGTACTGTGCATAATGTTGCAGTTGGTTGTATGCACAATGATTTCTGTTCTCTGCTACAAATCTGTTTGTGTAGCCAAGAGGGATAAAACACCCTTACTGTATTTTGAAGTTTCATTGGCATGAGAGTTAAGATTCAGACCTGTCTGAAAATATTTCATGTGTGCCAACAAACATTTTGTTGTGTTTATTTCATAGATTTCTCTTCTACATTTCAACTAATTTTCTCTTTTTATTTTTAAAAATGACAGTGTGTGCACAATGTATTACTTAGCCCAAACAAGGGAAACAGAAACACAGTGAATGTTAGATTTAGCTGTGCTTATCTCATTTGTGTAACACTTATCAGTGCACAAACCTGGACTACTAGCCCTCAAAGGAAGCAGACAGAACACCTGCAGATAGGGCGTAGACTGTGTAATGGTCAAAAAGGATACATTGTTGCAGTTTTTGCTTTCCATTGTGCAACCTTGCTAAGTGACATTCCTCGGCACTTAGCATGTTTTCCAACACCTGCAGCCATTAATCACCTGCAGACAGGTCACAGACAATCAACAATTTAAAATGGATACATTCGATTAATGCTGTTGGGCACCACAAAAACACACTAAGCAGCACTGAGCTGCATGCAGAACTTAAGAATGAATAGGGAATTATTCAACTGTCATTTAACTATTCCTGTGGCAGCAGGTGTAAGTGTGGGGCTGTAATATAGATGATTCTGTGTTATAATACAGGAAGTGCACATATTTTTACTGTGGAGACAGTCCAGTTTATAGTAATGAACACAAAAATATACAAGTGTTATTTCAACATTGTGGCAACAGGTATAAGTGTAGGGCTGGCTTACAGATGGTGCTGGGTCCTAATAGAGGAGATTCCAAACATTTTTATTGTTGTTCCATTTCACATTATATTAAATTTTACTTAAAACACTTTAGATAGTGGAGCTTATATCAATTATCTTTATGAGGGATACAACACCCTTATTGTGTTTTCAGATGTATGACTGAGGGTATACTCTCTAATATATTTTTGTAAGTATAATTATGACATCAGGAGTTGGATTGCCCATACACTTAAGACATATACACAAATGAATCTCTATATAAGGACCTATCAGATCACACACATACATGGTTAACACCTCAAAGTGTTGTCTGTATTTATGAATGATTCATGACTATGACTGAGAAGCATGTCTTCTCTGGTAAAGACAGAAAATCATCAGTGTGGAAGAAAATGTTATGTCCCTTATGAATAGCTTTGACTCCTACACTGTAAAAAAATCAATTTTATCAGTGTATAAAGCCAAACCAAAAATGTATCTGGTGATGAAATTTATGCCCCCAGTGTGTGTTTGCAGTGTTATAACACCTAACAGTTATAGCAGCAGACACCCCTCAAACTAATGTCAAGTGTTAGATTAACCTTCCAATTTCAAAAATAGCTTTCCTCCCTGCTTTGCACTGATGTTCTTGGCTTAACATCACACAAACGCAGCTGGTGTCATTTCTCACGTTTGCACAATACCAGTAAACATGATAAGAGGAATTGGTGGGAAACCATCATTTGTCATTGCTCTACTTTTGGGATTAGACATGTCTGACTTTAGAGGAGAAGATGCCCAATTTAGGGTGCAGAGGGGGTTGTTCAGGAGCCCAGGATATTTTTGGACTCTTGGTAAAGTGCCACAGCCAAAAACTTCTGCAGGATGACTATTCTGGCTTCCAATACAAATCTGAGGCTTGGAATAGTCTGGCCAAGGCTGTATCCAGTGTGATTGGCATCTCAAGCACTGGAGAACAGTTTAGGCACTATTTCAATAACCTAAAACGGTGCAAGATGGATACACTCAACCAGTGGTTTGATGAGTTTCAAACCAGTAACATCCCAGTCATGCAAGTATCCTAATAAAGAGAAATAATAATACATTGAAAGTTAAATATAGGCAAGACTGGTATGCATAATGCACTTACATTCTTTTTTTTTCTTTTCACAGCTAATCCTGAATTTGAGTTGAATCAGCAGGTTCATGTTGATCATTTGGAGAGACTGAAGGAAGCAATGGTATTTTTGCAGCATAAGAAAAATATTATTGTAGCTTTAAAAGTTAGTATTTTTTCTATGCAGAAGTAACAAAATGAGCATACATTTCCCAACTGCAAAAGCAAGTATGCATGCATAAGTCTGTAGCACAAACCAACTATAGGAGTCAAGTGAAATCCTGTAGTCAGAGGCTGTAGTTTCAAATACCATGAGCAACCACTATATAATACTGCATTTATTTAATAATATTATATAAATTAAAGTCTATACAAGTGGCATAAAAGCCCTGCTGTTAAATATAATCTGTATAATTGGACCAAGCATATGTGCAATGTATGCACATTGCAAGGAGTACTTTGATCAATCTGTAATTATAGTTTGTAGTTGTTAGGACATATACTTAAATGTAATACTTTAGATAAATATAATGGTACTAATGTTATCTTTTTTTCTCTCTTTCCAACTCTTATCTCTTTTTTTTTATTTTCTATTATGTGTCACCAACATGTGTGCATGCCATCCATCTGTACCAAATCACTAAATGCTTGACAGCACACTGATGTAGGCCAACCCCAGTGGATCTGTGTGCCCATGCTCCACTTCCTCCAGCACCGATGCCCAGCACATCTGTGACCCAACCTGGTAGTACTGCCTCTGCTGCCCCTGCACTTCCTGTGCTCTCATGTAGCACTACCCTGGCAGCTGGTGCTGTGCTATCCTTCGAGAATACAGGGAGAGGTGGGGATTTCATCACCCACCAGGAGATTCAAGGGTTGGTGCATAGGGTCATGCACTGCACCTTTGGTGTATGCCTATGCCAGATGAAGAGGCTACTCTCCCCCATGGTCTGTAGGAGGAGAAGACATCAAGCACTCCACCAGCAAATGGAGTAAGGAAACAGTTGTTAAATAAAATTCAGAATTCAATACACAGGAGGTTCAGATTCAAAAGTTTACTAGTGTACACCAGGAGGCAAAAA
Source organism: Protopterus annectens (assembly GCF_019279795.1). NCBI lineage: Eukaryota > Metazoa > Chordata > Ceratodontiformes > Protopteridae > Protopterus > Protopterus annectens. The sequence goes on along the minus strand of NC_056725.1, from coordinate 1,441,910,815 downwards.
ACCATACAAGTACAGAATTTTGTCTAACATGATACAGGAAGTTCACAAGTTTATATAGGTTTAAAATTCAAGTTGTTCCCACCTTACTGACGTTACAAGTCACAGGGCATTTACATCACTTTAGCTTATAGGCCTTTATTCATGCAACAGCTGTAGTTGTATATTTTTCAAAAACTTCCTTTTGATAATAATACAATCTTGCTGTTTCATCTGGTCAGGCACAATGTCTTTCTGTAAAGTTACTTCTTAAAGGTCTCATATCAGTTCGAATACAATAGCAGATTCAGTCTTTAACATACATCTTTGTTCACTGTTTCACTTTCCCACCAGCTGTGTGTTTATCTCACAAGGACAAGTTACTTCATCAGGAAGAGCAGAAGATTTCATTATTTACAAGGACAAGTTATCTCATCAGGAAGGAGCAGAAGATTTACACATTTAATTTCCTGACCCAGCAGATAATCACTTATGAAAAGCATAAACATTAAGCTTGCTGAGCTGGCAGCTGCCAGGGTCAGGGGTCAAAGCACACTGCAGTTTCAGAAGCTACTTGCATTTACACGTGAATTTATCCCTTCTGTTATATGATTAATAGAATAAAATGCATTATAAACTACCTTGCTTTTAAACTAGCATTTCACATATATTTAAATACATATTTTTCTTATATTTCCCCCTATTAATACTTTTATTCTATTTTTTGAAGTATACATAGTGTTATTTCATCTCCTAACCTTTTCCACTTAGGATTTTCAGCTAGGTGAGTCATTTAATTTATACTTCAGAAAAGATGTCGTCTGAGATCAATTTTTCAATCTCAATATCTTGATACATGGTTTCAGTAACAGATACATCAATAAAATCTTTGATTAATCTTTTCATGCAGGGAATTCCACAGCAAACACATGCTCCTATCAGGAGTATACCCACACAAATGGCAATCAAAATATTCATTAGGATGGAACCCCACCCCCCAAATAGATTCTGGAAAAAGTCCGTCAGTGGGTTTGGGCCTGGTTCAGTCATGGCTGATACTTGCTGAATTACCTCTAGGTGATTATTTATCTCATGACGATTATCAGGAATATATGCACAGCATTCTTCTTTGATAAGCGCGCACGTACCACCTCTCGACGTTAGGGTGAAGTCAAGAGCCATTCGGTTTTGTAGCACTACAGTTCGCATTGCATTCAGTTCATCAGTCACTAATTCAAGGGCAGAAAAAGTTGCGTTGCTCATTGCTTTGAGAAGTTTTGACAGTTTTCTCAACTCCCAGATCGATTTGGCTGCTCCATATGCTGGGAGTATCCCTGCCCAAGATATAACACTGTCACTCAAGTCCATATGAGTTAATTTGTCTTTATCCTTCACAGAATTATGGTCTTTCCAGCCAGCTTCGATCTTTCCGACTGGATTTAGAGGTTTCTCGACTGGACCTTCAGGTTTTCGGGCTACATCTCCCACGTTTCGTATCTTACCCAAAGGCAATTCTGCAGTATGTCTTATTGCTGGAACCAGATAACCCAAAAAACATCTGCCGGACCAATTCTCAGGTAACCATTTATATGCCTTTTTCCCACAAATAAAATAACAGTTTTCTACTTTAGTACTAATACGCATTAGCCCTGCATGAAACATTTTCTGATCTATTATTGACAATTGTTTAAACAAAACAGGGTTTTGTCGTACTTCATTCAATGTTGTTTTCATTGTGCTCAAATATGAATCATAGTTAGTATTACAAACAGTACCTCCACTTTTAACTTTAATGTAACACTTGTAGGATATCGTAATATTACAATTACTCCATCCTACTTGGAGGGTATCGTTTTTAAAAAAGCACACAATTCCCTTTTGTGTAACAGGTAAAAATAATGTTATTTTGTCTTGTGATCTTACATTTCCAGTGTCAAAAAGCAAATTTTCCTAAGTCTCATTTATCCCCAAAGGGATAGCGGACATTAACAGTCCTCCATATGCTGTAGATATGGTGGTACAAACCCAGCAATTTGAAATGTTCATAGTCTCTGCATATACACGTTTCATGGCTAGGTATGTGTTAAAATATGGATGGCAGTCTATAGACATTTCATCACACCTTTTCACTTTCACTTGCGTGGTTGTTTGTAAGATAACCCACAACAAGAGGAAAATTGTCACAATAATAGTCAATAAATGTATACTCAACAAAATGATTATGCAACATCTCTGGGGTTGATCTAAGTTCTTATTCGCTTTGTTTTTGGCCATCTTGGTCTGGTTGTGTATCAGTCACAAAGTTTTTATCAAGTTGAAAGTTCTTTACCGGTTTACAATGTGTCAAATGAACCCAGGACGTCCTCTCGGCCACTCTAACTGCAGTAGGCGTTGCTAACAAAACCTGGTACGGACCTTCCCACTTTGGACTCACCCAGTTTTTCCTTTTCGTCACTTTCAGCCACACCCAACTTCCAGGGCCCACGACTGCTTCCACCGGTCTGTTCTGTTCCTTATCTGAAAGAGAGTTAAACTGCAAAACAGACTTATTCCTTAACAATTTCTTCATATATTCTGCTAACGAACTGTCAGCCTCTTGTTCTGCAGGCATGAGAGCTTTCCACTGAGGCACATAGTATGCTCTCCCAAAAACCATTTCAAAGGGAGTCAGACCCTTTACATTTGTAACCGTTCTCATACTCAGCAGTGCCAAAGGTAGACAGTGTATCCAGTTCTTTTGGGTTTCCTCAACTAACTTCCTTAACTTGTTCTTAAGCGTACCGTTTTACCTTTCCACCAGTCCTGCTGACTGTGGGTGGTAGGCACAGTGGTTCTTTAAGGAGATACCAAAAAATCTCCCAAGTTGCTGGATCATTTGGTTGACAAAATGTGTGCCATTGTCACTATAAATCCTCTCTGGAATGCCAAATCTAGGGATCACTTCTTTTATCAGGGCTTTTGCTACTGTTGCTGCATCTGGATTTTTGGTTGGAAAAGCTTCTACCCATTTAGAAAACATGTCTACAATAACTAAACAAAACTTCTTCCCTTCACATTTATTCAATTCTATGAAATCCATACAAATAGTATGGAACGGGTATGGTGGTATAGGAAAACTTCCTTGCTTAGTTTTTAATGCTCCTTGTGCATGATGCTTGTTACAAGTATGACAAGCTGCACAAAATTTTTTTGTGTAATTTGTGTATCCGTATGTTTGGAATATTCGATTTACTAACTGTACCATCCCCCCTGTTGAGACATGGCTCTGCCCATGGCTCAACAAAGCTGCATACCTAAATAAATTAGACGGCAATATTGTTTTTTTCTCTTTGGAAATGTACAGTCCATTTTCAAGAATTGCACCTCGTTTTACCCATTTTTGTTTTTCTGCTTTCGTAGTAAGCATCTGCATTGTTTTTAACATGTCTAAATCTAAAATCTCAGAGGGTTGTAATTCCTCATTCAAAAATAAAATTTCTGAGTCTGAGGCTGCTTGCTTTGCAGCTGCATCAGCTCGTGCATTGCCTTTTGAAATCTTATCCTGTTGTTTTGTATGAGCTTCACATTTACAAATAGCTACTGTGGTAGGTAACTGAATAGATTCTAATAACTCCAAAATAAATTGCACATGATTAATAGGTTTTCCACTAGATGTTATCATTCCTCTATTTTTCCATTGCTGTGCAAATACATGTACTGTAGAAAAAGCATACTGTCCATCAGTATATATGTTTACACACTTGTCTTTTGCTAAAGTACATGCCCGTGTCAAAGCTATCAACTCTGCTGCCTGTGCAGATAAGTTATGTGGTAAAGATTGGGCTTCTAGAATTTCAGTGTCTGTAACTACTGCATACCCTACTAGATTCTTTCCCGTAGGACCCCTCTTGCATGAGCCGTCCACATAATATGTCACCTCGGCATTATCCAAGGGTACATCTGTGAGATCTTGTCTAGGTAAAGCTAACTGTTCAATTTCCTGCAGGCAGCTATGTGGTGTGCCATCCGCAGGAGTTGGAAGCAATGTCGACGGATTTAAAGTCGTACATCATTCAATTGTCATATGAGGTTGGCTCAGCAGTATAGTCATACATGAAAGATGTCTAGCAGGAGAAAGGTATGCCACTTTCTCTTGCAGTAAAATTATTGCAACTGCATGAGGCACTCTCAATGTGAGAGGGTGGAATAACACCACTGAGGCTGAAGCCTGTACTGCCATTGCGGCTGCAACTACTGCTTGTACACAGTGAGGCAAAGATCGTGCCACTGGGTCTAACTGTGATGAATAGTAGGCTATGGAGCGTTGCTTGTCCCCATGTTGTCGCATCAGTACTGATGTCATATATCCTTGCTTACAATCTACGGTCTGAAAGAACCGTTTGTGATAATTTGGAAGTCCTAAAACTAATGAAGAAGCTATCAACTGCTTCAACCTGCAGAAAGCCGTTTCTGCTTCAGTTGTCCATTGTAAAATATCTTGTGCTGCCATTGGTGTCTTATATATCAAATCAGTCAATGGAGCAGATTCCAAAGCATAATTTGGTATCCAGCTCTGACAAAAATTAGTTGTACCTAAGAAAGACATAATTTCTTTCTTGGTTGTTGGTTTGGGTGCTTGCAAAATCGCTGTTTTTCTTTCCTCATCTAGTATTCTACCTTCATTGGATATTACATACCCTAGGTATCTAACTTGTTTTCTCCAAAGTTGTAACTTACTTTTGTTTACTTTGTGTCCTTGTATTGCTAAAAATTTCAATAATGCTACTGTATCCTCCCTGCACTGTTGCTGGGTGGGGGCTGCTAGCAAGATGTCATCTACGTAAAGTAGAATTTGACTTCCTCCCAGTGGGGTAAACCCTGCCAGGTTGCTAGCCATTTCTTGTGCAAATATTGTTGGGCTCTCACAATATCCCTGTGGTAGTCGAGTATACGTATACCTCTTACCCTGAAATGTAAATGCAAACCAATATTGACTATCAGGACGTATAGGTATTGAAAAGAAAGAATTGCTAATATCTACCACAGAGAAATACTTCTGTTGTGGTTCTAAATCGTTTAACAAGGTATGTGGGTCTGGCACCGTAGGTGCTCTGGGTATTACTGCATTATTTACAGCTTGTAAATCTTGTACCATCCGCCATTCCCCGTTTGCTTTTTTAACAGGAAATAGGGGTGTATTACATGGTGAATCAGGAGATTCTACCAGTACTCCTTCTTTGAGTAATGCTCCTATTATAGGCTTAATTCCTATTTCTGCATCCTTTCTCAAAGGGTATTGTCTTTTCTGTGGTCTGAAAGCTGACTTTGGGGTTATTGTAACTGGTCCTGCTGTTCGAATAAGTCCTACATCTGACTTGCCTGTTGACCAGAGAGTTGTTGGAATTTCACATAAGGTCTTTTCTTCTTCTTCTAATAAAAATGCTAATTAGCTGTCCTCGCTAGATTGCAAGTGTACAGCTGGATGTGTCTGTGTCAACCAATTCAGTTTTTGTTTTTGTATCCCTTGTTCTGATAGTTCTAAATCAGTCTGTTTTTCCCATCTTGTTACTTTTTCTCCTAAATCTGCCCATTTAACACTTTTGTTCTTTGTCAAGCTGACATGTGGCAACCAATTCGATTTATACAATGCAAGGAATTCTTGAGGTAATGAACAGCTAACTACACTGTTCCCCTCAGTATCCCAGTACAAAGTACACAAAACCAATCTAGTTGCACGATTTCTAAACAATTCTCGCTCATATTCTCTATCAGGTCCTGGTGTAGTACAGTAGTATAGAGTACAGTGTAACAAATGCTGTCGATCAGTGTCAAGGGAGGGGGCTTTACTGATGGCTACATTCATCAGTTCCTCGGTTACTGCCCCTGGACCAGTCATGACTAGGTCCTGGCTGTACCAGTAAAAAGTTTCACCCTCCGTTCGCACTACAAAGGTATCCATTTGTCTCTGTGCCTACATACCTTGTACAGTTGGAACTACTGCTATGCCAAATATCTGCATAAGGTCCCTGCCCAATAGGTTTACTGGACACTTTGCAGAAACAACTATTTTACTTCTCTGGGTCATACCTGAAACAGGGTCAGTTATTGCTATATCATGGTAAAGTGGTTCCCTGTATAGCTGTCCATTTGCAGCTTTTACTAGTATATAATCAGGTGATTCAGAATGTTCTGGTAACTTGGAGGGGTGTATCAAAGTCCGTGGCGCTCCTGAGTCACACAGGAATTTGACTTCCCTTCCCTCCACCAGAAGTGTAACTTCCGGTTTCGTATCCGCTAAGTAGAGCTCTAAGCTCAATAATGCTAAGTCCAAAATTTCACTTTCTTCATCCTCCATATCTATTTGCACTTCCTCTACTCATTCTATCACATTTACATTTGCTTTTTGTTTCTTACCTTTTCCTGATGATTTCTGACTTTCACTTGACGTACCCTCACTATCATATAGTCAGTCGTCATCTCCTTTATCTTCTGTAATTACCTTTTTGTTTTGCCTACAATCCCTTGCTAGATACCCTTTTTTCCCGCACTTGAAGCATTCACCTTTCTTTTTCCTCTCTTCAAAATCTTCTGATCGTTTATCAGACTGTTTGTTTCCCTGGGCATTCTTCTTGCCCTTTTTACCTGACTGTAATACAAATACTTCAGCTCCGTCTTCAGCAGTGAAGACTTGTGCCTTCTTTTTCTTTTTACTATTAAAATGTCTCTCAGCATGTCTAGCATATTCGAGTAAGGCTTGTAGCCTCCCTGTTTGATGATCTATCATATGCTTCGTAATGAAGCTACTAATAGGTGCAATGCAACCCTTCAAAAATGCATTTTTTAATTGTTGTTCATACGGGGAATCATTCGTTTGGTTCTCAGGAACCGACATACCGCTATGATTATTAAAACATTCTAATAATCTAGCATAATATCCATCTATTGTCTCATTTTCCTGTTGTATGCATTGATTAATGCAAGTCCAGTCTGCTCTGGGTTTCCATTTCTCAGAGATTCGGTCTGTCAGACCTTTTACTCTGTTGTCTAACTCTGCGTCACTATGTGGGAGTGGTCTGAGCTCTGCATTACGAGGATTCCAGGTGCCACAAATCATGTGCCAATCTGGACCTATAATTTGTCTTACTACTTTTTCTACTTCTTCCCCATTCAAGTGGTAACTTAACCTCATGCCTTGTAAATCTTCTAAAAATTTCGTAAAATTAACTTTCGGATGGGGGATTCTCTCAGTGGCCTTCCGGATGTCTTCCAGTGTCCATGGTCTATATACTAAGAGTGTTGGATCCTGCCCTTCCTGTCCTGCCTGAGGATTTGGAACTTCTATAAGTGGGCATATTTCTTCCTCACTCTCATCCTGTAGATTTCTCTCTATTTGGTATGATTCTGTGTCCCTATGTGTTTTACGTGTTCGGGACCTAGTCTCAATAGGATCTCTAACCAATGGTTGTGGTCTTACTGAAACTTCAGGATAACGCGGAGGCGGACCAGCCTGTCCACTCGCTTCATATCCTGAAAAGGGTAAGGGAGGGGGCAAGGTAGGAGGAGGAGGAACTGTAGCTATTACCAAGTTATTATCCTCTTTGTCTAAAAATAATGTTTTTGAATTTTTAAGCTTCTGTTCTCTACGATTTGCTTCCTCAATCCACCTGTGTGCTTGAGGAATGCCTAGTTGGCGCTGCTTTTTTGCCTGACCTCTTGCATCAGATTTAAGCTGTTTAAGGAGTTTAACTAGTGAAGCTTTATCTAGTTTGCCATCAAATTCATATTTGTTAACCCATTTCATATAATACCTAACGTTATCGGACCGTTGTGATTGCATATATTTTGCATCTTCGGTTAGGGGCGGATCTCGCGATCTTTTAGTGCACTGATTACCCATGTCAAAGAAAATGTTAAGTAACCCTTTTTTTCTCACGTGATATCAATTTCTTAGTTCCTGTTTACAGTTTATCTAGAATAACTGTCTACCTTATTCTGTTACCCTGATCTATGACCAAATATACAGTACTTCCTTTTGTCCCTGATCTGCAAAACAAATCTTGACAATAATATACTGTAACCTAGTCCCTGATCTAAAACAGAAAAAAGGCAAATTCTTCCTACCTGAGCCTCCTGGTTTTGAAAATCATTCAAATTCCGCTCTTCGGCCACAGATCAGAAAGTGGCCAGCCTCTTTACACACGACAATTCAGTCGGAGGTCTTTTCACTCAAGAAGAACCATTTCGGTAACTTCTCCTGCACAGTATTCGACCACCGATACGCTCTGATCTGCAGCTTACCAAGGGAATTCCGTCTCGAAAGGACCAAACTGTTAAATAAAATTCAGAACTCAATACACAGGAGGTTCAGATTCAAAAGTTTACTAGTGTACACCAGGAGGCAAAAAAACATGCAAGTACAGAATTTTGTCTAACATGATACAGGAAGTTCACAAGTTTATATAGGTTTAACATTCAAGTTGTTCCCACCTTACTGACGTTACAAGTCACAGGGCATTTACATCACTTTAGCTTACAGGCCTTTATTCATGCAACAGCTGTAGTTGTATATTTTTCAAAAACTTCCTTTTGATAATAATACAACTTTGCTGTTTCATCCGGTCAGGCACAATGTCTTTCTGTAAAGTTACTTCTTAAAGGTCTCATATCAGTTCGAATACAATAGCAGATTCAGTCTTTAACATACATCTTTGTTCACTGTTTCACTTTCCCACCATCTGTGTGTTTATCTCACAAGGACAAGTTACTTCATCAGGAAGAGCAGAAGATTTCATTATTTACAAGGACAAGAGAAAAAGATTAGGACAGAACAACAAACAGTACTGCTGCGTCTCCTGCCCAGTCGCCTTCTCCTGCCTCGAGGTGTCTGTCCCTTACACATGAAAGAGTGTAGCCCAATAGTGCTAGATACCGAAAGAGGAAGAATATAATTGTGGTGCGAACGCACATCCTGCTCCCGGTTCTCAGCCCTATTAAAAAATCATCCCAAGGAAGAAAGGGTGTCTGTCCCTTACACATGAAAGAGTGTAGCCCAATAGTGCTAGATACCGAAAGAGGAAGAATATAATTGTGGTGCGAACGCACATCCTGCTCCCGGTTCTCAGCCCTATTAAAAATCATCCCAAGGAAGAAAGGGTGTCTGTCCCTTACACATGAAAGAGTGTAGCCCAATAGTGCTAGATACCGAAAGAGGAAGAATATAATTGTGGTGCGAACGCACATCCTGCTCCCGGTTCTCAGCCCTATTAAAAAATCATCCCAAGGAAGAAAGGGTAATAACTATACCCTGGTTGTGGTTTTCTTTGGCCTTATACCTATCATAGACGATTCTGGGCAGGCAGAATAGCAGTACTTGCATATAAGAAAAAGTACTATCCCACCCTTACTGAATCCTTGCCTTTTTCTTAAAATTTAGGCAACAGAATTAAGTAAAAGTAGTCTCCTTTGCTCACCTTAAGCATAGGATCTCTAGGACCCTGAAAGCTCTTACTTGGTGTACCTCCCTCTGTCTGGTGACGCAGGAAAGTTTTCATAGCCCTGGCGGGTTTCCGCCATTTTTTAAAAAAAGAAAAAGATTAGGACAGAACAACAAACAGTACTGCTGCGTCTCCTGCCCAGTCGCCTTCTCCTGCCTCGAGGTATGCCAACAAGGTTATTGTTATTGTTGCTGTTTTTTACTGAGAAACTTGTCTAGATGATAATTACTGAAAAAGACTTTAATCCATGATACTGTGCTTAGTTTGAACTAGTTTATATGACACGTGCATTGTGTAATCACTATAATCCTGTGCTTAGTTTAAACTTGTTAGTAAGCAACGCGCAATGTGTATCAAACTAGCGTTAGCGTGTTTTAGATTAGAATAAGCTACATCTGTAAACATAGTGGTGTTTCTTGGAAGCGCTTAGTTAAACTTGCTTGTAGAAACGCATTAGTTAAACTTGCTTGTAGAAACGCATTAGTTAAACTTGCTTGTAGAAACGCATTGTGTATTATACTAGCGTTAGCTGCTTTACATCTGTTCAAGCGTACCTCTTGTACTCATACCTGTGTTTATAGTAGCGCTCTTAAATATCTGTATATAAACTCATCCCTGCATGTTAATTAAATAAAGCAGGCTGAGGATTGTGCATGTAGTTAAGAAATGTACCTTTGAAGAAGTAGCCCTGGTGCTTGTAGTTGTTTGTTGGAACTATAAACTGTTATAGATCTTCTGTTAAAACTGACATTGCTTAGCTAATACCAAGTGTAATAATTTATCTCCTAGGTGTCTGTCCCTTACACATGAAAGAGTGTAGCCCAATAGTGCTAGATACCGAAAGAGGAAGAATATAATTGTGGTGCGAACGCACATCCTGCTCCCGGTTCTCAGCCCTATTAAAAAATCATCCCAAGGAAGAAAGGGTAATAACTATACCCTGGTTGTGGTTTTCTTTGGCCTTATACCTATCATAGACGATTCTGGGCAGGCAGAATAGCAGTACTTGCATATAAGAAAACGTAGTATCCCACCCATACTGAATCCTTGCCTTTTTCTTAAAATTTAGGCAACAGAATTAAGTAAAAGTAGTCTCCTTTGCTCACCTTAAGCATAGGATCTCTAGGACCCTGAAAGCTCTTACATGGTATCCCGCTTAGCCGCTCGCTGCTGGGCTTGCTTCGCCCTCCTGCCCCTTATCCCACCCGCCCCACTATCTCTACTTTTATTTGACCATAAACCACTCCCGTCTTAGCCCTAAGCCAATTGCAATCATTCAATTATCTAACCTATCTCCTCCCTCAACTTCACCTAACTGCCTCTATTACAGTACCACTTCCAGGTCCTATATACCCTGTTAGATTAATCTTACACTTAAAATGGGTAAAGTAGTGAATCTTGTTACTCCACTTCTATTGCCTCTTTTAATCACTCTTTACTACTTGTCAATGTATGAAGACCAAAAACTCAAGGGATCCCACTACCCAAAGGATCAAACCTGTAATGTCCTACAATATACCTTGAAAGAGACCTCTTCTGTATGCTACATAGATACCCTAAGCAAAAAAAGCCTATATCTTACCCAACCATACACAAAGGCAACAATATCTAAACGTGGACTAAAGGTACTATACAAGCTCCAAAGACTCCTATTCCATTTGAAGAAATGTATCACCAAAGATGGTGATATACATCCGAACCCAGGCCCATCCACTCATCCTGACTCAGCCTCTTCAATGTTAGCCCAAAGATCAGCTAGCTCCCTCCTTATCTTCCATCTTAACCTTAGAAGCCTTAACAACAAGGTTCATAATCTTCATGCCTTGTTAGCCATGCATCTCCCCGACATTATGTGTCTTACAGAAACCTGGCTCAAACCAGTCACAAAGGATGAAGAGATCCTTCCACCTGGGTATAATATTCTCAGGATAGACCGGGGAAAAAAGGGGTGGGGGCATAGCTGTCATGTTTAAAAGTACCCTTAATATCATCCTGAATCCTATCCAGCCACCTAAAATAGTGAATGCAGAATTAATTGCCTTAAAAATATGCTTAAATAACCAAAAAAGTATCAATCTTATTGTAGTTTACATTCCGCCAGGGAATAATTTAGAAACTATGGAGATAATACTAAATTGGATCACCGCAAATTACCCTCAGGAGACCATTGTACTAGGAGATGTTAACATTGACTGGGCTCAATGCTCCGCACAGACCAACCCCATGCCTATTAATCTACACGGCTTCTCCCAAAATATTGTCTCACCTACAAGAATAGGAACTGCTCTCCAAAAAGAAAGTATAATTGATTGGATACTTACTAATAAAGAAGGACATAAATATACAACTGGGACCCTCCCGAATGATCTCAGTGACCACCACGTCACCTACGTAATAAGAAACAAATTGACCAACATAAATCCCCCTTTATATAGACTTGTTAGAAATAAGAAGAAATTTGTACCAGCACTATTCCTAACTGAACTTAGATCCTGTAACTGGTCCAAGCTAAAAACCCTGCCCCTTGAAGAGAGTGTGTCTTACTTTACTGACACATTCCTCAACATTCTTGACTCTCATGCACCTAACAGACGCATCCGTACCAAGACTCGGATAGCACCATGGCTAACTAGTGAAACCAAATCTAAGATCAAACTAAGAGATCAGGCCTGGAAAAAATGGCGAACTACTAAAGCACCTCTAGATCGCATTAAATTCCAGGAACTTAGAAATTTAACAAAAAAAGACTCCACCCTAGATAAAAAGAACTACTTCTGTCACCTTCAAGAGAAACACCAGAACAATCCAAAGAAGTTTTGGGCAGGCTTAAACACCCTCCTCCACCCAGGGAAAGCAACTACTCCCACCCCAGAAACACTTATTGGAAAAAACCAGTAGAGATTGCGAATACTTTTAACTCCTTTTTTACTGAGACCATTCAGACCCTGGCTAATCAACTTCCACATCCTTCCTCCCCCCCGACCAAGGTTAATGATGAATCCCTAACCCCCTTTACTATCCAGCCAGCTCCCACCTCCTATATTAGATCACTACTGAAGAAACTTAAGCCAACCACCCTGTCGGCCGACCGACTCCCAGCTGAATATCTACAAATAGCAGCAGATGTCATAGCATATCCCGTCTCAATTCTAATTAACCGAACTATAACTGAGGCCACTATCCCCTCCATTTGGAAGGTAGCCCATGTCATCCCACTTCATAAGGGGGGCACCTCTACTGACCCATCAAACTATAGACCTATAGCAATACTGTCGCCAATAGCCAAAATCTTGGAAAGATGTGTTCATAAACAACTCCTTAGCCATCTCACCCTAAATAATCTACTGTCCAAATCTCAGCATGGTTTCAGACCCCACCATAGTACGACCACCGCCTTACTCTCATTTACCGACTCAATCAATAATAACCGTAATAACAAAAAAATTTCCTCAGCCCTCTTTCTAGACTTGTCAAAAGCCTTTGACATGGTCAACCACCAACTACTACTTCACACTCTTGAAACCTTTTACCTTGATTACCCGGCTCTTAACTGGTTTAAAGCTTACCTCTCTGGAAGACAACAGGCAGTTCGATGGGAAAATAAGATTTCTCAACCATTGCCAAATACCATAGGGTCCCCAAGGCTCTATACTTGGTCCTCTTCTTCTCTGTATTTATAAACGACCTTTACTCAGTCATCCCTAAGGCCACCTGCATCCAGTATGCGGATGACTCCACATTGATTTGCTCGGATATCTCCCTTTCTGGCCTACAAGTAACAACCCAAAACTGTTTTACCATAGTTGAAAAGTGGCTCTCAGAACGGAAACTCATTCTAAATCCAAAAAAAACCAAGTTATTAGTATTTCATCCCACCTCAGTTAGTTCATCAGTCCAAACCACAGCCCAATCCAATAATTGTCCATTCTTTGTGCAATCTATTAATGGTATCATGATTGAGCCTGTTACCAACACTAAACTATTAGGAGTCACCATTGATAGTAGGCTTAGATTTGATATGCATGTCAGTCAAACCGTAAAGACTGTAAATAAGAAACTTGGTTCCTTGTATAGAATTAAAAACTTTCTAACCCCTACTGCCAAACTAACCATCTCCCGTACGCATCTACTTTCTACATTACTGTATGCCTCTCCTGTGCTTTCATTCCTTAACAAAAGTGAGATCAATAAACTCTCTGCTGCCTATAATCACATCGCCAGATTTGTAGTAGGTGGTCCTTACAGAACTCATCACTGCATTAACCTAAGGAAACTTGACTGGCTAGAATTATCTAATCTTCTTAAACTAAACCAACTCACAGAAGCGTTTAAAATTATTAAGCAACCAGATAAAACCCCATCCTTGCAAAATCTTCTTACACCATACTCTAATCTTACCTGTCTTCGCTCCTCACATAGAGTCCTGGTCCAAACCATCAAATCCAACAACTCAGCCGGAGAAGCCCTCTTTGCTAACTCTATAGGGAAAGTCTGGAATTCCCTTCCCAATAATTTAAGACTTACTACATCCCAATATCTATTCAAAAACAATCTTAAACAATTTTTTAAAGAACATTGGCTGTGCCCATGTAACAACCCAGACTAGTTCTCTCTGACACACAACTAGTAGTTTTCTCCACCTGTTTGACTAGGTGTTTTTTTCGTCCCCTTAATCCAAACAATTTGTAAGCGCACACCCCCTAATTCCACCATCATGGGTACCTATGAAGTCAAGCTCCCCATTGCCTGACTTGACTCTATAAGCAATGGTATATCAACCTAGAATTTCAACTATAACGTATCTAAATACAGTTGTGAAGTATTTATGTGTATCACTGATTCTGTTTATGTGAACCTCGAATTTTTTATGTATTTGCATTAGGTAGTGTACTTATCTGTATATACATGAAAGTGTAACTTTTTTCTCTGTGGAGCTTTTCTCCCCGGGCCTCCGCTGAAAATGGACATGTATCCAGTCGGACCATCCCGGTCAACAAATGTAAAATAAAATAAAAATAAAAAATAAAAGTTATCTCATCAGGAAGGAGCAGAAGATTTACACATTTAATTTCCTGACCCAGCAGATAATCACTTATGAAAAGCATAAACATTAAGCTTGCTGAGCTGGCAGCTGCCAGGGTCAGGGGTCAAAGCACACTGCAGTTTCAGAAGCTACTTGCATTTACACATGAATTTATCCCTTCTGTTATATGATTAATAGAATAAAATGCATTATAAACTACCTTGCTTTTAAACTAGCATTTCACATATATTGAAATACATATTTTTCTAACACAGTGATGACAGTCCTACAGGTGAGGACTAGATTCTCAATGTCCCCAGGTTTGATGGGCATGATCTTGCATTGTCCCCTCCCTCGCCCTAATCATGATGTCTGCCAACCATTTATGCCCCTCACTGTTTCTGTGTCTTGTTTTGTTTGTACTGATTGTTTGCATTTTCTTCCTCACCTACCCAACTTACCTGACTCAGAAATACCAGTGTAACTTACCCAGCATTCCTCTCTTACTGAAGCCAAAAAATTGGGCATCTCTCCCAAAAAAAAAAAAATAAAATATATATATATATATATATATATATATATATATATATATATATATATCGTCCCATACTAGCTCTCCATTTCACACACGTGTCGTCATCACACACTCGATTAGCTCCTATTGGCTATACAACATGACTGCATTGTTGTCACCCCTCTTTTTGGAGGTGACAGTCCAAATTCAGCTAATATTCTATGCCTATTCTCATTTTACACTATTGAAGAAATGGATAGCTCTGGTTCTTTCCTACCTTTCTCTTATTCATTCATTTAATGCTTCCCCTTTGTTCTTCCCCCTGCTTGCCCCCCATTTCACAACGTTCCTATCTACCCCATTTTAGCAGCTATAATCTGGTCAAAAAATAGGATCACACATAACACATATAAGTACCAAAAAAAATAGAGCCCTTCACTTGTTGGCCTCTATGTTTGTGTGGAGTTTGGTGTCAAGCACCAATGCCAAGCAATGGTGAATGGCTCTTCTGTTGTGTGGTTACTTCCAACCAATGTCATTTAAACATGCTATGCTACATCAAAATACACTAACACACAGAAAAAAATAAAATTTCACTGTGTTATAAATACTTATTTAGAGGTATCACATTCACCTGGATTTGAACCCTCTATCATCTGGGCTGAAAAAGGAATGTGTCTATGCATTTTCACCTGCTGCCACACAGTTAGCTAAGCAGCAGATGTGTTTCATGCCCTCAATAGTGAGAACACTCAGAATTTTAGCAACGAAGCTTGTGTTTGCACACTGCTTAACTATGCATAAACAGGAAAAGCAGTAGTAATGTATATCTTGCATGCATAAACACTTGCCAAACATCACAAAAAACAGCTGCTTGACCTTGCACTGTTGCCAATAGCATGTATTACTTTTGGCGGTTGTCCATTTAGTGTTCATGATATGAAGCTACATGTGGAAATGGAAAAAAAGTGAAGGCCCTATCTAAGACAATGTCAAATACTTACAATGGTTCATAGGTTCATAGGTTGGTACTAGGCTATCAGCCCTAGGGCCTATACAAGCATAGCCATAACTATTCCCTGGCTATTTCTTCCCACACTATTTACTTTCCTGGACCCCTGTCTAGCAGGGCAACTGACATGATCCCCGGGGTGAATTTCCTTTCTCCCATCCAGTCGTCAAGGTTCCTTTTGAAGAGGGCCAAAGAGGCACTCTGCTTGACATGTACGGGCAATCTATTCCAGAGTCTGGGGAGTCTCTCGGTCAGGAACCTATCCCTCCAGCATGTTTTGTTTATTGTGATGACAAGGTTTTAAATCCCTGGAGTGTGTGGCTCTGAGGGATTGGGATTTCTTTAAGTGTAGCATGTCCAAAAGCTCTGGGTTTGACATGGCCTTGTATGTTAAGCAGAGATCGCCTCTGAGTAGATGATATGCGACAGAGTATAGTTGGAGTTTTTTAAGGCAGTCAGCATAGGGCATCTGCTTTAGGCCTGTGATTCTTTTAGTGAGTTATTTCTGCGACCTTTCCAGTTGTTGCAGATGTCTTGAGAGGTACATACCAAACAGGGTGTTGTATTCTATAATAGGTCTAATGAGGGATGAGTACAGTGGGACAATGACCTCCTTTTTTCTGGATGAAAAGCCCTTAATGATGAGGTGTGCCACATAGAAGGATTTCCTGACTGTTGTGGTGATGTGGTTATTGAAGGTGAGACCACTGTCCACCTGTGTCCCAAAGTCTCTTATCACACATTCAGTGTTTAGTGTACAGCCACCTATATGGTAATTCACTGGTACATGTTTTTTTCCCAAAAAGGATAACTATACATTTCTTGGCATTGAGCTTGAGCCCATGGCTCTGGCACCAAGCATCAGTTTCTGTAAGGCCCTTTTGTAGAGTATCCATATCATTTGGGGATTCAATAATGGCTCCCAGTTTGCAGTCATCTGTTAACTTTGTTAGCCAGAGTCCCTTAGTGCTGGCCTGTACTTCAGAGAAGTAGATGCCAAACAAGAGCGGTCCCAGGACTGAACCCAGAGGTACTCCACTTGTCACTTGTCTGGAGCTGGATTTGGAGTTGGCTACTTTTACAGTGTGGGTTCTACCAGTAAGCCAGTTAGCAACCCATTGGGTGATGTAGGGATTAATGCCCAGCTTAGTAAGTTTATCTATGATTCCAGAGTGGGGGATGGTTTCAAAGGCCTTAGCAAGGTCTAGATAGGCTGTATGAACCACCTTACCCTTGTCCATGGCTCTGGAGAATGATTCGAAGAAGTCAATCAGGTTCAGGAGACAAGATCGGCCCTTCACAAACCCAATCTGGGTGGGGTCCAGTGTTTGAAGGTTGCCAATGTCTTTGTTTATAAGTTCCATGATAATACGCTCCATGGCCTTGCAGATAAGGCTCATCAGACTGATGAGATGGTAGGTTCCGGGATCCAAGGTGGAGCCCCCCTTGTGGAGTGGGATAACTGTAGCTCTGCACCACTCAGTGGGCATGAAACCTGAGGTGAGGCTATGATTAAACATGACACTTAGGTGAGGTGCCAGTTCATATTGTAGTTCATGTAGTACACAGCCCGGGATGTCATCTGGTCCCATTGATGCTGTATTCTTAGCTTTGGAGAGTGCATTTTTTACCTGTGTGGTTGTTATTACCAGAATTTGGCAATCTTCCGGTATTGAGATGGGCCATTTAGGGGGTGAAGTTGGCACTGAATCGATCTGCCAGGATATTGGCAATATCCTTGGGATCAGTATATTTAATGCCATTCTGTTTTAGCTCAGAGCAGATCTGAGCATTCCCATTTAGATTCTTGACATAGTTATATAATGCCTTGTGGTTATCTTTGGAATCTTTGACAATTTTATTTTTGTGACTAGCTTTGGAGGATTTTATGAGGGATCTCAGTTTCTTACTGAGGCTGGTAAGAGAGTTTTTTGCATCCTGGGATTTTTCTCTTTTCTGCAACAGTTTCTTCCTTTTGTTGTAAAGTTTGTTTACGGAAGGGGACCACCAGATTGGCTTCCTTTTTTTGGAGGAGAGCATCTTGGTTCTATTTGCGATGGCATGATTCATGCATGAGTGGATGTGCTCGTACAATGCCTTAGTATAGGATTCAGCAGTTGAACTTTCAGTTCCCGTCTGCATGGGTGTCATGACGTTTGCCACTTCTGACTTGAGTAGCATGAAGTTGGCTTTTGAGAAGATTTTTATGGAGGTTTCATTACTGGGGGGGTGGCGGTGGGATGTGGATGTTAAGGGTGATTAGCTTATGGTCAGACCTGACTAACGAGGGGGTGACCATAGGTGTGGAGCATCAATTTCCCATGTTGGTAATGGCCAGGTCTAGGATATTAGAGCCCCTGGTGGGACTATGGATTAGTTGATCAAGGGCATTGGAATTTATGAATTCCAAGAACCGTTGGGCAAAGATGTTGGTACATGAGTAGTTTTCCCAGTTAATGGCAGGGTAGTTAAAATCACCCAGTATTAGGGTGTTTGGTTCTATCTTAATATTTTCTAGTATGTTTAGAAAGGTGTAGTGAGAATCTTGGTGCATGGTGGGGGATCTGTAGCAAGCTACAATTTGGATTGCAGTCTTACCTAGTGTTAGTTGCACCTGGAGAATTTCAGAAGCATTGTGTTGGGCAACTAGCCTGGTGCTGTGAATATCCTTGGTGAATATTGACACATCTCCACCTTTAGTGTTTCAGTCCTGATTTGGTGGCTGAAAAGTGTGGTATTGCAGGGTGCTCTCTGGAGCCTTGAACCAGGTCTCAGTTACTGCACAGATATCGATGTTCTCCATTTTTTGGAGTGCCTTGAGAGAGTGCATTTTGAGTTTTAGTCTTCTAGCATTAAGTAGCATAACCTTCAGATTTTGCAGGCTTGTACCTGTTATGGTGATGGTATTGTCCTTTGAACTTTGCCAAAAAAAGGCACTATAGGGTTGGCAAGAGCCTTAGCCAGTAACCTGAATCCCAGGGGCAACAGGTGCAGACCATCTCTGGCAAAGCATCGTGGTCTGTCAATCATGTCATCCCAGACAGACAGATACTGGATCCCCTTTGAATGACACCAGAAGCTTAGCCAATTGTTGAAGTCAATCATTTTGTCCTTATATTGTGGTATCATTCTGGGCGAAGGCAGGATGCTACTCAGGGATAGGGTCATACCTGCCTGGGCCACATGATCCGAGAGCTCTTCCATGTCTCTTTTCATGTAGTCCAGGGAGGTACGTCTCAAGTCATTCACTCCAACATGGACAATGGCAGAGTCATATTTGTACTTGTTGTGGAGTGCATGTGTTATGTGGCAGATATTGGCACCCGACAGGCAGCTGATTGTTATTTTCTCATTGTTCAACCTGGTGAGTGGGACATCAGTGTGCTGGACTATAGAGTCACCTATGACTAAAGTGTTAGGTACATTGTCTTGTCTTAGGGGCTGTTGCTGGGTGGCACACTGGTGTTGTGAGCTATGTGACACTTTGATTGTGATTGGTGTTTGTTTGCGTTTCAGCTTCAGAGGTCCTTGTTGCTTGGGCAGGTTGCAGTTAAGGGCCTCTACATATGTGGATTTAGTGTTGCTATATGTGGTTGTAGGTGGTGTGGGTTTCGAAGGTCTATGTGTTGCTTAAGGTGTAGTGTGGGTGTTAACCTTCTCCTCTTGACTGTCTAGCACAATCTTGGGTGGAGAGAACTTTGCTTCCATTTTGGCTATGTAAGTGCATCTCTCACAGGTTGTAGTGTTGGGTGGTAGGAGGAGAGGGTTGTCTGTGTACATGAGGCAATTGCTGCATTGTCCCAGTATGCCCAGATTCACCAGGTGGACAGGAGAAATCACCGGAAGCTGACCCTTGGACATGTCAGGTTTGGAGCTTTTTTTTTTTTTGTAAAGTACAGGAGCTGTTTGCCCTTACCTTAGCAAGGTAATTTGCAATTATAGGCTGTTCAGTGCCTACGATTAATTTCTCCTTATTAACAAGGAGAGTTGAGTGCTTGTATCAGTTTAAGGCTTCCTAGTGCTTTCCAGCAGGTATTAGAGCAAGTGCTAGTCACAGGGATGCTTAAAGGTAAGATGAAAAAAAATGCACACTGCAGTGTGCACTAGAGAAAATAGATGTTAAAGTAGGTAACTTAAGTTTTACCTGTTTAAAAAGTTAAGGTTTAGTGGAGAGTTACTATTTTTAAAACAGCAAGATGGATTGAAAGGGGTGGTCACTTTTGTATTCTGGTAATATGGAATACAGTAGGATGGCCAATAAATTTAAATAGTTGAAGGGGAGGGATTTCTAAAATTATAATATTGTGCTTACTCACACAAGCCAGTGAAAGCAGAGAGGAAATGAGATTTATGGTCAGATTAACATAAGAGGCAGGCAACTAGAAAGACAGTGGTATTTAACAAGACAACTGTAACTGGGTGGAAGGCTGGGAAAAAATCTCTGCCTGACTCAGAAGAGACAGAGCTGTGGTCTCTTTTGAAGTTTTAATATGCAGTTAAAGCAGAATGCAAGTAAAACACAAGGTAAAGAAAACAAACCACAGTATTCAAAATGTAAAAAGGTAATAAAGTAATACAAAATACAACAAATAAAAGCAAACTAACCTTTCCTTCACAGCAAAGTGTAGCAGAGTCTGGATGAGCCTTTCTGGTATGCAGCCATCTGTTACCTCTCCCATGTACTGCAACATTCATTTCTCAGTACTTGTTCACAAATATATTAACTACATTACATAAATTAATAACAAATATGTCATATACCATGCACATCTTTAGAATGACAATACACATTCAGATTTTCCAATACTTACAGTAATGCTGGCATCTGTTTGCATTAGTTTGTAAATCTGTCTCTTAAAGTATACCTAAACATTGGAACACAACCACCAAATACAGCACATTGCACATATTCAGATTTTTCAATACTTGTAGTAATGTGAACACTTGTTTGCATTTAGTATGTAAATCTGTCTCTTAAAGTACACCTACACATTGGAACACAACCACCAAATACTACACATTGCACACTCATCCATCTGGTAACATGCAAAACTTGAAATATCTTGACAGTTCAACAAGCCTACACATCCATTTCATGCAGACCTCCCAACATCTTCTCTCCAACATCCAATGCTGATGCCATCTAGTATAAGTTGCCCTACACCCTTGTAAAAGTCATTATATATCTTCATATACTTAGCTTTTATATTTATGAATGTCATTTCACAGAAAGCTAACAATATAAAACCAAAAGTACACCCACCAATGTGGGTGGCTGTGTGCCCCCCACACACAATATATATATATATATATATATATACATATATATATATATATATATCTACTAACTCCAGGATTGTGCTACAGTGGGGAAAAGGGCATATACATTTGATTTGTCCAACAGTTCTTACATTCAGTGAAATATAATTCAGTAAAATCAGTTTTTCAGTGATTTGAACTTTCAGTGATTTGGTGTGTTTTGAAATTCAGTGAAATGAGTTTTCAATGAATCAAACTAGACCCATATACATATATGTATATATATATATATATATATATATATATATATATATATATATATATATATAAGATATAGATATATGCCATGCACACCAGTCAATTAGCCTATATTGATCATAATGTCACATACAGGACACTTCCAGCAGATGTTACAGTGTCAGGATGGTGTGCTTGATTACTCTCATAGATTGTTGATATGTCATAATAGTTGTACAAGTGTGTTCATCCAGAACCATCTATGATCACTCAGAGTCACATATGTTATGTCAGAGACATGGGATTATTGGTGGTGTTATTATGATATTGTCAATGATTGTGCTTGCTTCTTTGATTGTTGTCAATGACTGTGCCCCACTTGTTGGAGACCTCTGTTGACATTGCAATCATATTCAGGCAAATCAGTTTGCACAGCTTCACAATATGCACCCTGTGATGTGTTTCTACTCTGGGTCAGCAATCAAGGAGACTCAGTCCTTATCACTGACTTTGGTGAGGGACGGTCACTAAGAGAAAAGTTGGATTCACACAGTATTTTAAGATGCAGCCTTGTGCACCAAGCACAATTTCCCTTAACAGCACACAGGAAGCACATTCCGGACCTGGGGCTGGACTCTCCTTCTCTCTCCAGACCCACACAAAACTACACACTGTCCACTTTGGACTTCTGTGTCCCTGTTCCCAGGAGCTGACACACACTTGGATATTTGAGTTTCACACACAAACATACAGACCTGGGAAACGTGGCACATATTTACTAGCTGTGCCCCTTTCTGCCCAGATTCTGAGGTAATCACACTGCCACCAGTCAGCTATCCTAAGGCTTTTACAAAGGGTACCCAATTATACTGTGAAATTAATGCTAGCACATATAGTAGGGTGTGACTAAAGTAGCAAGGCTTTCAGAAGCAGTCATATTGTCACTAAAACAAGCATAAGTACTCTCAAGATGGTAAAAGTATTCTCTAAAGGATCAGCCAGAATGAAAGGTATTAAAATATTTAATGATAAATAAAACAGAAAACAGGAGAATACTGAATACAGTAAACAGAGTTTCAACCACAGAGATATAAAATAATACAGTTGGATAGTTTCTCACAGATACAGAAAACAATACTAAACTATTCTCACTAAATGTCCCTGACTAACTAAAGAATTACTCTTCCCTGACTACTTACCAAAGCAAGGCAATCTGAGTTGTGCTGTGTGTCTTATCACAGCAAAACACAGATGATGTATTTCTTTATCTGTGTGGATGTGTGAGATATATGTCCTGTCAGAACTCTTTCCAGTCAGGTTCCAAAGTGCTGCTTTGAGGGTTCCAATGAAACCAGATGCTGGCTAGAGGATGACATCAAGTCTCGTCACCTGACTCTGGTACAATACACACACAGAGCTTTTCTATGACCTGGGGCAGCATCTGAAAGCCATAAAACAATTTCAAACTTTCCACCTTTCCAGGGTTCTGTGATAAGCATACACATTTGATCAGTTGCAACAATGCAACCTAATATAATGCATGCACTTTTTCTGTCCAGCAGGATCTAATCTTGAAGCATTTTTAATACGCGTAACTTTACAAATATATTTTAACTCAAACATCTGTACAAATCAGTGTGATAGTTAACAAAATTATTTACAAAAAACAAGATAACTATGCTGGCATATATACCCATGTACTGCCCTACTCTCCCTGGCACAGATGGCACTACCTTATAACATCACACACCCAACTCCAATTATATATAATATCCCTGATAGATGTCCTCTCCTTTGTTCATGTCAGAATGCTTATATCACAAAGCCATCTTCTCCATTGTTCTGCCACCTTGTCTGACAGTCAGATAATATACATTTTCATTGTGCAGTCCATATTGTACCATGTTTCTATGTGCTTAGTGTTCCTGCTACGACTGTCTTCCATTTACATGCCCTCATCTGCTGTACATTATAATGTTTCACCTCTCCTCTTTCCCTGCGTTCATTCCTACAATTGATCTGTGTGTCCCTGTTCAATACATAGGCTTCCCCTGTTTGTTTTTTAAATGGCAGTCCATGTACCTGTAAAGATCACTGACACAACTTTTATCCAGAATGCCAGGAATGGAATTCCACAATACTCTGCACTGTATACACTGTCCTGTGCTGTGTTTGGACCATATACATTACTATATGATAAACCCTGGTAATCATTGTGGCATTCCGAGCCATCCCACTAACCTACGTTGCTCTAAGGTAAACAAGTTTGCTATTCATGTTGCTTTACATGGTACAAAACCATGCTTGTTTACATTTAAACTCGGTGCACAGCATGAATATGTAATTACCACTGCTGGTCACTACACAAACACATAAATTCTATGTAAGCTTTGCGCAAAGCTCATTGTCTTTAATAATAATGCTAGTGATCTCACAAGAAGAACTGTAATGTTCCAGTGTAGTAGACATCCACTGCATATCATACCTGGTACACCACAAAATCTTGCTGACATAGATAGAGAATTCTGCTTGTACTTGTAGTATTGTCCCAGGTCTTTACTTTCTCCGTCTGCACACCTATTGAATTAGAATAGTTAAGTATCAGGGTGCTGTGCAGGTTTCTGCTTTCCTTGCAAAAATATAATTTTATTGTTTGATATGTAAGCATTTTTTGTAGTCTGGGTAATGCTAATTTGTGACGTAGTTTAATTATAATTCATATGCATTTTTGTTGTGGGTTGCTCTTCTGCTATTATATTTGCACAGGTTTGATTTATTTATATTGCAGTCAGTGTTTAATCTGATTTTGAGTGAATTTTATTTTCTTCACAAAAAACAT
This sequence comes from Protopterus annectens, assembly GCF_019279795.1. NCBI lineage: Eukaryota > Metazoa > Chordata > Ceratodontiformes > Protopteridae > Protopterus > Protopterus annectens. Next base: position 1,441,886,482 of record NC_056725.1, on the reverse strand, counting down.
AACTAGAAAAATGAAATAAAATTACAAAGCAATCATGTTTTCTGAAAAGAAAGGATCAAATGAAAACTCCTGTGATTGTACAAGTCGTTCCTCATAATTTTGTAATTTTGCAGTACTGTGATTTATTATGCACTGTTAAAAGACTTGGAAATAAGTAGCCTAATAGTGAAGCATTTGTCATAAGCTCTTAAAGGACTTTTTTCTCAAGGCATTTCACCAATGCACAAATTAATTAAGAGAGAATTGTAATCTGTTCGCCATGTATCATGTGCTGCAAATGAAATTTGTAGTGCATGTCGTAAATACACTTGAGCATTTAATATTTAATTTCATTAGACCATTCACAATTAACAAAATATTGGAGGAGAGAAGTAAATACATGAAATTTAAAGACAAATATATTTCCTCACATGGATACACAGGCACTGAAGCAAAAATTAATACACTTGAGTAATAAACATAGAAGTATCATGTTGGTAGGAATAAGATGAGAATATAAGATGTTTGAAAAACAATGTGCACATCTACTTCTCTCTTTATTTACACTTTTGTTGACTGGCTATGTACACTGGTCCAAAGATACTTTTCAGGCAAGACCCTGACCAAGTAGACAGTATTCTTCCTTGAGAACTTTAATTAGTATTATTATAATACACATGGAGAAAACAGCATATAAAAATATTTTGTTCTAAATAATCTGTTCTAATATGTTTATAAACAAAAACATAAACAAAAGCATGTCATAAAATGTAATATACCACATTGAAGGTGTCAGAGATCTTTTAAGTCTGAGTACAAATATAATAAAAGTAATAGTGGTTATGCACTATAAAGATAAGCAGCATTTATATAAGAGGAATACAGTATACAGAAGAGAAGTGCACATAATTACTGTAAGGAATATACATTGAAAAAATTATACTTGTCCTAGTACATATATATGTGTTTCAAAATATGAATCAAAGAGATTTACAAAAAAGTCAAATTTCATGAATGGTTTTGAAAGTATTATCTCACTAAGATGTTTTAATCAAATCATATGCATCTCAACAAAGTGGGGCAGCTGCATCTTTCAATTTATTATAAAGACCACAATGTAGTAACTCTATCATAATTCCCTTATAAGTGGCTTAATTCTCTAAGTAGTTTGCTGGACTACATGTGAGTAAAGGTTTGTGCACTAAGCACTGAAGCAGCTGGAATACATTTTTTGCTGAAATATGTGATTAAATATTACATTTTAACATTCTAGCTATATTAATGCTAGTTCAATTTGGCAGTTATCATATATTTACTAAGTAATTGTTTTTAAAGATGTTAAGTGAGACTATTAAACGCTGTTTGAACCCAGAGCTCTATAAACACATTGGCAACTGACTTGGTGTTGTCAACACTATTATGTAAGGAATCTGACACACACTGTGCTTTGTTATTCTTTGCATTACTCAGTGCTGAAACACAGCCAAGTCATTTGGCTTTGAGGAGTACTCTCTTTACAGCCTGCATCAACAGAACAATTAAAATATCTGCTTTGAAGCTGGTATCTCATAAACAATTTAACAAATGAGAAAAAGTTGACAGTACTTCAAAATACAGCATACACATTCCCCACATAACATTAATAATTTCTTGCTGTAGTGTCTGGAATTGTGTGCACTATGATAATGAATTAAGCCATAATTCAGAAGTACACTATGTATAATACATTAGAAATATATGTTTGATTGACACCGCAGAGTTTTCGGATATATAATGCAAAATAAAAATGCATGTACTCAGCTAACAGTAGGTGTAGCAGCAATGATATTTGCAGTTATTGGGGTCTGTGTTTAGCCATTGAATGGAACTTCCATCCAATGGTTAAACATCAAACCCTATCCCATCGAATGTTCATTTCATCGAAGGGGAAAGTAACTAGTTGGCCACCACTTCCCGTGTGCCCCACTGCAGTATTTCAAACCCACCCAGTTGGGGGGCTACTCCCCCACATCCCCAACTATATATACCACCTCTGTGACCATGGGGAAAAGGGCAGATGGGGAAATGGTGGCCAACTAGTTATTTTCCCCTTCAATTAAATGAGCGTTTGCTGAATGAACATTCGATGGATAAGGTTTGATGTTCAGCTGTTCGATGGAATCTCCATTCAATGGCTGAAAACAGACCCCAGTGATTGCAGAAGGTGACACCAAAAGTGGAAATATTTGTTCTCAAGATATATAAATGAAGTTGATTTCTGTGATACATGCAATATGTTATGGTTTGAGGTATAATAGCTACAGTTATTTTATGATCATGATGGCAATGAAAAAAAAATCATAGAAAATTCTGTGCTCTGGCAAACTTTGCAGTTACTTTTGAACCCCTTTTTCTGCTTACATAGATTGCACATGAGTAGCTCATAGTGGGACTACTTTAAAGGCCATATTGTAACATAATGAATGGAGGATTACTGGAAAGGGCGTATGGTACTTTAATAAATGGATTACAGCAAAGGGAGTATGGTACTGTAATGAATGGGGGATTAATGCAAAGGACGCACGGTACTGTAATGAATGGGGGATTACTGGAAAGGGCATATGGTACTGTAATAAAAGGTACAGTAACTTGGGTAGACCAGGAATCAGAGCAAATGGCCTGCTCTGAAGGAGTCTTCAGGTTGTGCTGACAGTTCAATATGTAAAAATGGAAGATTATGAGGTGGCAGTGTTTGGGATGATGAACCCTCACAGACTTAACTGTATTGGTTACCACAGCTAAAACTTAAAGAAAATGAATGAAATTAAGAGGAAGCTTGCTCATTTGTGCATATTATATGTGAGCTAACAAATAGATAAAAATTATAAATGATAAGGGGTCTTAAAATGAAGGATGGCATGGAGGATAGAACTAATGGCAGAAGAAAGTTCTTAAGCTGACACTGTCTAACACTAAAGAGTTATGTGTAAAACACCTTTATACATGATAGGTTATAAACAAGAACAAGAAATGCTTTATTTCTGTAAAGTCAGTTCAATAATGGTTTGGTAATACAACAATCCATTTGGGGAACACACACAAATACAGCCATGCACACATGCACCATTTAGAGAACATACTAATACAGACATGTGGATTTGCAAGGATACTCATCAAAACAGATATAAACCAAGAAGAGGTAAGCTTTACATCTGTAAAGTAAATGGGATAATGGTTTGATAAGGAAGTATTGCTTCTGGATAACAGATATACAAACAAATACAGACATGCACATGTGCATAGATGTTCATCAAACCACACAAACACATCTTTTGAAGAGTTTTTCTGAGGAGCCACTTGGCCATTCTACGCTTGTCTGGTAGCAGTATTATCACAAACATGTCAGATTTCTAGTAGAAAGTCAACTTGCAATGGATAACAGAAAAATTAAAAAAAAAAAACAGAAAAAACAGTTATCTTCAGTTTAATATACTGAATGCTACCCAAGTCTGTAAAACGTGTCTATTAGTAACATCTTGGTTTTATTAATGAATGAGAAAAATACAAATACCAATATCATATTTGCCAAACAATGTTTATGTTTACACTTAGTTTGACTGTATTGTTTTACATGCATTTGGTAGTCTGTTTTATAGGATTTTGAAAACATACCTTGTTTTTAGTCTGCTTTGTAGGATTTTGAAAACATACCTTGTTTTTTTATTTTGTTTGGTTAATTTTCTCAGTTTTGTTAATACAGTCAGTCCATGGGCAAGACTGTAGTACATTTTTTTCTTTTAGGTATTTATCAATAATAAAATACATCTCAAGAAACACTTAGTTGAAACACATTGTACTTTCTATTAGCTTATACCTCTTTGCTAGAGATGTTTTACACTATCCCCGGGATTCATGAAGCTAGGCGCAAGGCCGGCGTTAGGCTTGCGCCGACTGTGCGGCGTGCAGATGGCGCAGTCGCGCCATATGCATATTAATGAAGGTGCGCTGCCGCCACATCCACGTGCATAGGAAACGAGCCCGAGTGCATGGGGCGTGTCGAAGTGCCACACAGAGGCGTGGAAATGTCGGCTGTCTACGTGCAACCTAATATGCTGAATATTACAGTCTGCCTGCAATAGTAATCACACCTGTCAGTGTCCATGGATACTGAAACGTATGCAAAGAATGCAAGACAGTTCTTGCAAACAAAAAATTAAGAAACAAACACAAATGCACGTAGCCAAATATCGAGTCCCCATCCCTCGAGCAAATGACATTTAAAACCGTGTGGCTGTATTCTAATGCAGTGTTGATAGTTATACCAAGTGGAAGCAAAACACATTGTGTTAGCGCGCCGCCAATAGCTAAGTCTACGCCAATGGTCAGGGTTACCACCTGTCCCACACATTGTGAGGGGACAGTACCCATCTGGGCAATTGTGTCCATACCAAAACCATTATAAATGTAAAATATCCTGCGACCGTATGACATAATTATGTCCCACATCTCATGTAATAGTCACATACAATAGTTATTTCCATATGTAACATACCTACATGTTACACAAAATAGAATAAGCAAGTAAATGAAACAGAAGCATCTAAACTGCTACAACAATAAGCTTACATGTAGGCATAAAATAAAAGTACTATCCATTGTACTGACCATGGGTATGTGTTTTCCTGTAAAATCTGATGTTTGTCCGGAATATATCCCATCCTGGCCATATGAAAAGGTGGCAACCCTACCAATGGTCAGAGCATTCAGCCAAAATCTGCCCATTTGCAGTCCAAGCCGTCCTTGTCAGGATGTGTCAAAGATGAACGGGTATTACCAAGGTGTTCCTACCATGTCATGAAAGATAAGTATTTGTGTGTAACTATGTGCATGATGTACAGCATGTGGAAGGTGAAAAATGCTAGGGTAGTCCTCACAACCATACAGGTACCAGAGATATGTAGTGTATGCAATGTGTTCCCTTGACCGTGCCATGGGCCATCAACCAGAGAAGAGATGGATGGAGTGTGTGGAATATGGGTGTGGGGGGGACAGGTAATGTAATAATCTGCAAAGGTGAGACTGTGTTGGATGCACAATAGGTGAACTGGAGGTGTATGAGGGAGCAGTGGGTGAATCAGAAAGAAACACAAAGAGCAAACATACACATCCGTAATACAACCTGACAGGCCATACTGTAGAACACAATCACACAAACATATGAATATTAAAATGTGCGATACACATGTACAGAAATGTCACCGGCACATACCCACATAATGGTCTATATATATATATATATATATATATATATATATATATATATATATATATATATATATGCTACTGTAGATATACACAAGTACATAACTAGGTTACATTACAGCAGTTGCGGGTAACATATGTTCAGATTGGGCATATGTTAGTGGGAGGTCCAATAAACAAACTTTTACCTCCCTCACCTCCCCAGCTAGGCCAGGGAGAAATATAGATACGCAATAAAGGTAAATACACCACTGCTTTCCAGACCACTGGCAGGAAAGTACCAGTGGGAGAGATCTGCAAGGTCTACACTTTAAACATGGATCATGGGGTCCCTTGTGGGACACCAAAAATTCGCCATACAGGTGAACCTATGGTGACTGACGTGAGCAGGATGTAGCTGTACACGAAACAGTAGGTTGTGCAAGTGTGCTAACACATGGGTTGACAAAATGTATGACATGTGTTCTGAGAGAGGGAGAGTGAGCAGTGTGTAGGGGTGTGTTCATACCCCAGCTGTGCTCACAGTAAGTATGAGTCATGAGTGCTGTAGAGGGGTGTCAGGTAGGGAAATCATGGGTATGCAATAATGGGCCTAAGTGTGCAGGTGTTGATTGGCAGAGATGTATTAGGCCCACCCAGTGGAAGTAATTAATATTCCTATGTGGGCACAGCAGACGCTCATACCTCCCAAACCTGAAGAGCATATCTACTGGATAGCCCGTAAATCATTGGGGGAACTCATAGGGAATATATCAGTGCCCTGTACTCGATTATCATGGATGTCCATGATTACGAATCAGAATCTAACACAGTCCTAACTAAACCCTTCCAGAACTAGTGATATTAGGTGGACAGGTGGCGGAATACACGTAATGACTGATGGCAACATGTATGAGTCATAAACAGCATGTACCCCGACAAATGTGAATGAATACATATGCCCTGTGACTGTCAATGTGTCAAGTTAATAGAACCAATCAAATAAATGTGTCCCTGAGGGTGTTATGCAATGTCCCTGATACAGTGTTCATTCTCCCCCATTCGTATGTGAGGTCTGCTAGTGACGGAAAGTGCATATTCCGCCAACTACCTTAGGTAGAAGAAAGCATAATAGTTTGGGGTTACCACCTGTTTGCCTTTGTGAGGGACACTCCCCTCTGGGCAGTTGTGTCCTGAAAAATTAATGTTATTATGGCACATGGCCTGTGATTTCGGGCAAAGAATCCATATATTGTCTGTAGTGGTTGCATAAAACGATTTTGCTGTATCTGAAACACCTAGATGTTATAGGAAACAGTATTAGCAACTATAATGCTACAAGAATAACCTTTAATTATGCAAACCGGTGAAGTAGTCAATTTTCTACTGGCTGTGGGTATGTGTTGCCTTGCCAAATCTGACATCTCTACATATAGGTCCTATAGGGCTGCCAACTTTCCAAATGGCCAAAGTAGGACCTGCTCCGTAGAAATGTCAGACATACCAGGTCAGAACATACCTAAAGCCGTGCATAGTGCAAAAATATACGTATTAGCACAAATCAAAACTTTGTCTAGCAGCAGTCAAGTTGCTTATGCTACTTCACATAACATATAGAAGTGTCATTTATACAATAACCATTACATGCAAATATTAGAGAAACGTAGAATATAATATTGTCCTGTAATCAGGACATTTGCTATGCCTAGATTATTCTTGCATGACACATATGGCTAATGAGGGACTGTTCCATGCAAAGTGGGACAGGTGTTAATCCTAAAGTCTCACTTCGGACAATTTAAAAGGTGGAAAACCTACAATAGGTATGCCATAGCATGACCGGGCAGATAGATGTGGTTCCCTTTACATGTCTGCATTGCAAAATTTCGGTTCCCATGTATCAGCCAGAAGGGAGCAAATTGTATGAGAAACACGCATATAATATGATTAACTCACTGGACAGGCCGCCGATTCCGTACAGTCAAATGCCATGCCATCACCTAATGGTCAGCCATACCCGATACTGTAATCATGTAGTCTAATGTAAAAGGCATCACAAGGGATCGCGCCCACCCAGCGTGAGTGACAAATGCAAGCACCAATGTTAGTGCATGTGCAATTGAGGGAGCGAGCGGGTGTAAGCGTGTTTGGCTACCAGTATGCGAGTATTGCACTGTTAAAGAAATGTGGAGTCTAAACAAGTATAAGAAGCTGTAACCAGAGGTCAGCAGTGCTTAACACTGTGCCAACCCACGCACAACTGCTCCCAACTGCTGCAATGTGCCTTAGTCACTCTGTATCCGATGGCCTTGTTCTGGCCGCAAACAAAGAACCGTCCTTTGCAAGTGTTGGTAGCAACACCCTGCACACACAGCTAATCTGAATTACCAATACACCATGGCAAATATACAGACAATAGACAGTACCACACACATACCATACAGCACAGTCATCCAACAGTATAGCAATGTACTGGCAGATATGTCCGGACCACTGGTGTTTTCAGACCTGGCCGTCTTGTGTTTAAGTGTGTGAGCATGCCCAGTATGACCGTTATGCATGTTGTTGACTGACATTACCATCATACCTTCATGTGTTTGAGCATGCCCAGCATGGTCAAATGGATCACATGTGTTACATGTCCAGGTAGTCAGTACTGTGGTGCTGACCCCTGCGTTGTACACTGACAGGTGGCATGCTGTGTCTGCAGGTTATCCATCAGTCATATGGCATTGACTGTTGCTACATTTCTGCACAGTGTGGGGGGACATCCAACTGTATCCACATTCCTACACAGCACCGGGGGAGGGCGCACATGACAGTTACATGTGTACATTGGAAGCGGAGCACAGCTGACAGTTGTACACTTTTGCTACTACTGTACTGGTATGTCAGGTACTCCATTTCAGTGTGTGGACCTACCTAATGTGCTGGCTAGAGGCATACCAGTGTACTTCAGATCCTAGCTTTAATTACCAACATATTGATTTCAGACATCCTAGCCTTCACAACCTACATCCAACTGCCTGGCCTGCTGTAGTCTGTCTGTGTGTGTCTGTGGACAAGGGGGGGGGGCATCCATTTGGCATATTTAGAGGCCATTGTACAGCATTTGTCTGTGTTGGTCTACACCTGTCCAGCTGGTTGAGACTTGTGTGGGCTGTATGGACACACATGATGTTCAGCCCATAACCCGCAGTGGGTTAGGACACCCTGTGTTCTACTGGCTACTATTGTGACCTTGGTATCTGCTACAGATGTCATGGTGCCACTATGGACGTGTACTGTCTGCTGCCCTAATATTCGGCCACCAAATTCCCTTGCATGCTCACATCCATACCATAGCTACAGGTAAAAACACATTCTAATACAGCTGCCAATTGGTAGGTTGATTGACTTACCTTGAGGGTGTTCCAGACCTGAGGATGGTGCTGGAGGGCTGCCTATGCCGGATGCACACAGTGCACTTCCTATAAATGGCTGAGCACAGGTAGTGTCATGTTTGGCATCCCTTTTATTGTCTGTGCGAGTCAGAGAGGGTGAAATTCCCTGGGTACCTACTGTGTCAGTGCATATGCTATGCATTGCCTCTTTGCCAAGGGCAGGTCATACTGGGCACGACTTCTTTCACCTACTGGGTCTGGCTCAGGTAGTTCCTCCTCCGAGTCACTCTGTGCCTATACAGGCCTTGGCATTGGTGGGGGGCTGTGTGGCCCTGCCCCATGCTGTTCCTGCTGCAAATGTTTCCGCAGGATCATATTGTGTAGCATAGCACATACCATAACAATTTGGGTGAATGTAGCTGGTGAATACTGCAAGGCTCCACTGGATGTGTCCATACACCGGAACCGTGACCTGAGCATCCCAGACACATGTTCATTTATATGTCTTGGCTGTGCGTGTGCCTCTTTATGGCATAGTTGTTCAGGTGTGCATGCATTTCTGATGGGTGTCATCAGCCACGGCTCCAGTGGGTACCCAGCATCCCCCACTAGGTGACTGTAGGGGATGTCCATATTGGCAAAGGTGTGGTACAGCTGCGTCAGATGCCATATATCAGAATCGTCATAGCTTCCAGGGCAGCCAGCACACACATGCAGTATAATGCCCTGGGCATCGCATACAACCTGGCAGTTGATGGAGGGGATGCCCCTGCGGTTAATGTAGGCCCTACACCGCTCACCAGGTGGTGCTTTGATGCATATGTGCGTGCAGGCTATAGCACCCACTACCCCAGGATAGTCTGCCATTTGGTGGAAGAGACGTATATTGCTGGTCAACTCCTCATGTGTGTTGAGGAAATGTACATGCTCACTGGCATGTGGTGACATGGCATCTAGGAACTGGTGCAATACTCTGGATGCAGATGCCTGTGAGATCCCCATGATATCCCCAGTTGTGCTTTGGGAGGTACCTGTGGCTAGTATACCTAGGCCTACACATACCTTGGTATCCACTGGGATGGGTTTCCTTCGGCCTGTTCGATGTGTCAGGTGTGGCCGGCACAGCTCAACAATCTACTGTAGGAAATCTCTGTCCACCCCATAGCGCTTACTATCTCCAGCTCATGTAGCCCCTGGTAGGTTACCCTGGGTCTGTAAAGTCTTCTCTGTCACCTCACTGAGGGTTGTTCGGCAGCATTCACATCCTCACCACCCTCAGCCTTCTGTACATGTTGGTCTATGTTGCCTGCTGCAGCCCTTCTCATTTGGTTGGATTGTTTCATAAAATGTCCCCTCATGTATACACCGGTGGTGCAGAATGTGGAAAAAATCCATGTGTATGGTGCTTGCTCACTTTATCGTAGTGTTCTGGTCCGGGCTGGGCCTGTAATCTGCTGATTGTGCTAATTATCACCTGTTTGCGCAGCTTGTTCACCGTGAATACTCTCCTACTGCTGTTGTCCCTCCCAATTGCACTAGGCAGGTATAGACACACCCCTAGCTTAGGCATGCTAAGGCAGGAGCAATCCTGAGACACAGGGCTCCAATGTACGTACAGTATGCCTGACACTCCCTCCCATGCTTTCACCTATATTCGAGTCCTGCACCCGGCTATCTATACACATACACTTTTGAGATCTGCATCACACCCTCGGGATAAATGGGATTCACTATTTCCACCTAATTTGCATAGTATTGTCTTCTAATGCATAGTTACATGACCCATACTGAGCCTCCAAAATAATAACCACTGCTTACTGTCGCACAGATCCACACACAACTGGTTAAAAGCACCTTACTATCACCGTATTCAATGTCCCTTGTTCTTCCCAGCAACAAAGTAACCGGTCTCTACATGCCTCGAACCCAGGACCCTGCACACCACAGATTATGTGCTTTACCACTAAGCCATGGCAGATATACATGCATCTGAGGAGATCACGTACAGATCATTCAGCACAGGCATTCAACAGTATAGGACATGTATTCCATCATATAGATTTATGTGTGCTAATGTCTATATATATATATATATATATATATATATATATATATATATATATATATATATATACACACACACACACACACACACACACACACGCACACACACATAGATATACACACACATATGTAAATATAGAATATATATCACAACAGCGGACCACATGACACCAAAGCATTAGACAAGAATGAAAAGGAAACCACATGTGCCTCCTGCATTATGTACTGGTGTTACTATCAAGGCAAGTGTGTTTCATTGCATCACACAGGTCAGACTCTATTAAGGGTAAGATTAGGGCTGCTGATATTTACTCACCAGACCTACTGGTGAATGTATGTGTATGTCTTGCCAACCCAGTCTTTTGGGCGATTGTGACATGTATGGACACTAGATAGGAAAACAACAAAACACGCTCAACACATCCTGGAGCTAGCCACTCACAGATGCCAACACATAAGATATGACTGCCAAACACACACACCTGTCATGCCTTGAAATAGAACACCTACCTATCTATTCTATCACACTACAGTGTTATGCAGTTACAGAATGTGCTATCGAGATTACTGGGACACAGCACTCCCAGAGGCATACTTCTAGATGGGTGACATCATCAGCAATGGAAAAAACGCCGATAGGGAGTGTATGGAGTGTGAGCAGTCTAAAAGCATTATTCTGTCCTCAGGCAGATAGAAACACACACACACACAGTTGGCATGGCTGGGATTAAAACACAGATCTAACTACCTTATCACACTACAGCATTACACAGTTACAGAATGTGCTACCGAGACTACTGGATCACAACACTCCCAGAGGCATACTTCTAGGTGGGTGACATCATCAGCAATGGAAAAGACACTGATAGGGATTGTATGGAGTGTGAGCAGTCTAAAAGCATTACTCTGTCCCCAGGCAGATGGAAACACACACACAAAATTGGCATGGCTGGGATTAGAACATAGACCTAACTACCTTATCACACTACAGCATTACGCAGTTACAGAATGCGCTACCAAGATTACTGGATCACAGCATTCCCAGAGGCATACTTCTAGGTGGGTGACATCATCAGCAATGGAAAAGATGTCAATAGGGATTGTATGGAGTGTGAGCAGTCTAAAAGCATTACTCTGTCCCCAGGCAGATGGAAACACACACGCACAATTGGCATGGCTGGGATTAGAACATAGACCTAACTACCTTGCCTTAGGCAGTTACAGAACATGCTCCCAAGATTACTGGATCACTGTACTCCCAGAGGGATACTTCTAGGTGGGTGATATCATCAGCAATGGAAAAGACACTGATAGGGATTGTATGGAGTGTGACCAGTCTAAAAGCATTACTCTGTCCCCAGGCAGATGGAGACAAACACACGCCAGTGGTGTGATCAGGACAACTACCTATCTATGGACCACTATTACAACAGTACATAGATACGAGATGCGCAACAGACACTACAACTTTCAAGACTGTCAATATGACCTTCTAGGAATGCGGACATCGACATGGATGCTGGCAGTTACGATGTACATACCTGTGAACCAGTGTGTTCAATGTAGAAATCCATCCTGAAGTGGGGTATGGCCATCTGTTGCCTGGACGACCACTATCACTATACAGTATTACAATGGCCATGCCCATACACATAGAGGTATATAACCGACACAAGGTGTCACTGGGCATGCTCACACACTTAGTAGCACACGTCCATTTGGAATGCACTATGTGTCCATCTACACAACGTCATACTGGCATGCTCACACACTTAGTAGCAAAGGGCTGTTTTGTATGCACTCTGATTCTAAACATGGAAGGGCACAGTGTGTCGATAGTTGTCATTGTTAGCATGAATGCTGCACTACATTTATCTGATACCGGTCTTCTACACAACGTCTGCTGCTGTCCATCACCTTAGATGTACCAATCTAAACCTGGCACACTAATACCACCCATGGTGATGTCCTGCCAGGATTGGCTACTTCGCCCATATAGTGCCATTCATAGAAGAATGTCCTGAGACCAGGTTAACACCCTGACACCTAGAGGACAACTGCATTGTATGTGTATGCTAAATAGTGCTAGATGTGTAGCGTTCGTAATCACAGCTGCCAATCTAGATCCAACAATGGGGAATACTGACATCTGTGCAGTGAGGAACACCTGGCTGAAGGCTCAGTTGTGCACAATAGCACTACCACCCTATACCTCAGATACAGACATGTGAGCCATAACACCATTATGGACCGCTTCAGGCAGTGGTGTCCCCACGTACATGAAGGCCACTCACATGTACTGACCAGTACACCCTCAAAAGCCATCACAGATGTGTCAGGTGCAGATCACAGTGTCAAAAGCTGCATTCTAGGATGTAGCCCTCAGACATCACCATGTCCTTGGACCAGCAACACACATCCATACATGTGGCAGAGCACACATTAGTACAACACCTTGTTACCCATGACCAGTGGACTGTACCCAGCTCTACAGCAGCTGTGCAGACTACACATGTACTGACACAGTTCCATCATGTGTTATGCAATGCAATGATACCACTGTTCATAACCAGGTCGGCTGTACACATAACAGGGGCCCTGGGTCATATAGAGCTGTAACAGATGACTGTTGCTGTACACCAGTAAACACACTCATGTTTGGATATGACATACATGTACCTGCCGTGGATATGTACATGCCCCACACACACACAACACATATGTACATAGCATAGCTGTTGCTGTCCTTCGTGCAGACAGGTGGCTACAGCAATTACACACATGCACATGGCTGTTAAATGTTAACAGTATATAAGGTATGATAGCAATGTTGACTGAGTTAACATTCCCTCTGTACTGGTTACCCATGAAAACTATCATATCATACAACAGTCCATATGTCATGTATGTCATTACACATGTCCACCATTTGCAATGCCTACAAACATGGCTAAATGACAGGAATGTAGGACCTACACACATGTACATGTAGTGGTGTGCATTCAGCTACCATGCGTGTGCAGTAGCTGATGTTTGCAGGTGATCTGAGTCTTACTACAACATGTAGTTGCAATGCAGCCCCATCATTGCCAACTGTATATGGTGAAATACTGACAGTACGGTAAGATGTACATCAGGTATGGACGGATGTGTGGACATAAAGTAGTGGGCCAAATTTGCAGATGGATGTTTGCTGAAGACAGCTCACAGGTGTGCCACAAACCGTCTTACCATAACATGTGCAAACACTAAGCTATGTTTCTGTTAATTGAAAGGGAAGACATACAACCTACACAGCGGTCAGGGTGTCAGTGACTGTAAATCACTTGACACCTGTAACACTTAAGACCTCCCGTGTGCATATATCAGTACAATTGCCAAAGGTAGCATCAGTACACATTGTAATGCGGACAATACTGCTGCATGTCTGTCATACGTATCATAAGATAGCAGGTGTTTGATTCACAGTACTGCAATGTGTATTTGCTTGTGTGTAGATATATGCCACGTATGGTGGGGAATACATCCCAATTGTTACTCACACCCCTGTACTCTGTTGTAGAGATCTGTACATACTGCAGTGTAGAAAGCAAGGCATAGGCAGGGGTGGGGTGTGTATCACACACATGTGAGTTATCTGTATGTGCATGACATAGGTGCATTCAATTGTGGACTCCACAGTGTGTGTGTGTGTGTGTGTGTGTGTGTGTGTGTGTGTATGGCTGTCTGGTCCATGGAGTGAGGATGTATGCTACCATAGTGAACAGATAGGACCCTTAACCCCTCCAGGTGATGCAATCTACTACCCTGTTGATGCCATCGATCTTAGGCGTTACTGACTACCTATACATGTTCATTCTCAGTGTCGCGTCATGTGGGTGCACAGTACTGTAATGGTGATTACCACATAGGCAGGGGTCCTCACCTCAACACTATCAAGTGTGTGTGTGTATGTTACAGTGTCATTGACCCCATGGGTGTGGGCATGTCACTGTGTCTGAATACATGCGCGCGAATACCTGTGTGTGTGTGTGTGTGTGTGTGTGTGTGTGTGTGTGTGTGTGTGTGTGTGTGTGTGTGTGTGTGTGTGTGTTCTCATCCTGTAATGTGAATATGTATTACTGCTACACAGTGAGGCCTCAAGCTATCAACTGGCCTCTACCCTTGACATCAGCTAGACCGCTATGTAAACTCCCCGCCCCATGTAACTGTACCTGTGATGTCACCCGGTATGGATGTCACGTCTCTAGCCACTGTAGCTTAGTACACAACTCACATGCTCCTGGATCAGTAGATGTGTAGACATCTTTGGAATGTCAGCCTTTCTAACAGTGAAGTTGAAGCTACGTATAGTATGCTGGTGTTGCCATACATGCCTGTGAGTAGTCCACATTTACACATGGGAAACTGCAAACACTGGTGCTCAATGTCACATGCAATTAGACCTGAAGGAGGGAAGCAGGGCATCATTACCAACATGCTGTTACTGTTGTTACCAAGACACATAGTGTGAACAGAAAACAATGCATTCTAAACCTGTACTACATTGTATGTCTGCTGCGTGCCAACAGTACACAACAATTGTAATATACACTTATCTCTCTATTATGTTCACCCTGTGCATCAGACCATATGAGAATGTCCCTGCACCGATGGTGTGGATGACAGGGATGCTGCACAGGCATCATCATATGCACAGGGTGATAATGTTTTCCAGGGACCTAGGCTGCACCAGTGGATGACATCATGTGTGTGGGTTAGGGCCTGTGATCTAATTGGCCATATGTGGCTGTTATGCTTGTGAGTGTTGCAGTGCCCTACAGATGTTTCTGGTGTGTGCATGTATGTGTGCACACAGGTCTGCCATGTTTCTGGCCTACACAGGGGTATTATTGACAGCTCCAGACTGTACAGACCAGGATTTACAGCTCACAGTGTCCGGCCATGGCAACATGACCTGTGCCTGCCAGGGGTTGCACAAGCACTACCAGGCAGAGGTACAAATTGGGTACTGTCCGATGACACATGTCCACTGGAACCGTGTCCCCATTGGGACCATCCCGGGCCACATCCATGTGGCCTGCTGTGTCCTGGTGTGGACAGCGCAGCACCAGATGCACTGCTGCTGCTGCTACCGCCACTACGGGAGCGGGCATGTGAGGTAGCTCATACAAGTAGACCTGCACCAGGTGATGTAGCTGGCCTACGTCCATGTGCCCTATGCCTCACTCCTACCAGATGTTCCAGCACAGGCAGCTCATGCTCGTGGATTGTCATGCCACGGTCAAGGATTCCAACCATGTCACCCATTCATCTGTCCAAAACTTCAGCAATCTGCTGTTGAGCATTTGCCAATGCCTGAATGTTGTCGTTTAAAGAACAGATAGCAGCCCTCTGAAGCCTCTACCCTTCTCTGTTCTGCCATTCAGCACATACCTGTGCCGCCATTACAGTCTGAAACATGCATCTGGTGACACCAGCTGCTGCATCTGTCCTGCAGGGGCATGTCGGCCATAGGCCCACCTTCGAACAGCACTGGCCACATGCCTGTGTGGCACATCTGCAGTCATTTGACTGACACCATGGGGTGAATACACACCTTCCGTAGCCACCACATGTTCCTGTTCCAAGCTACCACATGCTAACTGACCTTCCTCTATGGCCACTGGTGATGACGTATGTCTTGGCATGAGAACTGTGTGCAGGGATGAGGGGGATATAGGTGGAATGGCAACCAATGGCACAGATTCAGCCCCTGACAACCCTGCCTGTGCCTCAAGCATATGTTCATCATCACTGCTAGAGTCCGTGGGGACACTAACATCAGATGGACCACAGGAGGGTAACGGACCTACATCACCTGTGAAGGCAAACAAAGACTCTACATTACAATACAGACACCCCCCCCCCCCCCACACACACACACACACACACACACACACACACACACAGCTCAGACAACAATAGTGGTAGTTATCATACATCCCTGGGTTGCACACAACAGCAAGCATGTGTCATAGCAGAAACCATGCATTTCACACAATCATGGTAGTAAGCATGCAATCCTGTGTTACACCATGTGGACCAGCACAGGTTGACAGTACACATGCCTGATGTGAGGCATATCACCTTGACATTAACATGTAGTATGACGTAATCTGCTGACGTGTGCATTGACATGCATACATGTTTGACACAATGGTGTCCTGACACATGTACAGTGGTGTAATGGTGTCACATTGCAGTGTTGTCCGTACACCTTACAGATAAAATGCACTTTTAGCAGATGTGCATGACCATTGAAGGGTATTATGTGGCGTCTATATTGCTATACAGTGTGACGTACAGACACAGTGCCATTGCATGGAATCATGAAGTGTCTCTATTGCTATACAGTGTGGATTACACACACAGTGCATAACCATGACTGCGTACATTCACAGTACATATATACTGTGGATTGTGACCCACATCGCTGAGGTGTATACACACTAAACCATGATGTGTAATGTGTGACAAGTCACCGAAGGACTTACGGATGACACCCCTGCACATCTGCTAGCATATCTTAGCTGCCTGGCAACCATGTTCACACATGGCAGACTTGTCAATACACCATGTCCCACGTGACATTTGTGTACCACACACACGAGGTGCACAGCTGACAGTGATGTCCAATAGCAGCAAGGGAAATGTACTGTATCTGTGGCCTGATGTGGTTGTCTGTGTATGTATGTGGATGCTGTACAAGTGACTACTGTCATGCTGTGACACAGTCATGATGTTCAACACATCTTATGTGGTCGAATTAAGTGACGCCTCCACAAGCTGTGCATAGGCTTTTAGGGTGTCCAGTGTCCCACATCTGCAATATAACCATTCAACAAAGGCTATAGTTGGACCATGTGTAGCCAATGTACAACAGGGTGTACACACAAACACATCACATCTACTGTGTGTTGCTACATGTCTCTGGCCATCCTCCATGGCCATGTGTGAACATGTGTTGGCCAAACGGTTGTGATGGCCATCTATCTCACATTTGTGTGTTGTCCCATATGACATACACCCATCGATTTCAGATACTCCACTGTCCACAGGGTTATGCAGACAAAGGGTTGTATGTTTGGTATGTGGGGTATGATTTATGGGATAGTGAGACAATGTTGCAGCCGGACCACTACATGTCATGGACATGTCAGATGGCACATCACAATATGTGCACTCATTGCAGGGGCATATTCCATAATGGTGAATCCTGTGAGCTGCCCATACTCCAGCTCACTGTGTAGTACTGTTTCTGTACCCCACATGTGTGCTTCTGATGTATAGTACATATTCCTACATCGAACAACACCTCCACTGTTGTATGCACAGCTGTCCACACATCTAGCAATGACAGTTTCTGTGGCTTCATGTCGGTGTTTCACCTAGTTTGTAAGTATTGCACATGGGTAGCCAATGTGATGGATTGAAGATGTGACCTGTATATTGTGACCAAACCATACATTATGTGTACATGTGTTAACTGGCCACATGGCGAATAGATCTGTGCATTAACATGCCTGATACTTATAACTGTCTCACCTGCAATGGCCTGCTATCTCTGCGGCATGCCAGAAGTACCTATATAGGGGTGACACAGCAGTATGATCATTAGCTATGACTGTATGACAGCTACAGGGTGCAATGTGCATGTTAACACATTCGCCAGCAGAATAGGATATACTATGGAGTATGCACATGTGTGCATACACAGAATAGCATACTATAGTATGCGGCATGTGTGTATACATGCCTTGCATATGATGTTACATTACATATTGTACAGTGACACATGCAACTAAATGGGATATAATAGTTATATGTGCAGTTGTGACTTACCAGGCAACTCCAGGCTCAGTGGTTGAGAGACACCCATCGCCACGATGGCAGCTAGGGTTTGTGGATGCTGTTCTGATGGTGTCCCCAGGTTGTCCAGTAGCTCCTCGGTACATGTGAGTGGGGGCTGGGTTGGTGGCCCACCACCTGTTGCACCTTGTTCCATGGCAATTGCATTCTTATGCTGTTTTGCACATCTGATCAGGTCCATGCAGTGTCTGCGCATTTGCTGGTATGTGCAGTTATGGCCACCCACATCATTAGCCCTCCTGCAAAGTTCCTGCCACAGGTCATCACGCTGCTGTGCATGCTGTGGCACATGGCTAAACAAGACATCATAGTTATGTTGGAGGTAAGGTATAAGGGCCTCATCCTCAAAGCAGGTATAAGCTGGGAGCCTTACTCAAAGCATATCTGGAAGACATAATGATGGAGACAGGTCACAGTATCTCAGAAATGCACAGAGATACAGCTGCACATACATGTGTATTACATTTAGTACATATGAACAGTTGTCTTTGCAAATCTTCATGACACTGACACCACTGACATGTTTGTGTCACACACATGTGACACCCAATGCGGATTGGATATTATCACCATATATGTGTGTCACCTGATTACATTGCTCATACTCCATGTGAACGCTATATTGATGTGGGCATGTCTGTTTGCCTTTACTGGTGTTCTTACCTATCAGCACATGCCTGGATGTTTCCACATTAATGCTGTTGACCTTGATGCTGTGTATATGCCACATATAAACACATACAGTGCCTTAACAGACATGACCTGTGACAATGCAGACATGCACACGGAAACCTTTACATGCATTTGTTTTGCCATATACATCTACACAGCACTGTACAGCAGTTCAACATCCTGCCACATATCGCCTGTGTTGCACATGTGATACCCATGGGACAATGGCTAGCCGGATGGTATTTGCAGGGATGGTTATCAACTATAGCATTTACGGCCAAGGTAATGTAGTAGTCTTTATGCCCTGGGCCATATATGAGCATAGGATGTAAGGGTTTCTAGCTGTAGCCGACAGCCATGTCTCCGGCACCAGGTGAAGCAGTGCCACATAACTGATCCAGATGGTTAATGATATATCTACCATGCGGTCATCACACCATGTCTGACAGAGGTGAAATGTGCATCTTTGCTGGACAGGGTTGCATGGTATGGCAGGAGTATGTAACGTGTATGTCACAAGGATCTGTCCAGCATGTGGCGATCCTTGTACTAGAAAGGTGGATGTCCATGACGTATGTATTTCAGATCAGGATATGTACATGTAGCATGTCCAACATAATAGTGTTGGACATGTCTTTATGCAGAGTAGGCATCATGCTACATAGTGGAAATGAGGATTGTGAAGGCTGGTGTTTCCCATTCAAACATGGGTAATACCCCTTAAAGGTGATATGTGATCCGATATTGGTCACTTGAGTGATGAGAATGGCTGTACAATGATCTTCATGCTCATGGATGGCACCCTGTCATGACTAGGGTTGCCTCTTATAACTACCTAATAGGCTAGGTGATGCCACTAGCTCAGGGCAGTAAACTGCACAGCACCATCCCTTACAAACAGTGTCCATTATGTTGACCGCTGCCTAGGTGGTAGTTCATGGGTACGGGGTTATTAACCTAGCAGTGACAATGCAATATGCAGCTGTCAGATTGTACACATATGTCATGCACCTCACCCACAAAGCCCATTCTGTATGTTGTCCACAACACTGAGTCAGCTATTGCTCCTAGGTCATAGCCATTCACATACTTACATACACAAATGCCTCCCATTTGTCTGTGTGGTATGGGCTACAATGAGGGGGAGTACAATGAATTAACCCTTTTTTACTGTAGCTGCCACTGGTGTGATATGCCCATATCACACAGACACCTTTTGTAGTGTTGGTTCTGTCAACAGGCCACTGGCAGAACACTCCTGTGACATACAAAGGTACATCTAGTATACTGACTGTAGGTGGAACACAGTATGGGTGATGATGTCCTATGACCTGTCATAGGTATGATATGCAGTGTAAAATCAACTGTACTGCCATCTCCATCTGTACTGCTAGCAACATATACGTTGATTAAGGTTCATGGACTTTCAGAACAGACTCAGCAGGGTAATAGTGCAGTGCCTCCCATTATGAGTGGTGTCTCTACTTTGTGGGTTGTGATAACTTTTGGTGTGCACCATTCAGTGTTTTCACAGACTGACATGAAGCTATGTTTTACATGATGTGTATGTGTAGAGCAAACTGTTTTGCCATATATGTATGATACAACCAGGGATGTGGACAGGTCACATGCAGCCTGAGTGCACCTTGTACCATCATAGTTATGGTTATAGGGGCTCTGTAGTGTTCATGGATATGTGATTGTGTACCTGTTGGGGAGGGCAGTGTGTTTATGTTATCCAACACCCTATCTGTATTGCTTATTCATGCTCAGCACTTGTTCAGAACATGTAAGCACTTCATGAGCTAGAAATTACTATAGCACTCGATCCTCCTCATTTCCTACAGGTAAACACTGTTTGTACTTACATTTCCAGCTTGCTTAGAGTAAAACAGCTGTTGTACACACTTTCCTCACATATCTAGTGAGAAATAGTTAAATATTCAGGCATGTCCAAGTGTCAATTCCCAGTGTTATCGCCTGTCTATATGATGAATATGGGCATTATGAGACAATATAGAAAGTGTCTAGTGTACACAGTCAATGCTCCCCTCCTAACATACAACACTACAACCTGTGGGAGATGCACATATGTAGCCATGCTGGAGGTAAAGCTCTCTCCAACCCAGACTGAACCTGGCAATCATGTGGGGATGTTAAGTGTTTACACCACACCACACTCATCACATAGTCTCACTAGATCTCCACCACCACAGGCCACACATAGTAAGACTACAACATTTGCAGAGCCTCTCAATACTACTCTGTGTAGGCAACAGAGAACTCCAAAGCAAAAATGCAGGCAGCGCCCATCACCCAACACAACACCAATTACTTATAGCCCACAGACTCAGTGTGCCCATCAACTACAGCCAATAGGGCGACATAACATACCCAACACACTAGTCATAGGTGACTCTATAGGCGGTCACACTGATGTCCCACTCATCAGGCTACACAAGGTGATAGTCACTTTCAGCTGGCTGTCGGGTAACAGGATCCGCAACATAACCTATGCACTCAGGTCACTCCTCAACAGGTACAATATGACTGTGTCATTCTCCATGTTAGTGTGAATGCCCTGCGATGTAACTTCCTGGACTACATGTACAGAGCCATGGAATAGCTCTCCGATCTTGTAGCCCAGGCAAGTATTGCCCTAGCCCTGAGAAGAATTCTGCATTCATCCCGTCTGATAAAGCAGTACAAGGGCTGAATTATTCACTTCTACAGTTGGCTATGCTTCTGGTGTCATTCCAAGGGTATCCAGTATCTGCCTGCTTTGAGTGACATGCTTGACAGAACACGATGCTTTGGCACAGATGGCCTGCACCTGTCGGCCCTGGGATTACGGATAATGTCTAAGGCTCTTATTGCTCCTATAGTGCCTGTTTTAGGCACGGTTCAAATAACATATTCACCACCATAACACGAACAGGCAAACAAAACCTGAGGGTAATGCTACTCAATGCTTGACATCTTCATCTCAAACGCACTCACCCAAGGCACTCCTTGTAATGGACCACTTCGATATCTCTGCAGTGACTGCGACCTGCTTCTAGGCTCCTGAGAGCACCCCTGCACTAACAGGCTATTACTCAGACCACACCTTTCAGTCATGTAACCAGGACCGGAACACCCACGGTGGAGGTGTGTCCATATTTCCCAAGGATATACACACCTCCAGGCTGGTTGATAGCACAATGCATCAGAGGTAATCCAAGTGCAACTAACTGTGGCCATAACTACTATAGAAATTGTAGCTTGCTACAGATTCCACACCATACCCCACGGTTAACAGTCCTCACTTCTTGGTGTACTGGAAAGTAGGATTCAAACAGAAACTACTGATGTGTGACTGACACTACCCCACCATTAACTGGGATACCTACTCATGTACTGACACAATAGGCCAATGCTTTCTGGGATTCATAACCTCCATTCGGCTGGATCAACCTATCCGCACCACCACCAGGGCCAACAATACCTTAGACCTGGACATTACCAACATGTGTGACTGGTGTTCCACACCTGGGGTTATCTCCTCGTTGGTCAGATTCAAACGTATGCTAATCACCCTTGTTATCCACATCCCAGCACCACACCCTTTATGGAAAACACAGTACAATATTTCTACAAAGCCAACTTCAGGCTTCTTATGACAGCAGTAGCAAACGTCATGACACCCATGCAGATGGACAATATAGTTACAACCACTGAATCATACACAACTGCACTTAATTAGCACTTACACAACTGCATGGATAATGCTATCCCAAACAGAGCCATGATGGTACCCACCGGAAAATGGACGCCACTCTGGGGGTCCACTGCCATGGACATAATGTACAACAGAAGGAGGAGACTGTTGCAAAGTAGAGTACAATCCCATGAGTGGGGTAGCTCCCAGGTCAGCCTCACTAGGAATCTGAGATCCCTTATTACATCCTCCAAAGCTAGCTATGTAAACATTACTGTGACTCATTCCAAGGACTACCACAAAGCGTTCTAGAGGTATGTCACTACTCTCGATGGCGATACCCACATCTGCTCTGACATACAGCGGTTAGGCACGAACATTACAGAACTGACTGATATTGGCAACATCCTGGCAGATAGGTTCAGTGCTAACTTTACACCCCTCTCACACCCTAAAGGGCCCAAATCTATACAGGAACAATGCAGAGTCCCTGTGGACACAACTACGCAGTTACAAGCTGCACTCTCTAAAGCCAGGAACACAGAATCCTTGTGACCGTACAACATCCCAGGCTGCGATTTACACAAACTTCAGAACAAAATGGCTCCCCACTTGGGCACCAAATTCACTAATAGCCTTGCATCAGGCATTGTGGCCCCTGAATGGCACACAACAACAGTTATCACACTCCACAAAGGTGGCGCCACAATGGACCAGGGGAACTATTGCCCTATACGCCTGACGAGACTGTTCTGCAAGGCTATGGAGCACATCATCATGGATCTCATTCACAGAGACATTAGTGGCCTCCAAACCTTTGATCCCACCCAGTTTTGATTTGTTAGGGCCAGACCATGACTCCTAAACCTGGTGGAGTCCTTTGAGACAGTTACCAAGGCAGTAGATGAGGGTAAGGAGGTCCACACAGCCTACCTTGTCCTCTCAATGGCTTTCAACACCATTCCCCATTCTGGTATTGTCAACATACACATCCATCTGCACATCAACCCCTACGTCACGAGATGTTATGCAAAGTGGCTCACGGACAGAACCCACACAGTGAGGGTAGCATACTCTAATTCCTACTGTAAATCAGTTACAATTGGCGTCCCCCAGTCCTCGGTCATACGACCCTTCATGTTCGGTATATGTTTCTCTGAGGTACAGCCTAGCACAGAAGGACTTACCCTGAATAGGTTTGCAGACGACTGCAAACTAGGGGCCATGATTGATTCAGCAGCTGATACAGGCACCATCCATAAGGGTGTCACTGGGACGGATACCTGGTGTCAATAACATGGCCTCAAGCTGCATGCCACAGGGTACATAGACATCCCCTTTGGAATACACCGATCACCTGCTGACTATCACATAGGTGGTAGTCCCCTACATATATAAGACATAATAAGGGATCTTATAACCCAAGTAGATAGCACCCACTCCTTTGATAACCATATTGCCAAGGTGGCGTGGATATCCTTCTACGTGGCCACCCTACTCTCTAATGGGTTTGTAGCCAGAACAAAGGCAGCCATTGTACCTCTCCACTCATGACTTATGAAACACGTTAAAGGGTACAACACCCCATTTGGGATGTACCTTGCGAGACAACAGCAATGGCTTTAAATACCACAACATTAACACACCAAGAGGATTACTGACCTCCAAAGGATGACGTATGCAACCCAACTACAGAAACCCCAACTGTACTCATTTGCATACTGCATACTCAGAGGTGATCTCTGCTGAACATACAAGGCCCATGTACAAAACAATATTGATGGATATGCTCCACATAAGCAAAAGCCACTGAGAGCCACATGCTCTGGGATATGTACCTAAATGCAACAATGACAAGGACGTGCTGGAGAGATACATTCCTGACCTGGACACTCACCATGCTTTGGACATGATTCCTATGTACATCAGGCAGGGACCCTCACTAGCACTCTTCAAGAGATACCTCGATGGGTGGATGGGAGACAGACATGTATGCCAGGGATCACTGCATTGGCTCTGCTGTACAGAGGTGCAGGAAACAAATGGCTCTGCTGTTCACAGGCACAGGACACTAACCTAGGGAGGTGCCGCAAGTGAAAACACTGTAGTTAGGCTTACAAATGGACTTGGCCAGACAGCATAGTACCTACCTATGTATCTATGAATCTATTACATGTCCTTTGTGCATGGATAATTGACTAGCTCTTCCATTTCAATTGGCTATCATGCTGATACTCTGTCTGGTGACTACAAGTCATATGTATCCTGTTATTGTGTATTGTACATGCCAATAGACATACCTGATGTTTGCATAATATAACAGTAATGCTATGTAAAATGTTAGACATATCTACCTACAATACTGTACATTTCACATTTTTGCAACAATATCCCATAATGCAAATCATAATTGCACAGCAGGTCCACCTTAGACATGTTATTCTCAGTTATACACCCATACATATGCCTACTGTTACAGTATATCAACATATACTATACCCTATTATGGCACGTACTTGTTGGACAAACCCTGCCACTGATAGCAGCTGGAGTGGAATTGTTGTGTTTAAAGTCCTTATGTAGCATCCCTTGTGGTGTATGAGATGTTTACCTTGTGGCCCACAGCAGTACACACATTTTCTACGAGCGTTACTATGCTCAACAATACATCACTACATAATACCTTTTCCCACTATATGCATTGCATACACTTTCATTAATACAGAACAGGCACTACATACACTAACAAACTGAGTGTTCTACATACCTTCTTAGTAGTCCGAGCTGACAATAATATCAGTCCTATTCCTTTTTTGTTTTAACGGTTTTCTCGTATGTACATACGGTTTGAATGTATGACAAGCCATCCTTTTATACGTAGATACCAGTAACATGTGGTATCCTGCCACCAATTGGTGTTCCGGAGTAGATGATTACATGCACATCAGCTGTGCAGCTACTCCATTAGCCAATTACATGGCAACAGTGGGGTATAATTGAATGCTCCACTTGGGCATTATCCCTTTGCCCTACCTTTGAGGAAGATGGCCTGGATGTGTTGTTTGTGATGAATTGCAACAGCTATAGGGAGAGACACAGAGATTTTTTACTTCATGTCCCCCGTGGATTGTGTGTAATGGCTAGAGGATGTAGTTCTACATGTGAGTGTAGCTGTTATATCAACCGTCTGATACGGGACTATTGCAAACAAAACCTGTAACATCGGCGTCTGTTCCATTGTACAATAGCAACGATTTCACATAGGGCCATTATAGTGTGTCTCTCACAAGGTATGTTAAGGCTTCTGCAGATGTCATAGAGTGAGTGGATGTTTGTGATATAATTACAGTCTGTATTGCAATTGTTTCGGGTGTGTGAGAGATGTAGGTGGGTGTGCATAGCAAATGAAGGTGTGTGGGAACTGCATTTATACATATTCCATATGTGTGTGAGGGCGCCTTCACTAATTGCAGACCTATCATTTAGTAGACTAACAGTATGGTTATTGCAGGCTTATTCATTAAGCCATTGTTAATTGGTTCCTATATAGCATGTGGGTGATGCTGGTCCTTCAATCCCTTCAGAAATACATTGGTATGTAATGAAATGTTGCTACATGAAAGCTGTCTCGTGTATTTCTGTCACATATATTAGCACTCATTGGAGTCGTGTTGGTGAATGAACCTCTTTGGCTTGGGTTGCCACCTTTTTAAATGGCCATAGTGGGACATTTGCAGGACACACATCAGATTTCAGAGGCCGACACATACCCACGGTCAGTAGAAAGTATAGAACTTTACATATATGCCTATATAAAAGCTTATATTCTTGTAGCGGTTTACTTGCTTATCCTGTTTCTTGTTACATGTAGGTATGTTAGATCATCTTCTTTCGGCTGTTCCCATTAGGGGTCACCACAGTGGATCATCTGTTTCCATTTCTTCCTGTCCTCTGCATCATGCTCTTTCACACCAACCACCTGCATGTCCTCTCTCACCACATCCATAAACCTCATCTTAGGCCTTCCTCTTTTCCTCTTACCTGGCAGCTCCATCCTTAGCATCCTTTTCCCAATATACCCAGCATCCCTCCTCAGCACATGTCCACACCAACGCATTATCACCTCTCTTGCTTTGTCTCCAAACTGTCCAACCTGAGCTGACCCTCTAATATACTGATTCCTAATCCTGTCCATCCTAGTCACACCCAGTGCAAATCTTAACATCTTTAACTCTGCCACATCCAGCTCTGACTCCTGCCTTTTCAACAATGCTACCGTCTCCAACCCATATAACATAGCTGGTCTCACTACCCTCTTGTAGACCTTCCCTTTCACTCTTATTGGTATCCGTCTGTCACAAATCACTCCTGACACTCTTCTCCACCCATTCCACCCTGCCTGTACTCTCTTTTTTACCTCTCTTCCACACTCACCATTACTCTGAACCGTTGATCCCAAGTATTTAAACTCATCCACGTTTACCAACTCTACTCCCTGCATCCTCACCATTCCTCTACCTTCCCTCTCATTTACACACAAATATATTCTGTTTTAGCCCTGCTGATCTTCATTCCTTTCCTCTCTAACGCATATATCCACCTCTCCAGGGTCTCCTCAACCTGGTCCCTACTCTCACTACATATCACAATGTCATCTGCAAACATCATAGTCCACGGGGCCTCCTGTCTAATCTCATCTGTCAACCTATCCATCACCACTGCAAATAAGAAAGGGCTCAGAGCTGATCCTTGATGTAATCCCACCTCCACCTTAAACATATCTGTAACTCCCACCGCAATCCTACCAATGTCACACTACCCTTGTACATATCCTGTACCACTCTTACATACTTCTCTGCCACTCCCGACTTCCTCATACAATACCACAAGTCCTCTCTAGGCACCCTGTAATATGCTTTCTCTAAGTCCACAAAGACACAATGCAACTCCTTCTGACCTTCTCTGTATTTCTCCAACAACACTCTCAGAGCAAATATTGCATCTGTAGTGCTCTTTCCTGGCATGAAACCATACTACTGATCACTAATCATCACCTCCCTTCTTAACCTAGCTTCCACTACTCTTTCCCATAACTTCAAGCTGTGACTGATCAGTTTTATCCCTCTGTAGTTACTGCAGCTCTGCACATCACCCTTATTCTTAAAGGTAGGTAGCAAAACAATTTTTCTCCATTCCTCGGGCATCCTCTGACTTTCCAAAATTTCATTAAACAATCTGGTTAAAAATTCCACTGCCATTTCTCCTAAGCACCTCCATGCTTCCACTGGCATGTCATCTGGGTCAACAGCCTTTCCATTCTTCATCCTCTTCATAGCTGTCCTTACTTCCTCCTTGCTAATCTCCTCACTTCCTGATTCACTATCCCCACATCATCCAACCTTCTCTCTCTCTCATTCTCTTCATTCATCAGCCCTTCAAAGTACTCTTTCCATCTACTCAACACACTATCCTCACTTGTGAGTAAGTTTCCCTCACTGTCCTTTATCACCCTTACCTTCTGCACATCTTTCCCAGCTCTGTCCCTCTGTCTAGCCTATCAGTACAGGTCCTTTTCTCCCTCTTTAGTGTCCAATCTCTCATACAACTCTCTATATGCCTTATCCTTAGCCTTCGCCACCTCTCTCTTTGCCATGCGTCTCATCTCCTTATACTCATGTCTACTTTCTTCATCTCTCTGACAATCCCACTTCTTTGCCAACCTCTTTCTCTGTATACTCTCCTGTACTTCCTCATTTCACCACCATGTCTCCTTGTCCTCCTTCCTCTGTCCAGATGTCACACCAAGCACCTTCCTAGCAGTCTCCCTTACTAGCTCTGCTGTAGTTACCCAGCTATTCAGTAACTCTTCATTTCCTCCCAGTGCCTGTCTTAACTCTTCCCTGAACTCCACCTCACAATCACCCTTTTTTAACTTCCACCATTTAATCCTTGGCACTGCTTTCACACTCCGCCTCCACTTCTTGATCACCAACATCATCCTGCAGACCATCATTCTATGCTGCTTAACTACACTTTCCCCAGTCACCACTTTACAGTCTCCAATCTCCTTCAGACTGGCCCTCCTACATTGGATATAATCCACCTGTGTGCATCTTCCTCTAGATACAGTTGACTATTTTATGCAACCATTACACTAACTATGGAACATGCAGAACATCTCAAGATTGTAGGACATTAGTATTTGTACTCATTTTGGTCAGGACACTATCGCACATAGAGGGACTGCCCCTCGCAAGGTGGGACAGGTGGTAACCCTATGTTTAGCTCATGTCCATAGCACATATTTGTAATAGTGTATTATAGCAATAACCCATGCCTGGGTGTGGGTAATGGTGAATTTACCTGCGGTTGGTGTGGTTTGTTCACGAGGATGAAGCTCGAGTGGCCAAACAAAGACAACCGTGGGTAAATCCAGCATTACCCACACCCAGGTGTGGGTTATTGCTATAATATAGTCTCCATATCCTTTGCTCATAATGTTTGGTCGTGGCGGAATTTGTGATTGCTATGGTCCATATTGTGCACATATATGAAGACTTCAACTGCTGTATACAGCATACCCATGGATTCAGGAATGCACTCACTTCCAACAACCACATTACTATTCACAAACTCCCAAACCCCACAATACCAAACACTCACACTCACAACAGTCAAACTCCCGGAACTAACACAAACAGAGAACACACACACGCACACACAGACACACTGCTACCCATCACATCCAAGCAAACTATCATACACTACATATGGCCAGGTAGCCATGCCCCATACACATCCCATGTGGGTGGCTGCGCCCCCCACACCACACCTACTGTAATAATCTACCACCGAGATAGCACGAACAGACACACGAAGCAAACACACACACACACACACACACACACACACACACACACACACACACACACACACACACACACATTACAGTCCCACGGAAACACACACTGCACTCAGAACACACACTTGCACACGCTACAGCAATCAGAAACACACTTAAACACAGCACCTACCTGGACTGCAGCACCAGAAGCAAGAACTAAATGTCCCTTAACATCGTGATAATAGTACTCGCGGTTCTAGTGTTCCAGTACTGTGGTCCTTCGGTCTTTAAACCTTGTGAGTACACGTGTCGGTATGTAAAGCATTCGGTATTTGGTAGTATCCTATTTATATGTACCTCCATGGTTGTATACATGTTGTTAACTGATCTATATATTTGCATATATATGTATATCCGTATATATCGACATATATCTCTCTATCACCCTTTCTATCTCTATATTATATATATATATATATATATATATATATATATATATATATATATATATATATATAGTTATAGAGACAGAGAGAAAACACACCTTTCTTTGGGTACATGGCGGTGTATACTATTTCCCGAACTCCGCCCTTTTGTGTTTTAACCTGTCACAATACACACCTGCTGTTGGTACATCTCAGGTAGCTTAGTGGTAGGTGATTGTGTACATGGTTGCGTGTTCTACTCCTGGCAGTGGTCGTTTTACCTCTCAGAGCAGGCACTATTAGTGCAAGGGTGAATAATGCAGATTTCAGCTGTTCTGGCCAGCTTTGCTCATGATCTTCACGATATTCAGCAAAGCTTAGACCTGTTTTGCGCATATCCGTGTAGTCATGTTTAAACGATGCTTAATGGCACTTGCCGGCGCATAAACCCGCTAACATGTGCTTAAATGTGCTCTAATGACCTGCATCCAACATCCATTATTCGGATCATCGAAATTACGTAACAGCCTTTGCAGGTCGTGGAACCGGGAACATGCACGAGACAGTCAGTGGCTTTACCACTGGGGCATCTGGGATATATACAAGTGTTATGGTGTTTAGTATGTGGACTCTACTATGGATGTTCCTCCATACTGCAAACAAATGTGTAACTCAGTTAGTTTACATATGGATGATACATATTAATGGTATGTCCAAGTGATGCTTAATGGATGTGCTCCAGCTATGGGAATCCATGTCACAGTGAGCCACATACTGTAATGTGCTACACCTTGTCACAACCATAACTGGAGAATGCTGGGGTGACAGATACCTGTCATGGGTACTCCCCATGTTTTTGGAACTACATCCCTGATTACATTATATGGAGCCCCTCATTAACACACCAGGGAATCCTTGCAGAGTGGGTGGGAAACAGTGGTTACACCCCAGGGATCCCACAATTGGCTCTGCTACACAGAGGGACAGTTAGTTAATCAATGGGGTGGCAACAGCAGACACATTTTGGCTAGGCTAATGAATGGCCTCTGACAATCAGGCATGCACCTACCAATGCACCTAGGAACCTATACATACAGTATCAACACAAGCTGTTAGCTTAATTTACTGTTCATGTGTTGACCTACCTTGTACCAATAGCTGTTGTGTGTACAATAGTTGAGGGCTGCCTATGTAGGATTCACACAGTAGACCACCTATACATGACAATTTACAGGTGGTCATGTGTCTGTGCCATCCATTTTACTGTGTGTGCAGGTGGAGAAGTGTGTCAGTCATAGGGGCCTACACTGTATGTGCTATACATTCCCTCTTTGCCAAGGCATTGGCATATTGGGCTTGCCTCCATCTGCCTACTGGGGCTGGCACAGGGTGTTCGTTCTCTGAATCCCTCTGTGCCTGTGATGCCCTTGGCAATTGCGGTGGACTGTGAGGGCCTTCACCAGTATGTCCCTGCTGCAGCTGTTTCCACAGGATCATATTATGTAGCATGGCACATACTATGAAGATGTGGGCACACGTGCCTGGAGAGTACTGCAAGGCCCCACCAGATATGTTCAAGCAAAGGAACTGTGATTTCAGCATCCCAAATACACTCTATGATGATTCTGGTTTGTGCGTGTGCCTCATTATGTTATTCTTGTATGGGTGTGTGTGCATTTCTGATGGAAGTCATCATCCTTGGCTCCAGTGCATAGCCAGCATCCCCCACATATGGGATGTCCCCCCTGACAAATACCTGGTACAGCTGTGAGGCATGCCAGATGTGGGAGTCATAGTAGTTTCCAGGGCTGCCAGCACACACATCCATTATAATGCCCTGGGCATTGGACATGACCTGGCAGTTGATGGAGTGGTATCCCTCGCGGTTTATGTAGCACCTACCATGCTCACCGGGTGGTGACTTGATATGTATGTGCGTGCAGTCTATTGCACCCAGTACCTCCGGGTAGTCTGCCACATGGTGGAAGAGGCGCATATTGCTGGCCAACTTTTTCTGAGTTTGGGGGAAATATATATGCTCATTGGCATGTGGTAACATGGCATCCAGGAACTGGTGGAGTACCCTGGATGCTGATGCCTGTGAGATCCCCATGATATCTCCAGTTGGCCTTTGAAAGGTACCTGTGGCTAGTATTCTCAAGCTTACACATACCTTCATGTCCACTGGGATGGGTTCCCCTCTGTTGTTTCTGGATCTGAGGCGTGGCCGGCACAGCTCAACAATTTGCTGTATGATGTCCCTGTCCACCCTGTAACGCTCTACTATCTCCAGATCATCTAGCCCCTGGTAGGTTACCCTTGGTCTGAACACTCTTCTCATCCTCTGGGGCCTGAGGTGGTTGTCAGCATCATCCTCCACACCACCTTCAGTCTCCAACACATGGTGATGAATCACAGCTATGGCAGCTCCCAACAAGTACATTGTAAAAGTTCCCCGTCTGTTTACACAGATGGTGCAGTGTTTGGAAATACACAAGTGTGTATGAGGTGCCTTCACACTTTATACTATTGTGCTTTGGACACTGAT
The DNA here is from genome assembly GCF_019279795.1 of Protopterus annectens. Classification (NCBI taxonomy): domain Eukaryota; kingdom Metazoa; phylum Chordata; order Ceratodontiformes; family Protopteridae; genus Protopterus; species Protopterus annectens. The sequence goes on along the minus strand of NC_056725.1, from coordinate 1,441,853,736 downwards.
GATGTCATAGGGTGTGTATGTACAATCAGAGCTGCAGGGTATCTTACTTATGTGTTTTACCACAGGTACTGCTATTGTGGTGCCTTTGGTGTTGAATTACATTTAGCTGCCATGGATCACCTCTTGTCCTTGCCTTCACTTTTCATAACAATTCCCCTCCCATTGTCAGGCATGCATCCAGCAGCCTGCTTTCTTGTTTTGTACTTTCCCAACCCAGGATTGTGTTGCAAAATGTTTTCTATAGCCGATCTACTGCAGGTTTGCTTTACTCTGCAGTGACAGTTTTCTTTTCCTTGCAATCCGGCACCTCCCCTATCCTGTTCTGCAGGTTGCTACTAGCAGCCTTGTTAGCTAGCGTCAATGGCCCACTATGAGTTAATAGGTGTTAATTCCTCAGTTGTACTCCAATTACCCTACTGCGGCATTTCATTATTGTCTTCCCATAACCTTCCTGTTTCAGCTGTGGTGCACGTCACATGCAGCCATTTACCGGGTTTCCAACACATTGTCATCCACGTACATATGCGCTTTCGGTCTCCATGTGTGCTCTCAGCTAAGCAAAGCTATGGCTACATCCACACCTCTATCTTGCAGCTTTGCTTAGCAACAGGCAACCCGGATTAGCAATGCTCCAATGTGCTTACAGCTATGGTGGCACACCCCACTGCTGATGTCATGTATACCTCCAAGCTACTCCTTGGTGTTGTACTGCTGCACCGTATGGTACATCCTTAGGCCAGCGGGACGTTTGCGATTCAATATCAGTATTTGCATAGCATTGACTGCTAATTCATAGTTACCACACCAAACACTGTCACAGACCCTTAGCAACCCTTGCACCTTGGTTGTGGTGTACCATGCATACCATTGACTATTATGGTGAAATCATGATTTGTGTTACATTGCAATTTTATGACATCTGTATATATTTTCCTTGTGTTCCCGTTTGCGCACACATGCCCTGCAGTTGTACTTTGCATTAGTGTGGCCATGACATTAAATGTTATTTTTTATGTGTTGTGCATATTCTTTTTTATGTCATTGGCTGTATATTTAGCCATTGGCATATGTTAACTTTGTAATATGTAAGTTTGGTCCGCTTTCATGGCTCCAATGTTCTGTTTGGAAAAATGTAAACTGTTTTTTTTTGGTTTAAATTTCTGTATGCTTACTCTACGCCTGCACCACTTCATGAATCACTATGTACCTTCATTTGCATGCTGCACTACTGTGCATGGGATGATTAGCATACATGAGCAGAGAGCTGCACAGATCTGGCATACGCTGGTAGTGCACGTGGAATGGATCGTACCTGAATCGTTCGGCGGCCATATTTGGCGTTATACTGCCTACGCTACACCTGCGCCTGGAGCAAGCTTCATGAATCCTGGGGTATATCAAAACTTTAAAAATAAGTAAGGGAAACAGAAAATGCTCTCAGTTCATACATAATAACCTTGCAATTACTATTCATGTTACAAATGTCCTTTCACCCAAGGTATCTATTTTAACATGTGTTTTCCTGTTATTTTAACATTTGATAATGGAACTTTTACCTCCTGTTTTTTTTTTTTCTTAATCTGGAGTAAAAAATCCAAGAAAACCATTCCATCTTTCACAATTACTTCTATTTTATTTAAACTAATCATCTAGAAATGTGTTGCATTTACCAAACTTTCATGTCAGATAATATTATTTAGGTTCTATATTACACCAATGAATGTTCTGATTTAAGGCATTGCCAAATATATATGAAATCCACTATTACATCAGTATCACATCTCCAACAAGTGTATACACATCAATACATTCTAGAGACTTGTAGGAGTATAGAATATTTAGTGAGGAATTTCAACCCCCAAAATATAAACGTTCTCAATATTGCAGCATGTCCAAGGGCTAAGAACTCATTCACATTCAGTATATACAATGTATTACTTACTACTTCCTCCCCAATAATTCTAAACTTGTCTCTTTGCTGTCTTCTTGTTTTACCATTTTTTATACTTTACTTATAACTCCTCTTTGTACCTAGATGTTCTGGTCTGTTCTCTGTCCCCAGATAAATCCACTTTAGACATTCATTCCTTTGGATTGTGTACACTTTCAAAGCCATCATCTTGCCTAATCATTTATTGCTTAATTCTACACTTATACCATAGTGAACACCCCTGCCTGTCTGTTGTTCACATGGCATTATTTTTCCTCCTTCTATCAAAAATGGATTCCAGTCCATTAATCCCTTAAAATCTTTGAGACATCTTGAAATTTCTTGATATTATTTTGTTTAAGAAGTTAAACTAGAGGCCAGCATTTTTTCTCAAATTTAATACTTTTGTAGAGTAGTCGTCGTCAAATCTGATATTATTTTGTTTGAATTTTAAAGGAGCTTTCGTCCATGCAGACTTTAACATAAGATCTTTGTCTATGTAGGATAAAAATTTTACAACTATTGATCTTGGTGAAGATGAGGAAGAAATTGATGCTGGCTTAACAATTGCTCTGTTGGCTCTTTCTATTCCATAAGACAAACCTTCAAGTCTAGTAACTCATGAATATAGGAATTAAAAAAATGTAATAATGTCCTCTCCTTCTGTTTTCTCAGGGAAACCAAAAATTCTTATATTGCATCTCCTTTCTCAGTTCTCAATATCATTATGCTTGTTTAGCAGCCAGGTATTTTGCTTAAGTAAAAAGTCAGTGTTGTTCCTTTTCCTCAAGTCTCCCATCAATATCTATTAATGTTGTTTCTATGTCAGAAATGTTTTTGATGCTTTTGTAGTAGTTCCTTAAAGACTTCGGTTTGAGTCTGACTGTTTTCTCGAATATTTTCTAGATTTAGTTGAAAGTAATCTATTTTTAAGGATAATGTCTGTAATGTTGAAGCCACCAGCTACATTTCCTTCTTCACAACTGAATCTGTTTCAGAGTGTTTAGAGCTGCTTATTTTGTGATGAAAAAGTCTCAGATAATTTGACAGGAATTTCTTTAAGAAAGATCACCAAAATTTATATTCTTGAAACTTAAGGTATTAAATAAGATTTTGTAGTAGTCAACAGTAGTTTTTAACTAAATTCCTATCTAAATGAATGGTTTTACAGAGCTCTAAAATTATATTGCAACTAGATGGCCATCTTGGCTCTATACTTCCATCTTGACACTTCTGATGCTTGTAGATCCCAGTCTTGTAACAGTAAACCTGTTCATCCAAATTAATATATTTCTATCTCAGTTAATGTTTTTATCAACATTGTTAGCTCTACCATCAATGTCTACCTAGTGTTTTCCTTGTGCAACCTTCTGTCACATAATAAATTATACATCTCAATGTTCTCTTCTTCTTGTATTGTGATGTTAAGGTCCAGTATTCCCCACTGCATATCCAGCCTAGCTGCATTACTATATATCTCTGTCAGCAAAGCTATAATGTTACATGACATTCTACTCTTTTGCTCTACCCATATTAAGTTTAAAGTGTTTTTTCTCATTTTCCTAAAAAAAGAATAATTTGCGAGAGAAAGAGACAAAGCATTAGACATATATAATACCAGTGGAAGAACAAACCACTTGAAGGCTTGAATTTTCTACTGCATATCTTTGATACTACTATTCAGTTATTCATATAGACCTTTCACTTTAATTAAAATACTCACTCGTGTTAAATACACTGACCCTCCAATTGTGTTTAATTTCAGTCAAAAATAAACTAGCTGAATGAAGTTACTCAAAAAGGAGTACTATTCACACAATCTATCATTAGGTAAACAATCAGTCTTTGTGGTATTAAGGTTTCATGTGTTAACGTTAAATCAAGCAACTCTACCATATCAACAAAGTTCCTGCAATATTATGCCCAGTCTCATTCAGGATTTGTCATATGAAGAGTCTGCATACAGTGCCAGCTTGTGAGTAAATTTCTGCAGGTCATAGCCTCTTACTTCTGTCTACCTCAACCACTTCCAAAGGGTTCAGGACTAATAGGAAATAGACAAGTGGGAAGAGGTCACCCCTTTTAGTGTCTGTACTTAACTGAAAATATTTGGAAAGTCCATTTCCTATTTTTAGTTGTGCTGAGGTGATATAATACAAAGATTTTGTCAAACACCAGCACCTAAAAGGGAAGCCCCTCAATCTTAATACCTCAAGTAAATACTGCCAATGAACCATGTCAAACTCCTTTTCTGCATCTTTGGGATAGATTCATCACCCAAAGACTCCCTATGCTGTGGAATAAAATCCCGGTATATGTGAGGCAGAGCACCTCGCTGGCCTTGTTCAAGAGAAATCTTGACCAATGGATGGGAGATCGCAGATATACCCCAGGGATTACCTCAGTGTCACTGCTCAACAGAGGCACAGCAAAATAATGGGTATAGTTCCCCATACTAAAGGGGTGGCGTAAGCCACAAAACTATGGGCTAGGCTTGTAAATGCCCTCGGGCAGATAGCCTAGTATGAACCTATGAACCTATGAACCTATGCATCTAAACTTGCAATCAACAATTTTTTGGTTTTGTTATAATCTACTGTTAACATTCTTGTTTTTGTTAAACAATCATGAGAGATTGTACCTGGTACAAAGCCTGTCTGTTCCAGATCAGGCATTGAACTAAGGAAACAAGATAATCTTTTGGCAGTCAGTGTTGTAAATAATTTAAAGTTATGACAAGTATTGATATTACTCTATTTGACTCAAACCTTCAATAATATTTGCCTGGTCTCTGAATGACAGTTATGAAAGTTATTTCTTAGCATTAAGGGTGTCTCCAATTACCTGCACATAATTAGCAATTTTACTAAAGCCCTTAATAAATTTGACTACAAACACTGCATATATTTCCAAATGTAGACCATCCAAATTAGGTATATTACCTCTCGATTCTTTAATATTGTTTCAACATCAAACTCTGTAACTTCTTGAATCACACATTGCACCTATTCTATTGTATGCATTTTTAATGGGAATTGATTAGGAAGTCCATTATTTTATGTATCCTTTCCTCTTAATCCAGTTCTGCTTCACTCTTTGTTCTTCAGTGTATCACCTTAGATCCTCAGGTCCTCTTTACTGTAATAAAGAACAAGGTATCCCAATATTCCTGTAAGCTTTAAAGATAGCCTTAAACTGGTGGTTGTTTTTAATTACCTCTCCTTGCCTAGCTTTAGAAGTAAGCTCTAACGTGTCAAGTTTATCTGGCCTCCTACAGGCTGCCTATTCCTCTTTTTTTTCTCAATTCTATGTTGTGTTAAGAGTAAAGAAAAACAAATTAAATTAATCAATCAGTTCATTGTTGCATGTTAATATCATGTCTCTAATCCTTAAAAGCTAATTCAGCACCATAGACAACAATAGTACATACTGCATACCTTTACCATGTAAAGACATTTGACACAATACCTCACTCAGTTGTTATAGACAAACTCAAAATTTAGGCCTAAGTACTTATTTCATCTGATGGATAGCTAAATGGCTAATAGATAGGACACATGAAGTGGGGCTGGGGAAAAACCTCCATCAAGAGACCAGTTAATAGTGGTGTCCCACACGCCTCAATACTGGGGCCTTCCCTATTTGCAATATACTTCTCTGAAGTCAAGGCAAATGTAGGGAGCCTTTGGCTGACCAAATTATATGATGACTGTAAGCTGGGTGGAATCACTGAATCCCCCAAAGATGTAGATATTCTCCAGAATGTTCTGACACTGATAAATAACTGGTGCCAGAACTATGACCTAAAACTCATTGTAAAGAAATACATAATTATACTCTTTGGGATGACGACCATCCCTGTAAATTACAACATTAATAACACTCAGCTAAGAAGAGACCCAGTGGTAAGTGACTTGGGAACTCAGGCTGACAGTAACCTGAATTTGAGCACCATGTGTCCAGGGTATGAGAAAATCCTTCTGTGCAGCGCAACTTATTAGTTGGGTCATGAAATCCAGATTTTTGCAGAGCATAGGCCCACTATACTCAGCTTTCATTAGATCTAAAGTTGAGCATAATGCACCCTTCAGCATATACCTGACCAAGCATTTGCAATAGCTGAAGTGGCCACAAAAATTCCTCACTAAAAGAATAAAGGGTGTAAATAATATGCCCTGTGCAGACATCCTCAAAGCCCTGTCCCTGCACTCAGTATCCTGTAAACTGCTGTGGGTTGATCTATGTCTGTCCTACCATGCATTCTCTGATCCAATCCTGCTGGTTTTGCTACACATGTGGGCAGGTTTGGCATGCTGGTTAATGTTTTCTCCTCGAAAACACAGGGCACAGGGTTTGATTCTAACCTCAGGTTGTTGGCTAGGCTTAAAATGGGCCTTCTGGTCAGTTTGCCTAGCATTTATCTATGAACCTCTAAACCTAAAGCAAACAGCACTATAATTACTCAGTCTAAGGCTCTAAACCTCCACTGTGACATAAACAAAACATGTTGGAGGAACAGGTACCTACAAACTACCACATAGATGGGAATCCACTAAGTACAGAAGAAGTAATTAGGGACCTGGGTACCCAAGTAGATAGCATGCTCTCCTTTGATAACCACATAGCCAAAATGGTCAGGAAATCCTTTTATGTGGCACACCTGATCACAAAGGGTTTCTCATCCAGATCCAAGGAGGTGATTGTGCCCCTTTACTCCTCACTCATTAGGCCCATAATAGAGTACAATGCCCCATTTGGGATGTACCTCACTAGACACCTGCACCAACTAGAACGACCACAGAAGTGCATCACTAAGAGGATTAAGGGCCTTAAACAATTACCCTATGAAGCACGACTAAAAAAGCTCCAGCTCTTCTCAGTCGCTTACCGTCTGCTCAGATGTGATCTATGCCTGACCTATAGGGCCATGTCAAACCCTGAACTAATGGACATGCTTCACCTCAAAACAAACGAGATCCCTCAGAACCACTCGTTCTAGTGACTTGAACCTATGTACAACAATAAACAGGACATGCTGGAGGGATAGATTCCTATCGCAGCGACTCTCCTCACTCTGGAATAGAATCCCAATCCATATTCGACAGAGCTCCTCTCTGACCCTCTTCAAGAGAAAACTTGATGAGTGGATGGGTAATTGTAAGTTCTACCCTGGGATCACTTCAGGAGCCCTGTTGACAGAGGCCCAAGTTACTAATCTAATGGGGAGGCGAAAGCCATCACTCTGTGGCTAGGCTTATGGGCAGATAGCCTAGTACTAACCTATGAACCTATGAACCTAAGGTATGTGTCTCGGAGACTACCACTTCTCTGGAACAGACCCAACATTCATGTGGAAGAGAGCTCTTCCCTAAACCCATTAAAATGCAGTTTGAACCAATGGATGGGAAATCTGACATTCACCTGTGGTTTGCACCTGTGGGACTTAAGGACAGTGGCAGTCTGTAGATGTAAGGGGCAGGCATTTATCAAAGCCATTCTAGCCATTGGCATTGATAATTGGGAAAAATTGGGCCATGAATGGCTCTAGGGTCATTAGCCGAGTAGCCTCCTATGATCCTAAGAAATTTGTATCATTTTCATTATTTCCTTTAGACAGCATCAGATTCTTTTCTTCATGAATCTTGGTGAAATCATTATTTTTTTATCTAAATTTACATCTGCAACCTTAGGTCTTATAAGACTTGCAGTTTCTACATTTAACTGATCATAATAAGTTATTTTATTTATAGGTTCATAGGTTTATAGGTTGGTACTAGGCTATCGGCCCTAGGGCCTATACAAGCCTAGCCATAACAATTCCCTGGCTGTTTCTTCCCATACTATTTACTTCCCTGGACCCCTGTCTAGCAGGGTGACTGACGTGATCCTTGGGGTGAATTTCCTTTCTCCCATCCAATCATCAAGATTCCTTTTGAAGAGGGCCAAAGAGGTGTTCTGCTTGACAGAGTCTGGGGAGTCTCTGGGTCAGGAACCTATCCCTCCAGCATGTTTTGTTTATCGTGATGACAAAGTTTAGATCCCTGGAGCATGTGGCTCTGAGAGATTGGGATTTCTTTAAGTGTAGCATGTCCAACAGCTCTGGGTTTGACATGGCCTTGAATGTTAAGCAGAGATCGCCTCAGAGTAGACGGTTTAACGCAACTTCATCATTTTCTCCAAAATAAGTTTAGACCCCTATCATTAATCTTAGCTAACCCACTTCTTTTAATCTTACTGTATATCTAACATGCCTATTCAAGGCTCCAGATTTAATTAGTTTTTTTTATCCAAAGTATATGCTTTTATTTCCAGATCTTCTTATGATGGAAGACGTGCACCATCTACAGTAATTCATTTGGAGAGGGGTTTTCCAATCAGTGATGAGTCCATATAGTTTACTGTGAATATCCCTTATACTGTATGTGCAACACCAAAGTGGTATGTTTTCTAGTAGAAATGTTTACATCACCTTTTATATACTCTAGAAATACTAGCAAACAAGTTTCTGACTGCACTGCCAACCTGTTGCCATAGTTGGGCTTTTGGAATACAGCTATACATCTCTAAATATCGTATAATATTTATTCAGTTGTTGGGTCATTTATAGGATGAGTGCTCCCAGATGATGGCAGTTCTGTTTATTTCATGCTAGGCATAGTCCTTGTATTTTGTTTCTGTCAGTTTCTATACTAGCTTAGATAATTTTGTCCTTTGTATTCTTGTTATGGCTGCCAAAAAAATGAGCCACTCGTTTCCCAGAAATTGTTGGTACCTTCTAATTTCATTATAGATTCAATCTGTAACACAATAAAATTTATAATACAAAGAAAATGGACACTGAGTTAAAGGCAGTTCTATCCTGGGACTATTTCTTGGAATGTTGTGACCATCTGAAAATGTCTTATTATGTCTTTTTGATATGAAAAAGAATTCTGAAACATTTTTTGTTTGGATTTCTTGCAGATTTGATGATCCGTGACATCTTCACCCCTCATAACATACTAAGGTTGCTTAAGGGCTTATGAATAAATTTTCTTCTTACCCCATTCTATCTTAAAATATTTTAGAGCATTCTTGTTTTGGCATTAAGTCTAAGTCCCAAGTTCTTGTTCCTGGTTCTGTTTTGATCTGTTTCTAGTGGCTTTGTTTTGTTTATTTTTTTTTTTGTGTGTTTATTTCTTTCATTGTGATGAACATTTGTTGCATGTTTGTAAATTAATTTGAATAGCTTTTGTTATTATGGCCGTTAATGTTAAAAAGTGTGCACCTTTTTGAAGCTTATTTCAATAGCTAAGTTATATAAATGTTGCTGTCAAATGTTTGATATGAGTGTTGTGTTTTCTATTGTGCATTTTAAAGCAACATTTAAATGTATTTACAAAAAAAAAAAAACATTTTCACGGTGAGGATGCAATCCTCCCAGTGTACGTTATATGTGGAGGGTGTATAGCAATATGTCTATATAACTAACTCCACAATTAGTTCTACTACACATACAAGTAAACATGAGCTTGATAATTCAGAAATAGATGGCTTTACATAAAACAGTCTCAGGTCATTGAAAAATGTATTGATGTAAGGCCATGCCCTCATTTTGCCCCCACAGAATGATGGTTACTCCCCATAGGGTCCATACCCCCCATCCATAAGATTTCTACTAAAAGACTTACATTTGAGAGATCTGAAACATATTCACAAAAAGAAGCTCAATGAGAGCCAAACTGGTAAAATAACCAAAGCCAGGATAAACTGAAGAATAATTCCGCTTTAATACCAAATTCCACAAACTTGGCGCTTTCACCATAAAATATATGGCTTCATCAGAGTCAGTGGAAAATCTAAAATCATTCATATAAATAGTTACATCATCTAGCAACAACCAATCAGTTTCCTTAATACATTAGTAAATAATTGATCATTTTAATTAAAATAAAATTTCTCACTAAACTATTCTAGCTGCTTTAAGAGCAAAACATATATTATGTAAAAATGTATATATAAATAAAACTCTTAATACACTTAAAAAATCAATAAATATTATATATATATATATATATATATATATATATATATATATATATATATATGTATATAAATATACCTATATCAACCTATACACTTATATAATACTAAATAAAAATCTATGTATGTATGTATGTTTATTATACAAATAAATAAATATATTTAACATATATACACATTACTTCACTCAACTTTCAAAATAATTATAATAATGATAATAAATAATTATGTGTAATAATATTGGCCACTTCAATACTTATAATAGAAACAATTGTTGTATAGTAAAACTACATGTTAAAAATATTATGTTATTTTAATTAATAGTATAACTCCTTGACTTCAAATAGGGAAAATGGATATACTATCATTAATACCCGGGTATTGGGTGGCATTTAATCTAATTTGCCAAGCTGTTTCCAACATGTCAACCTTCACCTTATCATCACCTCCTCGTATGTCAGGCATAACTCGACCCAACACACAAAAAAAAACTTTTTAAAGTTTGGACAAACTGTGGTGTGCATATATAGGACATCGAGGGTGTCCTTATTTCTAATAGCTCTAAGGTGTTCTGCAATTCTTTCTTTCAGTTTCCTCACTGCCTTTCACACATAAAAAGCTGGGCATGATGTACAACTAGCTATATATACTACCATTGTTGAGTTGCAACAACATCTTCCTGGACAGGGAACAGACCTATTATAACTCGCAATTACTACATACGGCTCCTCATTGATGTATCTACAAATCCTACATGACCCACATTTGTGCATCCTTGAGTAACCTTTACTAACCAGTGTTTGCTCCAAAATACTTTTAATATTCTTTCCCTTACTAAAGACAACCCTTAACATGTCACCCAAAATTTCTTTTGTGTTGGAAATAAAACTAAGTTCCCAAACCCTCTGCATAGTGTCCACAATAAATGGTGTCTGATAATTAAATTTCAAGATTATTGCACTATTCTTAACTCCTTGGTTAACTTCCCTTTTATACTATATTTCTATCTCTTAATATGGGAGGAAGCTGGGTAGCTCTTTTTGTTTTTATTTATCTCTTGGTATAAATCAAAAGTTTATGAGGATAACCTCTCTCTAAAAACATACCTACTAATTTGTAAAGTTCTTCTTCAAAAATCTCATTGTCACTAACCAAATGTAACAATCTCACCATTTGGCCCTTGACTATACTCTTCTTCTGATGGTAGGGATGACTAATTCTATAATGTAACAAGGAATTACTATATGTCTTTTTTTCTGAATATAGTACTTTGCATCCCCTCATTAGTTTTTAACAAGTGTATGTCAAGAAAGTCAATGTTGTTCTCATTCCAAGTGCAAGTAAATTTGAAGAAACTGGTAGTTGAATTTAAATAATCTATAAATCGTGTAGCTTCAAATTCACTACCCTTCCAAAGAATCATTATGTCATCCAGGAATCGACTATACAACAGTATCTTTTCCATAAACCTGGAACCAAAAATAAAAACCTCTTCCCAGTGTAATAGTACAAGGTTAGCAAACCCTGGGGCACACTTCGCCCCCATAGCTACGCCTGACACTTGCTGAAAAATTTCCCCTTTAAACATCAAGAAGTTATTACTTAAAATTAACTCCATTAAAGCAACTAAAAGATTAACTTTTCCTCCTTTTAACCTACCATGTTTATTTAAACTTTCCCTGAAATACTCCAGTCCTTCCACATGGGGGATAATTGAAAACAGATTAATAATATCAATGGTGAAAAAGGACCCTGTAAAGGTATCATTAACATCCCTCAAATGTTCTAAGCAATTCCAAGAGTCTTTAATTATGTGGTCTACACCCAAAATGATCCCCTGAATATCCTTGTCCACAAAATATGCTAAAGGTTCTGTTTTCTAGCCCTTGGCTGCTACAATAAGCCTTGGGGATCCCAAACAACACCGGTGTCACCGGGTGTTCCACATGCAAAAAATCAAATTCACCTTCATGTATTTCTCCTTAAAAAAGTGCATCTAACAAAAAAAAGAGTCAATCTTATGATAAGCTATATGCATTTCATTGAGTGATGCAGTCTGGTATGTAAGTGTGTCACTTAAAATTTCATACATTTTAGCAACATAATCAAAATGAGCCATGATAACTACCCCTCCCCCTTATCAGGCTTCATTATTCTCACCTCATGGTTATTAGCTAAGTCAAAAAGTATTTTTCTTTCCTCAAAACTTAAATTGTCATGATCAATGAGCCTTTCAATATTATTCAACCCCCTCCTAACTTCACTGATGCATAATTTTTCAAACATCAATATTTCCTTGTGTGTTGGGGGTATAAAAGTGCTTTTCCTTTTAAGTGTACTTAAAACATTATTTGAATTGTTCATACCATGATTCTGTTCTCTAAAAAATAAAGACAAATTAATTTGCCTTGTAAACATTTTTATACTAATAAAGTAATCAATAAATTTCAAATAAAATGCAGGAACAAATGTAAACCCTTTACTTAACAAATCATGATGCACACCATTTATTGTTATGTGGAGGGTGTATAGCAATATGTCTATATAACTAACTCCACAATTAGTTCTACTGCGCATACAAGTAAAGATGGACTTGTTAATTCAGGAATAGATGGCTTTATATAAAACAGTCTCAGGTCAATGAAAAATGTATTGATGTAAGGCCATGCCCTCATTTTGCCCCCACAGAATGATGGTTACTCCCCATAGTGTCCATACTCCCCATCCATAATATTTCTACTAAAAGACTTACATTTGAGAAGTCAGAAGGCTTGTCCATTGATATGACAGATCTGAAACTTACTTGGAAAAAGCTAAAGGGATATCTTTATTGAATGGAGATGTAAGAGGAAAGGCAGAGGACTGGGTGAAGTGATGGATCAAGCGGTGATCGTGCAGAGGGATGAAACAAATAAAAAATAAGAAAAAAGAAAAGAAACAGGGGTGAAATGCCTATTTCAATTTAAATTTCAATTTCCTGGTGTGGATTGCTTAATTAATGCAATTTGGACACAGTTATGGCTGCAATGAGAAAGACCTCATTATCAGCTCATTTGCATGTCATATGCACACATTCAGATACAATGGACGTATACATGCACTCACTCATGTGAACACACGTACTAATGTGCACGTACTCATGCCCACACATGCACATACCTCAGGCATTTCAACAGACACACACCCTTCAAGCATTCTAAAACACACTCACACACATACACACACACCACTTTTCCCTGAATTTGCCTACACAAGTTCTCTTGGAGGAATGAACAGGTGACCAGTGTGTACTTCATTTTTAGAGTTTATGTTTTCATACTAGAGCAATAATTTTCGCAGAATTACTCAGCTGAACATTTTAGAAGCCACCGATATTTCTAGTAAAGAGCATGTCTAGTTAGCATCAGCCACTCCCCCCATACTGCCCCATTAGCATACAGCTCTACCCATGATGCCACCCTCTTTGCTGAGGTCCTGCAAAGGGAATCCCTCAACAGTAGAGCAGTCCCCACTTCAGAAAGGCATAGCACAATCAGCAAATCCACAGAGTAAAGGCTTTCCCATTGCATTAAGCCTTTTCTGAATCCCAGTCACTATATTAAGTGGAATGAAGCAAACTGCATTTTCAGTATGAAATTGTATACTAGTTGCTGGCATAACTGATTTTCTGGGAGTTCCATCAACAAATAAAGAACTAAAAAAATGAAAAATCATTTAAGCTCTTTCTCTTTCATCAGGGGCAGGTAGCTTCACTATCTGTGCATGTGTCATGCTTCTGTCATTGCATCCTTACTATCTATGAGAATTGAGTTTTTCCAAATACTCTTTGCAGACATTTGAGAAAAAACTTGAGAAGATTTTTTATAATTACTGACATAATATATTATAAGATGAACTTATAGCAAGTAAATTCATTGGAAAATCAACTTACTGACAAAAGCTTAAACATAAATTGTACAACAGAAATTAGAACTGAATATATTTATGTGACTTGTTAATGAACCATAATAAAAAGCTTTTGAAAAAATAAATTATTTTTTAGTATAACTAGTTATTTAGAGTTATGCCTGCATACCTACGTCAATGTGTTACATAATCATATGTGAGTACATGTGTTTAGAACTTAATATGTGAATGAAAGAAATAACATTGCTAGTGATCTGACAAAAAAGTTGTTTGTTTTGTTCATCTGTTCTTCATACATGGCATGCCTGGTGGGGCATTATGAGACTCACAATGCATCTGCAGAAATTTTTATTGGACAGTTAGCATGGAAATTTTAAAAGTAGACATGTTTACATGCACATACTGAGGTATATCAATGCCACAATGATAGCATTGCAAATGGCATGTGGCATCTTATAAACTACTTACAGAGAACAGTTTCACTGGCTACTGGTTATTGTCTGTCTTCATTGTTTATTATATAAGGCTACCAATCCTGAAGTTAATCTGAATATCCTGCTATGATTTTTTTTCATTGAGTGGTAAATCAGTAAAGTCTAAAACATTGTTTTTTGCAGAGAAAATATGCCCCTTCATCATGAGTGTAGTAATGCTATGGTTGACTGTGCTTTTAAATCGGTATTGTAATTTTGACCAGGGTATTATCAGTATGATTTCAAATGTTTCTAGTTGGCTGTCAAGTTTAGATTGTCTACACTGTTTTCTTCTGCTGCCTACTTCCAAGAAATGTATTATTATCCATGCAACGATATCACCACCAAGTATTACAGTGTAATTAAATCTGCTATGGTATTGCGTTTTCTTAACCATACCAGGTAGGTCCAATGCTCATATTTGACCAGGTTTTGGATATTTAAATCTTGCCTTTTGTTAAGACTTATATTCCTCTCAGCTGTTTAACAAGATTCTACTTAGCAATTTGACAAAATTAACAAACCTCCAAATTATAGTGCTCTGAAAAATTATAAAATCTTATTTGCTTAATGATTAGACAGATATAAGACCTTATGAACAGTAACCACAAATGCCAACTAGATTTTTTGTTTGATACTTAAATCTTTTCAGGTCTACATAATCTGCTTGCAACCTGCTATGCTAAAAATGAAATAAAAATATTCTGTTGAGAAAATAAATGTTTGGTTCAATGCAAGCATTCTGACATAGTCATTCATATTCTCAGTAGGAGTGGAAGGTATTACAAATTAAAGTCTTCGAAGAGCTCAGTGACAAAAGGCAGAATAGGAAGGTAATCATAGCGTCTTGCCAAGAATGCCTAAAATTAAAGGATTACAAGTGCATCCCCTTAGTTAAAGTGTGCCCTTACCTATGAACTGGGAGGTGAGTTCAGGAATCCTACTGCTTCTATACTTACTGAAAGTAGGAATTAGCATTTACGTAAACATAAACCATCACTGGATGTAGACTGCATGTGTATGCTTTCATGTTTACAGAACTAACACATCTTAGAATGGAAGCACATAAGCTACTGCATAATGATGCATTTTTCTGTAGATTGCAGCATACAAAATCTAAAAGGAAAAATAAACAGGACTAGAAGCTGTCAACTGATTGATCCAAAATTCTCCAGTCAATTTGTGTTACTTCTTATTTGACCATTTGACACCTACTACCAATTGCAGTGAAGGATAATGCTTGTTTAACCTCATTTAGAGTTGTCAGACAAAAATGCAAGGTCACACGCAACAGCACTAGCACCAGTTCAGCTGTGTCAGTGAAAACACTAAACAGATTAATGCACTTATGTCTGGGTATCATTACTTTCTTAGATAAGGTCACCACCACATTAGTGAAAATTAATTGATTCTTATTAGAGGACAAAAGAGCTTGAAGAACTGACAGATCTCATAGCTGCCTGGGTTATTTGTGGGGAATAAGAGAAAATTATCAAGCCATATCTCTACTCTATTCATTTACATTTTGCTATATCTTTATGTTTAAGAGTCTTTTATCTTTCTGCTGTGATTTTACACTAGTAAAACTCTTACATCTGGGTTAACCAAACAATTAGACAACGATTTGTAAATATTAACATTTAAGACTAATTATGAACTCGTAAGGAAACTGACAATAAATTTAATTAATTGCACATCACAGACTCTTTAGGTTGTGGCCCTATATAGACTATGATGATATAAACTCCTTTTTCTGACGGCACTAGCCTGTAAATCTACTAAACATCTGTCAGAAATTGTGCATAGATTTGTTGCAAAACAGATTGCTTAATCAAACTGATGCATGGTTAGTTGAATTTAACACAGAGAAATATGTACAAAGAAGATTCTTGAATTCTACTGATATGTTTGGGTATTGCCTTCCTTGTAGTAATCCTGATGGACATGTTCTAGCTTGCCAAGTCCCACTGACTGAAAAATAACTCTCATCTAATATGTGTCTTGACCAAGAGGAGATATTCACTAAGCATGCTTCAGAGGTAGGATGGACGATCTGTCTTATATAATGACTTCTTGTGCCTATTAAGAAAAGATTCCAAAGTTTCCTTGTGGGAAGGAATGCATCAGTTAGTTTGTTCCATAAGTGCTGTGAAGTGTTAAGTATGCAAGTTAACATGCGTGTGTGTGTGTGTGTGTGTGTGTGTGTGTGTGTGTGTGTGTGTGTGTGTGTGTGTGTGTGTGCACATAGTCTGACTTGTGTACTAAGTGCTTTTCAGTAAAAAGATTTGTGCAGTGAGTATGTATATGTCTGTGTGCTGACAGTCTGTCTGCTTGAGTGTTTGATGGCCATGAAGGTGATTTGGTGAGTGTTAGGTGAAAAATGAGTGGTCAAGTACATGCTATGTGTGTGGGTTTTGTCTGCGATGGTATAATGGTACATATGTGTGCTGGGTTTGCTAGCTGTATGTTCTTGTGCTTCGAGTGTGGGTGGGTCCTGTGTAGTGTAAATAAGTGTTCGGATGTCAGTGTTGAATGCATGCGTGTGTGTGCATGTGTATGCATGCATGTATGCGTGTGTTTAAGTTTGCATCTGTGTACACATACATATGAAGGTGAGGTTTACAATATGTGCAGTATATGACTGGGAGCATGCAGTGCATTTGTGTCTGATTTATGTCTAGTGGTGAGTACATGTTTAGGTACATTGCATGAGGTCAGGGAATGGAAAGTTTTGGTGCATGGTTTAGGAAGCTGTGAGTTTAAATGACAGTGGTGTGCATGTGCACATGATCTGGTGCTAGCAGTATGTGAATGTTTGTCTGTGTATGTTTATTTATTTAGTTGTGAAAAGATAAATGACTGCAGTGAGTCTGTGTGAGAAATGAGTGATGTCTGCTTAATAGTGAATGCATGGAAGGTGAGTGCAGGTTCTGAAAGGCGAGTGAAAATGGGTGCTTGTGTGACTATATGTTACAAGCAGCACTTATCCCCAAAAAGAAGTGAGTCATGTAGATTATTGTAAAACACCATGTACAGTAGGGTGGGTGAAGGGCAGAGAGCTTCATCCCCTTGTAGAAAAAACAATTCTTTGTGTACAAATTTTTGTTTGATCTGATCATTTTACTATTTAGAGTACAAAGCACAAAAATCAATCTATGTGGATCGTTTATCTTTTATTTTTGAGTAAAAATTGAAATAACCTCACAGATGAAAACAATAAGACTAAAAGAATGACATTAGGTTTAAAGGGTCATATAACAGCCTGGAATGTAAGAGTCAGCCATCTACATCACATTGGCAGAAACTAATTGGCCAGCAACTGGGGAAATATCTAATATACTTGAATAAAGGGTTCAGCTACACACTAGCCATTCTGCAAGGTATACAACTGCTAATAGTAGAGAACAGTGCTTGTTTGTCAGCAATATTAAGGATCTGTGTATAAAAATGTTTTTTCTTTTAACCATATTGACTGATATAGCTGTAGAAAATGCATTTCCATAGCGTAGAGAGGTGAAGACCTTACTGTGACCCAGATGACCCATGTTTGACTAGCAGTATGATGAATGGCCCAGATGACCCATGTTTGACTAGCAGTATGATGAATGGCCATGCCACATGGGGGTGGATGAAAGTAAGTGAGCAATGTCTGCTTGCCCATCCTGGGAAGAGGAAGACAGTCTAGGTTTGCTACAGTAAGTAACAGTGTTATTAGTCTGCTGAACTCTTTGCTGGAAAGCTGGTGTATGGCCTAGTTAGAGGCTGAGTGCAGCAATTGCTAACTCAGCATCTACATGGAGGTTGCAGGAATGCCAAGGGATGGGAGGGGTTAGGATATGCACCCTGGTAGCAATATGTGCCAGTGCTCAGTCTTCTCGCTGGTCCCAAATGGGGATCAGGTTGAGCCTAGGGGAGGGTAAGTTAGGTCTAGCAGACTAGTGAATGAGGAGAGTAGCTGGTGGTAACTGATGGTCAGCTGTGAGGGAGGGGTGGATTAGCTATAGAAAAAAGCTGGACATTGTCCTTCTGCAGTCTACTTATTCTGGTAGATGCCAGTGATGCAGCAATCCACAGCAGTCTGTCCTGAAGCTAATATGCCAAATCCTTTCTCACAGCACTTGTAGTTTAAGAAATAACATCAGTCATCACTTACCTCAGTTTTTTACTTCTTGAACTATACACTGAAAATGGTAGTCAAGTGAAGTCAAATTTAGATTATTCTTGGTCTGTTGATTGTGAAACCATTATGTGAGTGTCGTTTGTTGAAGAAAATCAAACAGACATTCATAGAGGAACCTAAAATAATATGTTTATTGGGTACAATACCTCCACAAACCCCAAAATAGGTTGCCTCATGAGGTAAAAATTTAATATTTAATAAAAGCAACTTTCGCATTTCTCCATCTTTTTGGCAATGTGAAATCTGCCTCAGTAGTGATCTTTCTGTGGAGCAGCACTTTGAATGATGAAACATCTGGCATTATTCAAAATAAGCAGTTTTGATTGTAAATGTATATTTCATGCAGTGTACAGGACTAATATCTGCACATGAACATTCCTCTGCCACTGTCTCTTATTGCCATTTTGCTTCACAGATAGACTATTAATGTTAAGAACCCCTATTTACATAGTATTTGTCTGCTGTGCATTTCCCGCATCAGCTATGCTATTATCTCCAGAAAGCTTGGTGACATTCACCATCTATGGTGGAGCTGAAGACCAGCATGAGCTGTAGAAATCTCAGGAAATAAGAGTGATAATAATCTGATAATATGTTTGAAGGAAATTCCGGTTTAGTCCTTCTGGTATACATAACTTATATTCTGCTTACTGGCAGAAGAGTTTCAATTTAATAGGCGCAAACAAGATAACATCCGATTAATGACAGTATTTGCTCTGATGTCCATTTGGTTTGTTTTGCTTATGATGTGAAACAAATAAATGGCAATAGAACTGTATGTTTGTTTGGGGGGGAGTGAATGTGTGTGTAAAAATCCTTATATACAGTGTGCACCATCTACTGTCATCCAAAGTCTTCCTTACATTTGTCAAAAAGTGAAAAGATATACACATTTCACAAGTGTACGATTTTAGCCTTGAAAAGTGTAAAACAACTATTGTGCAGCACAAGTCAATGTTTCATTTTTCTTTACCTATATGGAGTCATATAATTTACAGCACAAATACAAGTTTATTAATGTGTTGGTGGAAGAGAAAGCCTTTCTGAGGGTACAAAAGCATAGGACTTAATTTCTTCAGTGCATCATAGTCACATTCAGTTGACTTGTGCATGTTAGTTATGAATATAGTGGAAATTACAAAAGCATGTCTGATGTGTAATAAATCTTAGAGAAAATATCTAAGATAGATTGATGCCACATCCAAGATGAGGTCCATGGTTTAAGTCTGTTACTTGCAGAGATAAATAAGGCTTGGGAATAAACGAATTTGTCTGGGGATATCTTTGGGTGAAGGTCTTGTAGAAAAGTAATGGGAGTTAAGATGGTAGTGGAAGAGAGTTAATTGTGGGGATGGAAGGGTTACATTAGGATAAGTAGGAGGGTTGGGAAATAAGATAAGTGCGAGGAGGGACTAATCTGGTTTTGTGTAAGTGTAACTGGGTATGAGATCAGAATTTGGTGTGAACTTGCTTTCTACAAGTTTATGTCCCAGACAAACCTGTAAGTAACTCTGTGGACAAATTGGCTGTGGCTACGTGAGGTAGGTAGTAATTATATATTAAAATAGTGTTGGGTATTCATTTTTTTGTCTTCTTTCTCTTGCCTTTATCTCTCATTCACCTATTCTGTGGGAAGGGCATGTTGAGTTGGTGTGGGATGGCATGGCTGTGGCTATGGTGTTGGGCGTTGGGTTTGTGTTTAGAAAATAAATAATAATAATAATAATGAAGAGAGGGGAAGAGGGACACAGGTTGTGTCAGATTTGGAGAGATTTTGTTGGTGATGGCTCTCTTGCAGCAGGTTTAATGTGGATTCTGGTTTAACATGGATTCCCCATAGTGTGAAGGAAATGCTCAGAAACCATTTTGCAGACTTTCATTCACCCATGTTTCTGCAATCAGAGAAATTTGCGTCACTTTTGCTCCTGGAGGAATTTGCAGTCAAAGCGTGTTTGATGTCCTTAGATAATATAGCAATAACCTACGCCTGGGTGTGGGTAATGCTGGATTTACCCACGGTTGGCGTGGTTTGGTCCCGAGGGCGAAGCCCGAGGGACCAAACAAAGACAACCGTGGGTAAATCCAGCATTACCCACCAGAAGTGGTTATTGCTATTATTAATGACATTATTTAAGAAAAGAAATAATGACTTTTCTTAAATAATGGCATTGTATAATGCCTCTTTGCTGCCCTTCTGCAGCTGTCTGGTGTTCAGGCAGTTCTGAT
Organism: Protopterus annectens; assembly: GCF_019279795.1. Classification (NCBI taxonomy): domain Eukaryota; kingdom Metazoa; phylum Chordata; order Ceratodontiformes; family Protopteridae; genus Protopterus; species Protopterus annectens. The sequence continues at coordinate 1,441,832,999 of NC_056725.1, read as the reverse complement.
GTACTGCGCATGCCTCGCAGTACATCAGAGCTGTGGGCTAAAGCAACGGAGAACGCAAGATCTCCGTTGCTTTTACTATCTCGCTATGTTAAATGGGTTTAACATAGCGAGACAGCTTTAAATAAGCAACGGAGATCTCTGTTGCTTATTTTAAAAGCTGTCGCTATGTTAAACTCATTTAACATAGCAGACAGGTTTAAAAGCAACGGAGATCGCAAGATCTCCGTTGCTTTACACTGTGTCGCTATGTTAAAGGAGTTTAACATAGCAAGACAGCTTTAAAAAAAGCAACGGAGATCTCCGTTGCATTTTTATATCTGTGTCGCTATGTTAAACTCTTTTAACATAGCGAGACAATTTTATACTAACAGAAAAGTCCGGGCGACCGGACCTTTTTCCGTTAGTATATTGAGGGATTTACAACAGGCACGCTGGTTGGGCTGGCCAATCAGCGTGCACGTTTTAGAGTAGGCATTGTATAATGCTGAGTATGGCATACTTTCAGAGAGTTGAAGTAGTAAGGAAATGGTTGCAATAAAAGAGGAGGCTGCATGTCTTTGTCTTTTCTGAAAACAAGTGGTTGAGTGAAGATGTTGGCTTCTCAGCTCTGGTGAGTGTTGCTACTATGGGTATGCTAGCCATTTAATACCCAGTTATGTCAGATGAAGTCTTCTCTTCAGTACCAGTGCCGTTCACCCTTTTTTTTTTGGTACCAAGTATTGATATTATGAAGAGTGCATGGCTGCGCTCATCACCACTGTACTGGTAGAAAGTGGGGGATTTGAAACGCGTATTTCAGAAGCAGTGCTTCAGCATTTTGTCTCAGCTTGAGTGACCAAAATGTTCTGGAGGCATGCTAATGGAGGTATTGTTTTTTTCCTTTTTTTGTTTAGGCATCTGGAGTTTTCTTGCTACGCACATGTTGCACTGTGGAGTTGGCATAATGGTAAAAGTATTTACCTCACAGTTGTAAGGTACAGGGTTTGATCCTCATCCTTTTGTTTGGGCCATTTTTGGAATGAGTCTGCACATGGGAGAAGCTGTTGGTCCGTGCTCTTGATTGCTGTCAGTTAGATATGCAATTCTTGTTCCACTCTTGAATGGCATGGGAGTGATTTCTGGGGATATTTTTGTGATGTTGGCTTACAGAGGTGCTCCTGGAACTGTTTCTGTGAAATGGACTGCTTGGCCCATATAGTGCTGTGTTTGGTTGTGCGACAATAATAAGGTGGCCCAGTTGGTTGATATTTGAATTGTCCTTTATCTGCACTGGGTAGTTGTAGCATGCTTGATTTGATGGTTTGTTTTGTGTTCACTGTTTTGGTAGGTGTATTTTGAATACATGGGTTGAGTTGCTGTCATGGGTCCATTTTGCTGTAGTGTGTTCCCTTGCTGGCTGCCAAGGGATTTGCTGAGGGATGTGATGACACTATGTTACTGAGCTATCTCTTGACCTCTTGGAACAAGAAAACTGGACAAGACCACAAGAAATGGGACAAAGGACCAAGAATGGGGACATTTTTTGGGTGTTGCTCTTCCAAACTTGGAAAGTTGATGGAATAACAGGTTTTGCATTACCACAAATTTTCTGAAGGATATGAAATATAGAACTGAAATGTCTGCCATAATTTTCTGGCTTCACTCCTCAAGAATTTGCCAGTGACTTGACAGGAAGCTACAATTTTATGAGAAATGGGCCGAAAATGTGAGTCAAAAATCTGGACATTTTGCAAAGGTCTGTACAGTTTAGAGTTATGTACTGAGGGTACAGGATGCCGAGGAGTTCAGTGACTGTGCAGATGATGAATGAGGTAGGCGCTTGGGTAAATGCTTATCAAAGATTGGTAGATAATGGACAATGAGCAGATTTATGAAGAAGGTAACATGTTACAAACAGCAGGGAAAAACTACAAATTGAAGGCAGGCATTGTGAAAATAAAAACTGCTTATATAAAATATTGTGTACACCATTATCATGTTTTATCATTTAGGAGCTGATACACTTTTATGAATTTGCCATCTCTAGAATTGATTGTTCACAAGTAGGGTTACTACCTGTCCTTGTTTGGGCAGTTGTGACTTGTGAGGCAGGGGTAGTGAAGCATTAATATGGCAAGCATCCTGAGATTTAGGAGAACTGGGAAAAAGAAGCGGTTCTTCTAATATTTCCATAAAACAAATATTTTGTACTTTGTGATCAAAACTCCTTACTGTGATGCAAAACAGCAGAAATGAATGAGGCTTAAATAAACTGAGATTTTCAAAATATGAGGCAAAGATATGGACATTTTGTGAGGGTCTGTACAGTTGAGAGGTAGTATGGTGTGGCATTATGGTTTCAGTTTGATAGGTGACACCACAGAAGTCTACAGAAGCCATAAGGCAGTCTGGAGGTTAGGTAGGGTAGGAAGAGTGCAGGCTAGGAGGTGGTTGTATTAACTTTGGCAACAGCAGGTGGCAATAGACATTGTACTGGGCACCCCTGAGTACCAGTGCTGGCCGCTGTAAATTTGCTGTTGTAATTTCCACAGAAGGGATGCAGGTGTTTCTTTGTTTATTTATTTGCTTTGAGCTACTCTTACATAGACAAGTATGACCACAAGGCTTCATGCAGGGTGCTGGCTATGTCATGTCAAGGTTTCTGGAGATTGGTGTAAGGGTTAATGTGTTTACCTTGCTAACATGAGGGCAGGGTTTGCTTCTTACCTCTGAAAAGGAGTTTGGTTAGACAAGTGGCCCTCAAGTGTAGCTAGTGTAATAATTATCAATCAGCCTGTTTTAATGTCATACATTAATTATCAAGGGCAAGGAAAAGATATATCAGTGTTTGCTCAGTTTTTTGTCTTTCTAGCTGTTGTAATACTGTTTTCTCTTTTCCTAGATGATGCATGAGTTTAGAGGCAGAAATGGGCAGCTATTGTCACACAAGCCAAAGAATTGTTTCAAGCATCAGGGGTAGAGCATCCAATGGCAACAGAATCCAGAGCTGGCCACTGGAGCAGTGTACAATGAGGTCACAGGTAATGATACACTGTTAGATGCTCAATTAGGCATGTCACAGTGGTGCAGTTTGGAATAGTGGGGGAAAAGAGGTGAGGATGAAGTGCTTCAAGAGCAGGGTAAAAGTGGGTGGTGTATCTGAAGAATGGCAGAGATTTGTTTTTGTTTGGTTTTGGCTGGGTGATTGTCTAGTTAAGCAGGCCCTGGGGCAAGGGTCGTCTTTTGACCCCTCACATACCACTTTTAGTTAAATAAGAGATCTGGAAAGGGGAGTATGTTGATATTTTGAGTTCATTGATGGCATTGAGTTTCAATATCTGATGGAATTGGACACAGCAAACAGTACAGATGTTTGGGTAGCTTTAGGGACTTTGGGGCAGAGGATGATATGTAGAATGTGGCCAAGGACATCGGACAACTGGGTGTTAGGCTTCATATTTTACATGTCAGTTTGGCTGGAGAAGTATATCAACTTTAGTCTTACCACTTAGGTTTATTTTTCATGATCTTTGAGGCATAGTTTCTGTGGGTGGAGAATGCCTGGTTGTGGTATGGTCAGAGGTTTTGGAAGTGGAAGGCAGTGGATCAGTCACTGCATTGGGATGTGAGACCTACTGACATTCGGCTAGCCATTATAGTGGATAGTCTTGGAACTGTTAGCAAAGAGGGATTAAGTTACTGGGAGTCGGGAAGAGGGTATGCTGGACCTTTAATGTCGGGTGTTGCTTGTGAGTGGCAGGTAAGTTTTTGCATACCTGTTTGAAGTGTGCGGGGTATGCATTCAGGTGTGTAGGTGGTAGATGGGAAGACACATTGGTTAATTTGAGTTTGCAGCAGATGGATTGTGTGGATTACCTTTGTTTTTTAGATTTCACTGTAGTTGGTGCAGGAGGAATTTCTGGGGCAGAGAAGGGAGGTGTCCTTTTGTGGGTCAAAGGGAAGACTGTTGGTCACATTTTCATTAATGTACAGTTATTGTCAGCTGCTCATGCAATTTAATGATTAGCAGTTGCAGTTGAATTAACAGATGGGTTTTTGAGGGATTTTCTATTCAATCAGTGTTGAGAAGGGAGGGGTCAATTTGTAAGATTCTGTGCTCCTTGCAGGGAATGAAGAGATTTTGGAACACTTGGTAAAGAAGGAATGGCAGGAGGGCAGTTTATTTTGTCTGTTTGATATTCAAAACCTTTAACAGCTTTAAGATTTTTCATTGGGGTTGGTGCTTAAGAAATAAGCAAGGAATTTCACTTGATTTACCATTGGCCTTATCTCAAGGGGAATTCTGGGTATGATTTTAATTTGGGAGAGGACATAAAGTCAGTTATGTGTTTTTAGGTGGTGCAGTGCAGGTCATATGGGAGTTTATGGACCTATGAGTATTGGAGAGGAAGAGTGACCATTGTTGGGTAGGGTAGTTAGGTTTAAATTTGGGATGCTCGGTGGTCTGTGCTACTTTGTGAGGGATGTATGAGGAACAATAAAGACCCATAACTGCATTAGCAGACAGACAACTTCCTTCTCCCCCTTTGTCCACAAAGCACTACCTCGGAACACAGTTCAAATTCAACTCAGGACCTTTATAACCATCACTTGAAGTAAATCAAGTCAAACAAGACCAGTAATATTTACTTTTTACTTACTCAGTATGACACTATAATTGAAATTGTAACACATAAAACCCAGTACAACCCTCTTCAAAAACATATGGAAATACACATTTCACTGGCTAATGTGTCTGCCTTCAACCTGTTGTATTTTAAAAGACATTTTAGATTCCTTGCATCATTTAAAACAGGAGCCTTGTCTGCTCTTACCTGTAACTGCCAAAGTGTATCTATTTCTTGAACTACACTCCTCTGACTACCCCCTGTCAAAACCTCAGGTACCTCTTCCAGACTGACATTTAAAAACATCCAATGCTGTTTACACACATAATTACAATTACACAAGGCATTATTCTGGCCCTTTACCATACTAGACTATAATTGTTCCTTAACAAAACAAGTGTCATACTTATCGGGGGCAGGACCACACACTTGGGCATTACCTGATGGACCTGTGAAATGCTGAGGGTGCAGTAATGTCAGTATCCCTGCATGTTGCAGCACAACAAAGTAATACATCCATATATCTCATATTTACAGTCGCTACTGTGTTACTTGTTGTATTGGTCCCACTCTGCATATGAGTGTATACCTGAAGTTTCACCCCCCAAAGAACAAAGACCTGACCCCCACATAAAAGTATCTACAGCCTGACACACTGACTGGTACAATAGTACAATGCTGATCATAATAAGCTTACCTGCACACTCCTCAGCTGTGGAAACTTTGGCACCCACCTCCATGATGTATCGTATAACGGATGCCTGGAAGCTGCTGTTTGTACCTAGGTATGCCCAGAATTCTTCAGTGGCCGAGAGTTATTGTTCCACTGGAGGCCCTCCACAGGTGACAGCATGATCCCTGGCTATATCCACTGCCTGTCTACGTGCAGTATTAATAATTTCGGTTGCCCGGTCTTGAACCTGCTCGTATGTCCTGCCCTGCTGGCCCGTGGCATTAACATCATGGACAAAGTCTGCCCACAATGCAGCCTGCTGTTCCCTGTTATAGCTCCCCCGGATAGCAGGATTTCATGATGCTGCCTTAGTCCTTGCAAGATTATCTCATTCTCTGCATCCATGAAGGGTGAGTGTCACCTGTGGTACATTATTCCTGAAAGACAACACAACTGAAACGCATTACAGGATCAGATACATGGACATCCACTATGTACAGATACAGCAGGGGCAAAATGGCTGGCACTATCCACTGCTTGCTCACACATGTCATAGCCCACATTGTGACAACATACATCGTGTGTGGATCCAACTGAGATAGTATCACTAATGAAGTATTTCCCTGTGTGCCATGAAAAATGTTGCTGTATGATCATACACCAAACACTCCAGTCTATGGTGGTGTATCCGCTAAGGCCAACCACTCAATAATATGTAATAACTGTCATAAAACCAGTGCCAGACAAATAGGAGTGTGCTATTACAACCACTATGAAGGGATATCCAACAACAGCAGTGTGCCACAATGACAAAAGACAATGCGACCTTGGAGTATTGTACGTCCCCTGTCGGTGTAACACAGCAGGGTATTTATTTTATTTTTATTTTGTTTTTGTTAACTGGGAGGGTCCGACTGGACACAGGTCCATTTTCAGCAGAGGCCCGGGGAGAAAAGCTCCATGTTACAATATTAGGTTAATACAATTCTAAGCAATTAATGAAATTTAAAGTAGTACAGGGAACATTTACATGACAAGTGATACATCTAGTAGAATGAACAATTATTACAGAACAGTTTTTTTTTTTTTTCCTTCACATTCACAAAAACATTATTAATTTTACATTCACAATACATTTATGCATTTGTATAACTGAGAAGTAAATAAATGCCCATACTGGCAAAATTAAAGTATAGGTATAGGTAAGATGAGAGTAAGAGGAGTTATGTTAGGTTTTATACTATCTTCAGATACAGATTATAGCCATTATCAGGTATGGGTTGTAGTAAAGTACAGTACAAGTGTTAGTATGTTTTCTGCTAATGGACTGACGATATGTTTGAATGAATATGCAAGGATATCAACAGGGCTAAGTAAAGGAAAAGTTATAGTGTAGCAGAATCCTTGCAACTGAGCATAGTTATTGTTACCCTGGGGTGTAGCAAAAGCAGAGCCAATTATTAGAATAATGGGATTTCAGGAGGTGTTTGAATTTGGTACTAGAAGTAGTGCTAGTTATAATGTTTGGGAGTGAGTTCCAGGTTTGGGCTGTTATGCAGGCAAAGAGAGATTTACCTGCTTCGTTTTTATGTCTTATTACTTGAATGAGATTTTGGTTACTAGATCTTAGGACTCTAGTGGTGGTGTAGGGTTGAATTAGCTGTTGGAGAGCAGGTGTTTTCTTAGAGTAGTAGTAGAGTTTATGTGCAACTGTGGCTTGATTAAGTCTTAGCAGTTGAGGAAGTTCCAGCCACTTGAGTTGCATTAGGGAAAGACAGTGATGGGACCTATTTGTGGAGTCTGTTGCGAATTTGGCAATTTTGTTGTAGCATGATTCCATTTTGTGAAGTTCAGTCTGGTGAAGGTTAGTTAAGACAGGGGAAGCATAAAGAAGGATAGAGAGGAGGTGGCTTCTTGCAATAGTGGCTTTGGTCTATTTAGTCATGAACTTTTTGTTTCTATAGAGGAGACCTAGTTTTCTGTTTACCTTTTGATGGTTTGTGCTATATGGATATCAAATTTTAGGTGATTATCAATCTGTACTCCTAGTAGTTTTGTGTGGTTGGTGGGTGTGATTTGAATATTGTTTTTGGAGTTTATGATGAGACTATAGTTTGAATTGGATAATCTGCCAGGGATGAATATGATTAGTTTAGTTTTCTTTGGATTGAGAAGAAGTTGTATTTTAGTAAACCAGGTTTCTGCTAGAGTAAAGTTGAGTTGGGTAAGGGTGTGTAGTTCCTTTATGCTGGGGGCAGCACATATTATGGTGGTATCATCAGCATATTGAACTACTGTGGCAGTGGGCAGTGAAGAGGATATGTTAGTGAAGAGGGAGAACAGCAGTGGGCCAAGGATTGATCCCTGAGTGACTCCTATGGAAACTGGTAAGAGGGAGGACAGCTTTTCTTGCCAGAGAACTGCTTGTTGGTGTTCTGATAGATAGCTATTGAACCACAATATAGTGGAGGAGCATATATTGAGACTAGATAGAGTATTGAGGAGCATGTTGTGATTAACCATATCAAAGGCTTTTGATAAGTCGAGGAAGATGGAAGATACGAAAAGACCTTGGTTTCTATAGTGGTTGACTGTATTGGTATAGGACAGAAGGGCAGTGGTTGTGCTGTGGGAGAGTCTGAAGCCATGTTGGGAGTTGGATAGTAGTTTGTTTTGTTGGAGATATTGCATTAGTTGCAAGTGGACAACTCTTTCAAGAATTTTTGATAAGGGTGATAGTATGGCTATAGGACGATAGCTGGTCAGCTCTAAGGAGTTGCCTCCTTTGTGCAGAGGGACAATGTGGGAAGTTTTCCAGAGGGTAGGAACTATGTGTTCTGAAATTGATCTATTTATGAGAATAGACACTGGGTATGATATGGCTTCTGCTGCTATCTGAAGGAAATCTGCAGGAAGTTTATCGTCAGCTAGTGTGGTTGGTTTTAGCTTCCTAAGGAGGTTTGCAATCATTTTAGTGGACACTGGCTGTAGGGAAAAGCTAGAGATGTTATTTTTTGTATTACTGTTGGTTGTAGTGGATGATTGCATAGTAGTGCCATTATTTTTCTAGGTATTGGCTAGATTTTGAACTGTTTCTGTAAATAATTTATTAAATTGTGTAGGAATATCATCCTGGTTGTTTGGCAGTACAGGGGTGGGAGTGGATGCTTTCCCAGGGTGAAGTAGTCTATTAATGGAAGTCCAGAATTTTTGGGGGTTGTGGCTATATTTATCCTGTAGATTTTTATAGTAGTTGGACTTGACTAGTTTAGTTAACCTCTTGGCTTTATTACGTAGTTCAATGTACTTTAACCTTAGAGTAGTGTATTTTTATCTTTGTGGGATGCTATCCAGAATTTGTCCCTTTCTTTCATTGTCTTTTTTGTCTCTTTGGTAAGCCATGGGGCATGGTGGGTTTTTGTCCTAATGGATCTAGAGGGGGCATGATGGTCTAGGATATGTAGGAAGGTTGAGTTAAAGTACTGTACAGCTTCATTGAGAGGTAGTTGTTTAAGAGGGAGCCAGTTACAACAACTTAGTGCTTTGTTAAAGTCATTGGCTCTGAAGTGTATTTTATTACCTATTATTCTGAGTAAAGGTAGGCTGGGTAGGTGGTGGGTCTTGCTCCTAATTAGGTAGGTGGGTTGATGGTCGCTTAGACTGTCAGGAAAACAGCCAGATTGATGAACAAAAGTGGGGTGGGATACCAGAATCCAATCCAAAATGGATTGACGTTTGGTTGTTTTGTCAGTCCTAGTGGGCGTAGTGATTATTTGTGAGAATCCATAAAGGTTGATATGATCTGAGGGATAGTCATTGGAGCAGTTGCCCCAGTCTATGTTAAAGTCACCTAGTAGTATGGTTTCGTAAGGGAGGGAGAGTGAGAACCAATTTAACATGTTTTCCATAATGGGAATGTTGTTACCTGGGGGTAGATAGGCACCTGCGATGATTATTTGTTTGTTTGTGTTTAATTTAAATTTGGCAAGGATAAGGATAAGGTATCAATGATATTTCATTGCCACAGGTGCAAGACATGCTTACTGCTGTAATCCATGTTCCCCATACCTGTATCCGCCTATCTGCATCTGGTTATACACAAAAAAAGTTAGATAACTGGTGGAGTGCAGTACTCCTCTATTGAAATGTACTACTAGTAATGTTTCACAAATGCGTGCTCTGTGTGAGTAAGTTCTCATACAGAATGGTTCCCCATAGCTAGTTGCCTGCCTTTTAAACGTACCCCATTAGTAGGTGATTACCTCTAAAACAATCTGTTGATCTGAAATGTTAATTGCAACCAACACAGATGAATTGCACTATCATTAGCCAATGACGTGCAACCACTGTTCATGTAGACTTGGGCTCCTTTCTTAGTTGTTGAGATAGACACTACTGGGATGAGGAGACTACATTGCTGCAGAGGGTAGGCCTGTAGCAGAAACCTTTACATAGTGCTGTGTGTACCACAGGCTGCAGCTGCTGCTGCAGGTAGAAGACATAGGCAGAGAGTGTGAACACTCTGGAGGACAACAAGCAATATATGTATCTGTGTCAGCTTTGTCAGCCTTGTTGTAGAGGCAGTGCCAGGGTGAAGGTACCCTTTATACTCCAATTACGGAATGTGTTTAAGGTATGGATGTTAGACCACTGTGTCAGTTACAGAGTATTAGGCAACATATAGTACTGCTGTATGGATATGTGAAGTGTATCCCTACCTGCAGGCCTGAGACGTCATGCACTGATAATCAGTTATTTAATTTGCAATACTTTGTGTGGATAAAGAGTGTATTAGTGATCCTTTAATTGCTGCCTTCACAATAACATAATTGAAATAAAGCACAACAATGGATTTGAACCCATGACTGTGTGGAGCAAAATGTACAGCATGCAAGCTATTTAGCAGAATGAGCTACTGAGTCACTTCTATTGCAGATGTATTTGTAAGATATATGTGCATACATAGAGGCCATGACAAACATTTTCTATATCCATCAGTATGTACATGGCTTTATATGGATGTGTTTCTGTACCAGAGTCCCAGCTGAACATGTATTTTGCCATTAATGCCTTATCAGATGACATTCTACATGTTGCTGATAAAAGGGCACATTTACCTGCTAGCACAGGCCTCAGTTACATCCATTATAATGTCTCTAGCTAACTAGTGGTGCACTATTCTACCAGAATCCAAGGTACACTCCCATTTTTCCATTACTTTTCATTCCAATTTGTGTGGTGTGGAGCACAGCTCTGCTGAAACATAACTAATGACTGCAATCGGCAATTATCATGGTTTGTTTAAAACACCTGTTTTAAGTAAGAGTTGTGTGGTGTGGTGGCTTAATGCAGTGTGCTACAGGTGTGATGGGCTTGGATTCAAAACATGGCAGAGGTGTTTATTTTGTACATGTGACTTACAATATTAGAAACACATACAGTATACTCATTGTAGCTATATTTAGAGGAGCTTAGCGTAGCTGCATGATAAGGTGCTCCATGCAGCTCTGCACTAAAACTATAATGAAAAGAAAAAAGAGGAAATAGGAAAGTGGTGAAATGGGGGCAAGCATGGGGAAAAACATATTGAAAGGCAGGGAGGAATGTGCAGGAAGGATGTAAGAAAGAACCATAGCTATCCATTTCATGTACAGCAACAACTGTGCACTTTGACAGATTTGAAGAGTAATTTGGATTCTCAAACACCAAAGAGTGGGGTGAGGATGACATAACTGCATTATCAAGTCAATTGGACCAAATTACATCTGTCCAGTGGACACTTGTGTGAAATGAAGAGCTATGTATGAGACATTTTTTTTTGGGACAGGTGCCCATTTTTTTTTAAGGTGAGAGTGGAATGTTGGGGAAGGAACATAGGTACATACAGGGAGGTAAGTTGGGTAGGTGAGGATTCATTTGCTAACAGATAAGACGGACAACACAGCAGACAGGGGTGGTGTGTGACACATAAAGGGGGGGGGGTGAAAAGCTTGGATATGGAAGGTGTTGTGGAATCCGAGTCCCATGTGCTTCCAGATGGCAGCAGATTGACTCACACCCCCACACATTGAACTCTTGGCACTGCTCCTTCACTGCCCCAAGGGTGGCTGTGCTGGAGGCTGGGCACCAGGGTGATGCTGCCCCACCAGATTGCCCAGCATTCCTTCAATCCAGCACAAGCATTGATCATAATCATGGTGGACTATCCTGTGCACCAGGACCAATAGCTCATCCCGGGTGACTACTCTCCCTCTGTCACTACTCCCAGAGGGTTACTGGGCCCCATCCCTGGGGCGGTACTGCCCGACACAGCAGGTAGTGCCGGGGCAGCAGAGGGAGCACCACCTGTCTGGGTCCCAGAAATGCTGGGACCTGGTGCCACAGGTGTTTAAAGCAAGGTAGGGGGATCAGCCGGAACCAGCCTACCTTGACGTGCTGTGGTAAATGAGGTAAAGCAATACATTATGGTTAGTAACAACCAAACCATTGTTAGTATTAATAGAATGGAACATCATATTTATTAATCCAAATACATATTAATGTATATTATGTGCAACACAACATAATGTAACATAACAGTCAGTATGGCAACAGCATACCAGTGTGAAGTAAATCATATGGCCAACAAAACAGTTAGTTTAACAAAATATGTTAATATTGAATCATAATAAAACATACCAATAATAAACCATATTTTCCAAAATATAATTAGTTTAACAAACTGTGTTAATATTAATTTATAATATCGGTGCAGTGGTGCAGTGGTAGCATTGTCGTCTTGCAGCAAGCGGTTCTCCAGTTCGGGCCAAACACCAACAAATGCAAGTACAGAACTACGTAGAATGGTTTCACATAATATGGACTTATATAACTACCAGTGTGTTCTGTAAATGGATTTGGTAATACATTGCATTCCAGGAAGTAATTTATTGGGGAAACATGCAACAGATAGATTAGTCAGTTCTAATTACTTTACAAGAAATTGTGACACTTGAGAGTTTGTGTACAGTAATTAAACTAGACCACCATCATGGCTTAGTTGGCAGGCCTCAGGGTAGAACCCACTAGCTATGACTGCAGGGGACATCTGCAAATACTTTAATAATTGACTGCAGCAGCACAGTACAGGCATGCAAGAGATACAGCCATACTGGGATTACACAGTTTTATTTCTGAATCAACAAAGATGACCACATTCTTGCTATTCTGAGTAACATTCTGTGAGACCTAAACACAATATTTGTACATAATATGGGCTAAATCACCCATAACATTTTTGTGTTCTTGGAAAGAGAGAAATTGTGAGCATTACATGAGTGATACTGAAAATGTAGTACTACATAGCACTGGATTCTAACCCAGGACTGTGTGTGGCAAAATGTACAATGTATTTAACAGATTGAGCTACTGAGTCACTGCTGAATGAAGGGTGTACAGGGTGACTGATACTTGCCTGGCGATCACCTGGAAACATACTGTGAATTTTGCAATGCAAGTTACAGGTCTTTCCTCTAGCATTCTAGTACTGTTACAGCATTATACTAGATTGCAGTGATAGCAGAACACACATGCAGGGTATACAACCATACTGCATATATTACTACAGCTTTAGTCCACTTTCAACAATACTCGGTCATAAGTTCATAGGTTCATCGGTTGGTACTAGGCTATCAGCCCTAGGGCCTATACAAGCCTAGCCATAACAATTCCATGGCTATTTCTTCCCACAATATTTTCTTCCCTGGACCCCTGTCTAGCAGGGCAACTAACGTGATGGATGTGGTGAACACATATTATTGTTATTGGTTTGAAATATCTGTGAAGTCCACATACATTATCTGGCTGTGGAGTGGTCTACCTTGCCCATATACCTTTATTACCTGAAGTCTGTGGAAGACAGAGCATTATGTGACTGATATTGGCCTAGAGATAGCCTTGAACAATGTTATGAGTTATGCAGTACAGTTTGCAGCCATTAGGTTTGCATTCTATGCTATTACAGTGTTATACTTGACTGCAGCAACCTTACCTTATAGACTCAATGCATACAGCTCTACTGCAATGGTTATGACAAGACAATTCTGATGTACACCATTATCCTTGCTGTTACTGGTATTGTTTCTTGTTTGTATTAAACTACAGTTGTTATTATTCATTTATTGCACTATAGCTCTGATTCCACATTTTTGCACTACAGACTTTATTGTATATACTTTATTGCAGTTACCTATTGCATTACAGTATCCATACTCACCACGCTCGTGGTGCAACATGGCCAGGCACCCAGCATGAGACTCGACATTGCAAGCCCTCTCAGCTGCAGCTGTTGGGAGAGAAGCACACTATTATGCATACCAGTTTTGCACACATTCAGATTACATACTGGTAAAACAGAGGAAAAATTACTTACATATTTGTGGGGCATTCCCTGCCCTTGCTTCTTGGACCCAGGTGTCCAAGGTTCCCCTCTTTTACCTTTTCAGGTCATCATGGTGGTGACAGCACTGCTCACCTGTGTGGGGGATACCAGTAACACTGGTGAGTTCTCTGGCCAACCTGTCCCAGGCCTCCGCCTTACACTCCGAACCATGGAAACTGCCCTGCAGCAGCCTATCATCATGTATTTTTGCAAGGACCCCAACCATGACCCTGGACTCTTGAATGCCCCACCGCTGCAACCGAAAGCACACACCTTCTCCAACACCACCAGCTATACTGACAGATGATTAAACTCCAATGGATTTTGCAAAATTCCCACCTAGTGCACTTAATATAAGTTGTTTTCCCATACTTACATGTCATTGATCAACATTCAAAAAAGGGCCGCATTGCTTAGCAGCTTGCAAGTGAGCTGAGTAGCATGCAAACATGCACAATTGTGGTTTTATTGAATCTGAGAATCGTACAAACAATGATAGCCATTATCATTTTTATGCTGTGCTTAGCAGGTTTGAGCAGAGTTGTGTAAAGTGCAGCAAAGCCATATCTTAAAAGTGTCCATAACTTATGCAACAAAAATACATTAAATACAGACAAGTTCTAACTTCCATGTATTCGAACCCTGGACCTACTACACATACAGCAGGTAACTCTACTTATTTAGCTAGGTGGATATTATGAAGTCCACTATCCCTTCATATATACCACTGAGCTAACTGTTAGCAGTGCTGAGTACTGTGCTGCACAAACACTTTAAGCACACAAATAAATAAATAATTAATTATATCAGGTTTCTATTTTTAGATGCCTGGCAGATGTCCATTGTCCACATGTGAGCATACCTTGGCATTGCTGCACTCCGAGCCATGTCGTGCCACGCCACGCACATGTAAACACGTATTTAAAAAAAAAACACAGACAACATTGATTCAATATCCATGTTCCACTGCATCATTAATATAGATGGAGTGCTGCCAGCGGGGAACTGTGGCCATGTACATGGATACATTCCATGAAGGCTCTACATGGTGCCTACATGGAGTTTGTTAAATCCTGGGGATAATCAAAGAAAGTAACTTGTAACACATACGCAGCACTCAACAACACACTCACTTACTCACTGACATATTTCAGATTTCTGAACATGTTCCTACACAGAGCAAACCTGCACAGAATAATTGTTGTACTTCCAGATTGCACAGATTTATATTCAATAAAATGGTAACAATTCATAAGGTGATAATAACATAAAGCAATAAAATGATGCATGTTGAAAAAATATTTATGTAGCACTTCAGTAGTTCAGCTGTTTACTAGGATGTATTATTTGCAATAACCATAATATGATACGTCTAATTTATTTATTTATTTTACACCATACTAAGTGGTGGTGCTGCGGTACCATTGTCGCCTCACAGTAAGACGCTGTCCAGTTTGATTCTCAGCTAGAGCATCTTCTGCGTAGAGGCATGCATGAATGGGCGTACCTTCGTTGAAGGTTGTGCGTCAGGCCTGGCAAGCCGGTATGTAAAAATCAACTGCCAATCATTAGCGGACCAGAGTTCCGCTGTGGCGACCCCTAACCGGGAAAAGCCGAAAGAAGACAGACAGACAGACTAAAGCAGTATTTATGCAGTGATATTTCCTCCTTACTGGTATGCTGATTAAAATAAGGTCACCTGTCACATTAATTTTTGAACAATGCTGCAAAATTATAGCCAGAGTGTGGACTGCTGCTCAGTATTAATGTTAGGATTACCTCCTGTCACAATGTGCATCAATGGTTACCCAGTGCTTATGTTTGGCTGTGTAAAAATGTCAGTAAATGCAGCATTTGAAGTACAACAGCAATGTTAATAGCACTCACAGAATAGCAGCACAACAGAAAGGTCACTAAGAGTTCTGTCTCTCCTCAGAAACTCTGCACTGTTTGCCAATGCAGACTGAAAGCAGTTTTGGATCACTTTCTTCTTAAAGTTACAGTATTATGTTACATATCAATGTATACGTGTGTATGTTCATATGTTGTACATAATTTTAATTCCCCCTTCCTCCATGAGAACTCGCTCTCTAAAACTGTAATGTTTTATTCACATAGCTCTCAACCTCTTAGTGCAAGAATTCTAGACAAAGCCAAAAATTATGAGGGGATCAAGGCCCAAAATCAGGGACAGATTTTTAAATGATGCACTTATAAATATAGAAAGTTGCTGAAAATGTAGGGTTTGTACTATCATGCATTTCCAGAAGGATACAAATTCTTAAACTCAAATATCTGCCATCATTTAGTGACTTCAGCCCTCAACAATTTGTCAGAAAAACACAAAAATTATGAGGAACAGACTAAAAATATGAGTCAGAAATCTAGATATTTTATGAAATTCTGATCATCTGAGAGGTATGTTAGCTCAATGCAGTTTTATCACTCTTTGAATGCTATTATTTTTTACAAATGTACTTTAAATCCTTTATCAAATGCTAAACAGGTGATTAATTATGAAACAGCATTTGAGGCACATAAGATTCATCATTAATGCAGTCACTTTAATATAACAGAAGAAGAATCAGTCACTTATCAGCCCAATGAATTTGATTACACTCACGGCATCTCAACAGAAAGCGAATCTTACAACTACTTTGAATAATTTGGATAGGAGTAGAGGCTGTCGAGGAAAAAATGGTCAGACAAACAATTAAAACAAGTAAAATTCTGTCTAATGTGTCTCAGTGGAACAGTCTGAACAGACAGAGGAAGTGTCATACTGAATTCATGAGTGACAGATACAGACAAATGAAGATTATGTAAAACAAAACTGGAAACAGACAAGTTGCTGGGTGTAATAGTCATGGCACAGGGCCTGTATACTGAAAGGCATAATAATTTGGCAAGACTGTTGCATTGGGAGTTATGCAAACGTTATGATACTTGAAATAACTGTGAAGCATTAGAAACATGAGTCACAAACTGACAGTTCGGAAAATAGATGTGAGAAAACCAGATATAATAGTCCATGTAAAGAAAACAAAAGTAATATTGATCATTAAAATTGCTACACTCAGTGATTGCAGTGTCTTACATACAGACAGACACAAAGACATAAAATACCATGATCCACAGACAGAAATGAGAATAATGTGGAAGAAGGATACCCAGACATTTCCAATAGTAGTGGGAGGAAAGGGTCTCATAAAAAAGAATTTATAGTTGCATTTAGATATGATGCCGATGCAGGTAACTCCATATGAGTTACAGAAAGAGTGAGTTCTGGGCACATTGCAGATGCTACAAAGGGCACTTTAGGCTAACATCAAAGATTGAACCAATGCAAATTTCATGAACTTTAATTATAGACTGACTTAGGAATGGGGTCCATTCCCTTCATGGCCTTAGAAACCTGAAACACTTGGAGAAATTAAAAAAAAAAAAAAAGAAACAGCCAACAGTATTTGGACTGTTCTTGACTTCCACCTTTAACTTGGATAGCAGGTGACAGTAGAGCCTTTGAGGAGACTGGAATACCCTGGTTGCCTAAGGACCACTTCATCCCTTGGCTTCGTCCCTGGGTATGGTAGTAACTAGACTTTTACCTTGGGAAACTTCAGCAATGAGTGGCATATATAATGGTTACAGCTGATGACAACACCATCTTCACTTTGTACCCTGAAAGATAGTGGTTCATTGGTGTCTTATGATTCAGTTCCAGCTGTTTCCTTCTTTCTCTTCCCTTCTAATTAAAGGTGCTCACTTTGGCCTGTTTGAATGAATAGCAGACTTTAGGTTTGAATATTGTATATTTAAAAAGTTGTTTATAAGAGTATTTTTGCTCATTGTTCACTCCTCCTGACACATACAGAATGGTTCAGGCATTGATAGACTGACTGCAATTTGTATCATAAGCAGAGACTGTGAATGTCTTACTCCTGTGGCAGAGTGTAGAGTACTATGGTAAGTCATGAGCCTGTGGCAGAGTGTGGAGTACTATGGTAAGTCATGAGCCTGTGGCAGAGTGTGGAGTACTATGGTAAGTCATGAGCCTGTGGCAGAGTGTGGAGTACTATGGTAAGTCATGAGCCTGTTGCAGTGTGTGGAGTACTATGGTAAGTCATGAGCCTGTGGCAGAGTGTGGAGTACTATGGTAAGTCATGAGCCTGTTGCAGTGTGTGGAGTACTATGGTAAGTGATGAGCCTGTGGCAGAGTGTGGAGTACTATGGTAAGTGATGGGCCTGTGGCAAAGTGTGGAGTACTATGGTAAGTCACGAGCCTGTGGCACAGTGTGGAGTACTATGGTAAGACATGAGAACTCTGTGAAGATTAGGCTGTCTCAGGACATTTTTAGTAATGTAGACAGCTCTCTCTGAAGGTATATCGGACTGAGGATGGTTATACAGGAAGCCATAGTATTTGCTAAACCTCAGTTGATCCCAGCTGCACATAGGTGTCTGTATTCTTTGTCTGGTTATGGTAGGCATAAGCAATCTTGCAATGGTCTGTTGGCTAGTCATGGTTGGTGCATGGAATATTTCAATATCTTAAGACTATTAGTACATTATTACTATGTAAATTTTGTCTTCAAATTCACACAAGTCATTACATCAGCAGTGATTTCTTTTTTTTTTTGGTGAAGAACCTTGTGGTAAGGGGGTTTGTAATAATAGTTCTCTCCTGAGGGTTAGTCTGTGTATGATACAGAACTGACATTTTGATAAAAGTTTTGTTAACATCTATGTCGATGCTAACCCAACATGTATGCATTTTGATTTTTCACGGTAATTTGGCAGAAACTGATGTAATTTGCATTTTTGTTTTAATTCCTTGTCATGTTGTGAAGAAGGTAGAGCTAGAAAGTGTTGGTACAGTTGCAAGCCATTATGTATGAACAGTTATCCTATTCCTATGTAGTATTTGTTCACAACATGCTTTATTTGTGTCCAGTAATTAGGCCCTCCATCTTTGACATATTAGATAAGTGTTTGTAAGCTCATTGTTACTTTTAGGAACCTATGTTAGTGTCTCTAGCCTTTTTGTAATCATTGGTCAAGATGCCACATTTTTGAAGCATGTTGAATGCTTGAGATGGCAAGCCTCCTCATTGCTTACTCAAGATAGATATAATTTGGTTATCTGTGATGTTAATACTTTAGAGAGATCTGGTATGAACTTAGTTGAGATGTTTATCACTTTTATGGCTTGACATAAGTCACTTATCCAAAGATAAACTGTCTTGGTCTGGTATTGCCCTGAAGTTGCTTGCATCTAGTCTGATTTTACTAGCACTTATGAAGTAACTAAAATATTGATCTCACACTTTTCAGAAGAGCATTTGTCTTGTTTTAGTTTAAAATCAGAATTTTTGGAAGTTTCGAACATTGCCTCCAGCCTTGAGTCACATGTCTTTTTATCTGTACCAAACAACAGTATTTCATGCATGACAATAGCAGCACCAATGGCAACAACCCCTTCATACCCTTCCAACAGACTGCTCCTCATACATTAAAATACTTGTCTTGATAAAAGTATACCAAATGACAAAAGAAAACCTTCCAACTGGAGTAAAGAAGATTGTTAGCCTTTGACTATTTCTTTTCAGGTGAATTCGTAGAACCCACATGAAACATTCTAACATGGAGAACATTTTGGCATCAATCAGCTTAAGTCCGATGGTAGAATATATCTGCCTCTCACAACTGCAACATTTTTTTAAAGTTTACACATAATCTTATATTGCCATTTTCTTTAGGACTGGGATCATGGGAGCCCTCCAAGTGGTCAGCTTAGTTACACTTTCAATCACACCAAATGCTTGCATAAATCTGAGTTCTGATTCGGCTTTGGTCAGTATTAGAAATGGCATTCCTTTGGTTGTTGTCAAAGCATATGTGGCAGATAATATTTTGACTTAATTTTCACCAGCTCATAGCTAAACAGATTAGCTTCACTAAATGTCTCTGCATTAATTTCATTTATTGTGGCAATTAGCCCTAACTAACTTGACAGAGCTCTGCTCTGGGGAGCAGATTATTTTTAATATCTTCTAACACTTTTCTATGTTTTATTCTCACTAACAACCCCTTCTGTAACTCATTTTTTAATGACAGGAAAAGGTGCCACTTGTTACCCTTCTTGTACCTTCTGCTATGTGCAATGCACTGATTTGGCACATTTGCAAAGTTTTCTATCAATCTGCTTTTCATCAGCATGCTTACTTTGGCCAGTATCCTTGTTTTTTTCAGGATTTACAATTTTCTATGTGTTTTATCTCTCATGTAATTTGCTGCACTCATGTTAGTAGTTTGACGTTTTATTAGATCAGTCTTTCTGGCAATCTGTATTTTCTTTTCCAAAGTCAAATTCATTTGTAGCTGTAACTTTGAAGACACTTAAGAGTATCAGCCAGCTCAGTCCTACTTCCATCTTTAATTTGTTCATCTATAATTTTGTCAAACCCACAACTTGCAAATAGGTTTGTACAAGCTTCTGACAAAAACATCATCGTTCGTCTTCTCTCTTTTAACTTCAGCACATTCAAAAACATGCCCTTTCATGAATACCATTTTTAGGAGTAAATTTTCATATGTCTTACTTATTACGGACTCCTGTGTAACACTCTAGCCCTCAGAAAATGGAAATGAACTGTAGCTTGCTCCCACTGTTTTTGTACATAGGAAAGAGAAAATGTTTTACCTGGATTTCACGTTCTTTACCCATTTTAGCTGCAAATCGAAAATGTGCAATCCTCTACAGCCATAATGGCCAGACAATCTGCTTTGGGAAGTTGAACAGCTCCTTTTAGGAGAAATTGGTTGTTCACACAGAATTTTGTATTCTGCCTCTTATATTCATTAAAATGACTATTTTGTGATGTGAAAATGCTATTTTTTTACTAAAACACCAATCTCTGAGTTTAGTGGCGCTCATTGAACTTTTTGTCATGATTATTTATATTCTTTTTATTTAAAAAAGATATTGGTTCTGACACCATGCCACTACACACAACTAGGGATACCCACCTAGTCATCTTATTTGTCAGTGTAGAGAATGCCAGCAGATATTGTTTGATGAAAAACAGCAACTTTACAGGCACACAAAATGGCCGAACAGCAGAAAGGTCTTTAAAAGCTGCATCTCTCATCATGCACCCTACACCAACTGAGAAACTAGATTCTAAGTATTATAGAAGTACAGTACTTTATCACATATCCGGATTGTTCCTCAAAAACAACAGCCTTCAAGCAAATTTTTCATAGGTGTTGAGGTCCATATATCAACCCAAAGCTGAGCTGAAGTAAAGGCCAGCAAATAAAAATCTTCCATTTATTTCAGTTTTAGGAATGTGCATGGATACATACTAGTTGAAGTACACCAGTGTCTGGCAGTTGGCACAGAGGGTTAAAGCTGCGAGGTGTTGTTCCTATGGTATAGGATTTGATGCCTTCAGCCCTCATTGGCCTCCTGTGTGACCATGAGCAAGTTACTTAACCCTACAAAACTGGGATTTGGGCTAGGCTATTCAATGGTTCTCTGGACAGCAAACCTAGTAATTACCTGTAAACCTATGAATGAGCTCAATGGAGGAGGACTTTCCTGCTTAAGATAAGAAAGACTATGCAAGCTATAATCACCCTATGGGGACCAGTTGTCTACTGTGGAAATCAAGGGATGACCTGAGCAGCAGTCAAATGTAGATTACAAACTTCTGTATAGCAATCAAGGGAAAATATGCATCAAGTATCAATCTACTAATGACAGGCCCACTTTGGAGATTTACTGCCCCCCCAGACACACACACATGCGGTGGGAAACTATGGTCTATCATTTCAGATTTCTTCTGATCCATGGCTTGTTTCTGCACCTGAGACTCACCATGCCTTTCATCTATGTTAATGCGAAACTCAATGAGAGAATACTAATAAAACCTGACAAACAGAAATGGAATGGTTGTGGCAGCTGTGTAGTACATATGTATGTGTGTTTTTGTGTATGGATGTGTTTATGTGTAATTCTCATAAGTCTGCATGTGTGTGCTATGCATGTGTGAGAGCAGTGTGTGCATGTGCGTGTGTGTGTGTGTGTGTGTGTGTGTGTGCGTGTGTGCGTGTGTGTGTGTGTGTGTGTATGTGTGTGTGTGTGTGCGTGTGTGTGTGCGTGTGTAAATGTGTATGCTTTTGTGTGTATATGCATGTGTGCAGTTATCTGAATATGTGTGTGTGTGTGTGTGTGTGTGTGTGTGTGCGTGTGTGTGTGTGTGTGTGTGTGTGTGTGCATGTGAGTGCGTGCATGTGTTTGTGTGTGCATATGTGTGTGTGTGTGTGTGTGTGTGTGTGTGTGTGTGTGTGTGTGTGTGTGTGTGTGTGTGTGCGCGCGCGTGTGCATATGCGTGTATGTGTGTGTCTGTGTATACAGTATTATGTGACTTTGCTTTGTGGAACTTGAACTCTTGGCTAAAAACACATATCTATAATCGTAATTAAGAGGTTCAGTCACTCATAACTGCATTAGTATGTCACTATCCTAGCAGGATTTCATGACACAAGTTGCTGCCAGCAACAGTATAATGAAGTTATTTTAGACTTACTCTGTTCAGGAAACCTATGCTGTGTTTTTTTTTTTTTTACTTCTCTTAAATATTTCATAGCAATTGATAACAAGGTGCATTTTGTATATTGCACAAACTGCACATCATATATAGAGTTGCTGATGCTGTAAGTCAGGAAAAAAAAAGAAAAAAAACACCAGTGGATCATAGGATCATAGGAGGTTACTAGGCTAATGGCCGCAGAGTTGTTACAGGCCTAGCCAAGTTCAACCCGTGTTCCCAAGAGTCTCTGGTTCAAGCAGACACTAAAGTCTTCACATATTGCTCCTGTCCAAGAGGGACGCTGGTGGTACCCCCAGGGTGTATTTCCAGTTACCCACCCAATCGTCCAAAAAAAATAATTCATTGAAATTCCCTGACCACGAAATTAACCCAAGCCATGGTGGTGAGAGAAGCAAATCCTAACCACTAGACCACCAGGCATCTTCTAACTAGTAGACCATCAGGGAAAGTGTAAGAGGCTACATCAGGGACATTCTTTAAACTGAAGGACAGGTAAGATGGTTGACAGTGAGTGTGTGTGTGTGTGTGAGTCTGTTTGAATATGTGCATGCATGTCGGATAATGAATGAGGGGTGGTGCCTGTGTTAATGTGATGCATGGACTGCCAGTGGTGATTAGCACAGGAAAGTTATGGTTAACACTAGTGGTAACACCATGCAGTTCAGAGATGTGAAATTTAGCCAGTAATGAGGTGTTTCTTCATTGTGGTTAACATGTCTCTGAATCTCATTATATGAAAGGAAGTTCAAGTCTAGTAACTTATCTTACTATAATTATATAAAAATAAAATATCACATCTGTTATTCTGGCTGTGATGTTCTTCAATGTCAGTAAACAGTGAAGTCACACTTTATATAATAAAATCAAAATGAAGGTTAACGATAGGGTATCACCAATGATGAGCCTTAAAATTACACAACATGTTCAGTATGTCAATCAGTGGGTCTCATTTTTTGCCATTCAGTGTATCTCATTTTTGCCATTCTATAGTTACGTTTAAAACCAAAATGTACTTTAGGTTACTATAGGATATAACATTTTATTTAATCTTCTGTGGTCCTTTCTGGTTCATAGGTAGGTACTAGGCTATTGGCCCTAGGGCCTATATAAGCCTAGCCAAAAAGGTACCCTGGTTTTCACCACCCAAGAAAA
This sequence comes from Protopterus annectens, assembly GCF_019279795.1. NCBI lineage: Eukaryota > Metazoa > Chordata > Ceratodontiformes > Protopteridae > Protopterus > Protopterus annectens. The sequence goes on along the minus strand of NC_056725.1, from coordinate 1,441,809,530 downwards.
TTATTTTCCTGTGCACCTATTGAGCAGAGCCACAGAAGTGATATCCAGGGTGAATTTCCTATTTTCCATCCAGTCATCAAGATTTTTCTTGAAGAGTGCCAATGAGGAGCTTTGTTTGATATAGATAGATAGTTTTTTCCAGAGTATGGGAAGTCTTTGGGACAGGAATCTATCCCTCCAGCATATTCTGTTTATTAGGGTGACAAGGTTTAGGTCCCTAGAGCATGTAGCCTGGAGGGATTGGGATTTCTTTAAATGGAGCATATCCAACAGCTCTGGGTTTGACATAGCTGTGTATGTTAGGCAGAGATCACCTCTGAGTAGATGATATTCAATGGAGTAATGCTGGAGTTTTTTGAGACGGCCTGCATAGGGCATCTGTTTGAGGCTGGTAATCCTCTTTGTGTGGTATTTCTGCAGCCTTTCCAGTTGTTGTAGATGTCTTGTCAGGTACATAGTAAAGGGGCATTGTACTCTATAATGAGTCTAATGAGTGACGAGTAGATGGGAACAATGACCTCTTTTTTCCTGGATGAGAAACTTTTTCTGATGAGGTGTGCCACGTAGAAGGATTTCCTGACTACTGCGGCAATGTGATTATCAAAGGAGAAACTACTGTCCACCTGTGTCCCAATTTCTCTTATCACACTTTCAGTGTTAAGTAGACTACTGCCTATGTGGTAGTTCATGGATACAGAGTTTTTAACCAAAGGGGATGACAATGCACTTTTTGGCATTGAGCTTGAGGCCATGGCTTTGACACCAGGAATATGTCTCAGTGAGGCCCTTTTGTAGGATATCTACATCGTTAGAGTTTCAGTTATGGCTCCTAGTTTGCAGTCATCTGCAAACTTCATTAGCCAAAGACCTTCTGTGTTAGCCTGTACTTCAGAGAAGTAGATACCAATCAGGAGAGGACCCAGGACTGAACCCTGTGGTACCTCACTTCTCACTGGTCTGAAGTCAAATTTGGAGTCTGCTACTTTCACAGTGTGGGTTCTGTCAGTGAGCCAGTTGGCAACCCACCTTGCGACATAGATATTTATACCTAGTTTAGTGTGTTTATCTACAATTCCAGAGTGGGGGATGGTGTTGAAAGCCTTGGCGAGATCTAGATAGGCTGTGTGAACTACCTTACCCTCGTCTATGGCTTTGGTGACTGCTTCAAAGAAGTCTATCAGGTTTAGGAGACATGCTCTGCCTATTTCAAACCGGAACTAGGTGGGGTCCAGAGTCATGAGATTATCAATGTCTTTGTTTATAAATTCCATGATGATACTTTCCATGGCCTTGCACACCGGGCTCATCAAGCTAATGGGGTGGTAGTTCCCGGTGTCTGTGGTGACTCCCGCTTTGTGGAGTGGAATAACTGTCACTGTGTGCCATTCAGTGGGCAGAAAGCCTGAGGTGAGGCTATGACTGAACATGGTATTAGGCGGGGTGCCAGTTCATTCTGTAGTTCATGTAGAACACAGCCTGGGATGCTGTCAGGTCCCATGGATGTTGTGTTCCTGGCTTTGGAGAATGTGGTTTTTACCTGTGCAGCTGTGATTACAGGAACTTTGCATTCTTCCGGTATAGAGATGGGCCCTTTAGGGGGTGAAAGGTGAAAGGGGGAAAGCTAGCAGTGAACTTATCTGCCAGGATGTTGGCAATATCAGTTGGTTCTGTATATTTAGTGTGATTGTGCTGTAACTCAGAGCAGATCTGAGTGTTGCCATTGAGATTCTTGACATAGCTATAGAATGCTTTATGGTTGTCCTTAGAATCAGTGGTGATTTTATTTTCGTAACTAGCTTTGGAGGATTTTATGAGGGATCTAAAGCTTCTTACTGAGGCTGACCAGGGAGTTCCTCCAATCATGGGATTTTACTCTTTTTGCAACAGTTTCTTTCTTCTGTTGTAGAGTTTGTTTATGGCAGGGGACCACCAGATTGGCTTCCTTTATTTTTGGAGGATAGCATCTTGGTTCTGTTAGGGATAGCACGATCCATGCACTAGTGTAAGTGCTTAAAAAGTGCATTTGTGTAGGATTCAGCAGTCATACCTCTGTCTGCATGAGTGTGATGAAGTTTGCCACTTCTGACTTAAGAAGTGTGAAGTTGACTTTGGAGAATTTTTTTTACAATGGTTTCCCTAATGGAGGGTGGGGGTGGGATGTGGATGTCTAGGGAGATTAGCTTGTAGTCAGGTCTGACCAACGAGGAATTGACCTCTGGTGTGGAACACTGGTCACCCATGTTAGTAATGACCAGGTCTAGGATATTGCTTCCCTCGGTGGGGGTGTGGATAAGTTGATCCAAGGCATTGGAATTTATGAATTCCAGAAAACGTTAAGCAAAAGAGTCGGTACATGAGTAGTTTTCCCAGTTAATGGTGGGGTAGTTGAAATTGCCCATTATTAGGGTATTGGGTTGTACCCTAATATTTTCCAGTGCATCAAGAAATGAGGAGTGGGAATCCTAGGGCATGGTGGGGGATCTGTAGCAAGTTACAATTTGGATTGCGGTCTTGCCCAGAGTTAGTTGCACTTGGATAATCTCGGATATGTTATGCTGAGCAACTAGCCTGGAGGTGTGGATATCCTTAAGGAATATGAACACACCTCTGCCTTTAGTATTTCGGTCCAGGTTAGGTGGCGAAAGGTTTGGTATGAATTATAGGCTGGTAATGCAGGGGTGCTCTCTGGAGCCTTGAACCAGGTATCTGCCAGTGCAGAAATGTCTATGTGCTTGGAAAAATCCATATATTGCTGTCTCAAGTTGTAACATGGACAGTCAGGACATTGGATCCTTTCTGTCTTCTAAGAATCTTCTACATGGTGCATAAATTTCTGACGGTAATGTGGCCTTTCACCATTTTATTTTATCTTGTTCTGCCAAATTAGAAGAAAAGCAGTACTGAAAGCTGAATTACAAAATCCCAAAGTCATACAACTCTAAAAAACAAAAACTGAAATTGCATTTTCCTGAAATTGCTGGAGATCATTACATCAGACTTTCAGTTTTATGCCTGGCTTGTCTATAAAATTCAGTGCATAAAACAGCTTAACAAAATAGCAATAAGTATTATGGGAAATTAGAGAATCAGTCTTTATGACTCAGAATGTTGTGATTCAGGATTTTAGGATTTAGCTTTCTGTAGTAGTTTAATGACTGGTGTACCCAGTCCTTGAAGTATAAACCCGCCCATGTGTGCTTATAAATGCTACAAGATGTACAGTGCAGACATCTTCTCAGCCTACGTCCACACAGCACTAATCTCCAATTTTTTCTACAGCTTGTCTTCACCACAGTCATTTTATTTATTCTGCGGATTTGCTATACTGCTATTCTGTCTGCATATATATATATATATGTTTTACTAGATGACTTTGGCCCTTCTTGTCATCTGGTGGTGCGACTATGTTGGGCTCTTTGTAATAATTTTGATAGTTGAAAGGTGTGGTGAGTGCTGCTATTTATTACTTCTTATCATTCCTGTTAAATGGCTACGTCTTGCTCTTTTTATTGCCATTAACATTCTGCTGAGGAATGAAAGGTTACCGTGTAATCATCACTTGCAGGGCATCGCTGTGGCCACAAGTGATTTCAGGGCAAGAACTGTACAGCCCGAGCTCTGCATTGTTTAACTATTATTATTGTACATTTGTGTTATATGCTATATTTCTAATTACGAACATCTTTATAATTGCACTGAAATTAAGCTGCATCCATTGTGATTAGTTCCCTTTCAACAAATCACTCTGTGAATGTTTGAATCTTTTTAAGTACTGCTAAGTGTAATACTACAAAAATAAAATGCATATACTTTATTTAAGACAGTCTGTTGTGACGCAGCTTAAATCTAAACGGAAAGAGTGCATGAATATGTAACATTTTAGCAGCAGTCTGCTGGCTCTCCTATTCTTATAAAACATATGAGGTCTGTTGTGAATTATTATTATCTGCAAATCCACCTGGACTCAATCTTTTAAATGTAAAATTGTGAGGCAAGTTCTCATCCACAAAGCTATAATATAATTCTGAAGAGTCACCTAACTTGAGGTTCTGTGGCTTGAATTAGTAGCACATTTGATCTGTACTGCTCTGTTAGTTTCATCCACATTTCAGTCATTTAGAACTTAGGAATTGTCACCTGGGATGAAACATCAGGCATGTTGCTGTTTTATATACTCCCTGCTGAACAGGCACTAAGAAGAGAATAAATGTTGTCTGTGAAAATTAATGGAAAAATCTTATCATTTAATATGAAGATATTCCCCTCAGCCAATTCCAACACATTAAGATACTGAATATATAAATACATCACCTGCTGTCAGCAGAGCTAATGTCCTAATATTTTCATTAAGCAATGTTGGAGCTTATAGTGCAATTACTAATATATCTATATCCTGCCTGTAAAGCTTTAACTTAATACAAAACGCTGTTGGTAACTGGTCAGCAAATTGTTGATAAAAATGATATAGGCACTCATCTTAATAACGAATAACACCACGGCACTACTCCATAACATGTCAAGCCAAGCATTTATCTTTTATTTCTATGTGGCTCAACAACAAGATAAAAAGCATGTCAACATGAAAGAATATAAAAATGGTAATGTAATCACTCAGTTAGCTGAATATTGATTTCTGGGGGCGATGTCTAAATCGGCAAGGAAATCCATTGTGGTAATTATTGCTGTCCTCTTTACTGTCGGAAGTGGGGACATCAGGGGAATGAGATGGCTTCAGAAGCAGATATATCGTATTAAATATGTACTTATCTGAACTGATGTTCTGTTTCCTTTCAGTCTTTTCACCTGACTTGCCCTAGGACTTACGGTATCTGATATCTTTAGTCATTGCAATTTAAAGTTGAATGCTATCACTAAAAGTCATTATTGACATTTTGTTACCAAGAAACTTTACTACTTAAATTTTTAATTACAGGAAGTCTACACAAAGAAAAAAAAATGTGCAATTTGTATACCATTACTGAAATCAAAACAGAAAGTGTAAAGGTATCTATTAGTTCAACAAGTTGACTGTGAAATAAATAGTTTTGTCTGAGCTCTGTCAGTTTAGAAATATCAAAAAATGAGTTCCAAAGCATATTAAAATCCAAACCTATGTGCACTTTGCTCCAACAGGTGATTCAGCAATCACATTTCAATACATTGTTCATGTACACTTCTACCACTGTGCAAGGTTCATATGAAACTTTGTAATTCAAATAAAAATATTTGTAGAAAACATTTTCAAGTATGCATACATATTTTAAAGAAGCTTAACAGTGTCTCCTTCTTTTCACTTGATAATATTAATCATGATGCTGAATAATGTTATAAAAGGACACTTGGATACATTCTTTATGAAGTCTGAAAATATTGCAGCATTGTATATATTGTCATCAGAGTACCAACAAAAATAAAGTCATCAAATTATCAAACACAATATTACGTTTAATCATCAGCTGGTATAAATCTGCTTTTGATTGTGTTTTTGTAATAATGTTTTGCTTGTAACTGCAATTTGTTTCTGATATGAGAAACTATAACCCACTTCCAAGGGAATACAATGCTGAGCATTTTTTGTTACAAATGCTTACCACCTAATTTAACTTGTTCATATGACTGCATATTTATCTTCCCTCAAAACAATAACATGACTTTAAAGTTTTAGCAACTCTTTCTTCTAAGAAGGATCTTGATGATGTACCTTATTCTTGACTGGGTCATACAAAGGATGATTTTTGCGATGTATTTGCAAAGAGTTAACTATAAGCCAAACATAATATTGATTTTTATCTCTTGAATTTGTACAATGTTTTGAATAAATAGTTGGAAAGATAGCTAGCTAGATACATGTGTGTCTGTGGGCATGTGTGAGTGTAAGCAGAAATGAATGACAGGTTGGACATTATAGGAAATTAACACATCACCCAGTGGCGTTGTGATGCTAATACCATAAGTGGAGGGCATCCCGACTCCTGGATGGTCCACCATTTCCATATATTGTAGCTACATTTAAAACCACACACTGGCACATTCCCTTCAACACAATTCTGTTCATCCCAAAGCAGAATTCTATATAGCTCACTCTGGGTACCTTGATTACACCCCTAATTTGAGGCAGAAAAGAAAAGAGGAATGCAACATGAGGGCATACATATGTGTTCACCCACCAGGTTGTTTTTATTCACATCAACCTGTTTTTGGCCATGCACAAATAGCATCCCTTACCAAACCTCATGTGACAGTCCCTACTCTGGGCCAGTAAACAAGGAGTCTTAATCCTCAACAGTGACACTGGTGAGTGATAGCCACTAGCAGCAAAAATGGATACACACAGTATTTTCAAATGCCGCTTACTGCACCAAGCAAAATTTCCATTAAAAGCACACAGGAAACACTCTCTCTCTCTCTCTCTCTCTCTTTCTATCCAGGCCTCAAAGAAGACTCGAGTCTGGCCATTTTGGAGCTCTGTGTCCTGTTCCAAGCAGCTGACACACACACATGCACACACACATACACGCACACACATGCACACACGCACACACGCGCACACACACACATACACACACACACACACACACACACACACACACACACACACACACACACACACACACACACACACACACACACACACCAGCTGTGCCTCCTCTGCCCACATTATAAGGTAATTACACTGCCATGAGTTAGCTACTCTAAAGCTCTTACAAGCATACCCAATTACACTGAGTAAAGTGAATACTAATACAAATGGTAGAGTCTGACCAAAGCAGCAAGGCTTTCAGGAGCAGCTACAATGTCACTAAAATAAGCATAAGTACTCTTAAGATGTTAAAAGTATTCTCTACAAGACCAGCCATAATGAAAAGTATAGAAATATTTAATAATAAATAATAAAATAGAAAACATGAGAATATGGAATATCTAGTTACAATAAACACCAGAGTTTCAGACATAGGAGATAATAAAAAATAACACACTTGGATAGATTCACACAGATGCAGAAAACCAATACTTAACTACTCACACTACATTTTCTGAACTGACTAAAGGATTACTGTTCCCTAGTTAAGTTACTTACTACAGAAAGGCAAAATGAGCATTGAGCTGCTTACAAGGCAAGGTAAGGTGTGAAGTTGTGTGAGATATCTGTGAGAGATCTTTCCTGTCAGGTTGTGAAATTTAAGTGCTGCTGTGAGAGTTCTGCAATACCTCTCATGAATATCTAGAAAATCATTTCAGTGCTGGTTATAGAATGGCATCACCTCTCATCTCCTGACTCTGGTACAATACATACCCAGAGCTTTGATAAGATCTGTTGCAGCATCTGAAAGCTATAAAACAATTTCAAAAACTTCCATGCTTCCAGGGTAGCAATTAGTTCACCCCTAAAGACAATACAGTAAGATTCATAGTCCTGGTTTCCACAGATATTTTAGTCTCTGGCTGCAGTCATAGCTATAATATAAAATCTGTATGGCCTAAACCAACACATTTAATTTTCAACCTATTTTTTCAAAATTAGCTGGCCTGAAATTAACCTCTTCCCTTCCAGAATTCTCTGTTAAAGCATATACATTTACTCAGTTATAATAATACTGTCTGACATACATGTATATCTCATTTCTGTCCAGTAGGACCCAATGTTGATGCATTTTTAACACAAGCATCTGTACATATCAGTATGATAATCAAATGACGTAAAATTATTTATATAACACCAGCTAGCTATGCTGGCATATGTTACACATGCACTGGCCTACTCTCTGTGGCAGAGATGACACTACCTCATATCATCACACCCCTAACTCGCTTACTTCCTTTTTCAGAGTTTTTCTGTACCATTTTAAAATGTATATGTATATCCTGTTCCCACATTGAGAAACTGTTAAATATGAATGAATGAAGAGAAGCTTAGGTTGAACAAATCCAACCATATATAACTAAGGTGAAGTCTGTCAGTCATGAACCAAAGTAGGTCTCTGTAGAATCCCAGTGATCCAACACCAGGAAACCTAGACTGCTTCCTTAGTTACGCTATGATTAACTAGTTTCTCAGCTGCCTTTGTTACTGACACCTTACTCGCCCCCTTCCATGTCAGCTTCTAGTTTATGGAAACCCAAGCAATAACTGCCTTAGGGGATTTCTGAATGATAATAATATCCTTAATAATTCTGGAAAGCAGCCTATGATTTAGAAAAAACAAAGATCATTACCACCAAAGTATATTGTCAGCATGTGAAGCTGACCTAACACTTCCTCAACCTCGGTGAGAACCTGCATGTGAAGACTCCTTTGCATTCCTCTGCACCCTTCTGAAATCAGTTCTCACTCGAGTGGATCAAGAACAAAAAATATTCTTCAAAGCCTCACTGCTGCTGTAATGACCACTCAAAATACAAGTGATGCCCTACAACCAGAACACACTTGCATTCTGCAACAACAAACAATATTATTAACTCAGTTTTAAGTGAGCAAAATTGAAGACAACAACCTATGGTCATACACCCCCTTCCTTTAAATTTACATGATTTATGAGAAAGGCATTTGTGAACCACCTGCCTACCCTCTTAATCAAAGATATGGAATGTCCTTTTTATGCATATAACAGACGCCCTAACTATTATGAGAGAGTGAGATGAATAATCACTCCCATGACAACTTTAGCTTTCTATTACCTGTCCACTCAGGAAGTCAAAACACATGGGCTCCTGCAGAATCTCATCTGGAAACATAAACACCAGTGCATCATCAACCTTCATGATGCTTAAAGTATGCCATTTTAAACCCCAAACAATGGGGCATAGGATACAGTCAGGAGTTCTTATCCAGGTGCATCTGCTTGCCCTTATCTTCATTACCAGTCTTGTATCAGCCTGCGCAAACCAAAACTGCTCCCTCTACCAACTGCACATCTCTCCAATCTAACTCCAAAACAAATTGCCAGTCCTAAATGCTCCAAAATACAAAGTCACCAAAGTAGCTCACAGTGCTTAACTTGCATATTCATGGCTAACTTTGTGCAGCATCCTTCAAGAAAACTTGAACATATGTTTACCAATGGGCAGCCACTTAGCTGCCAAATAACCCCACTTTTTCTTCCAAACCTTTATCATCCTCACAATAGCACATAACTTTTTCATATTCTGTACATCCAGAGGCTGTACTGCAGCCCTCAGGCTGCCAAATTCCCCTTAAATTATCTTGATGCATCCCTGTGCCTCCACATGAACATTGTATATTTAGCTTCTAACTGAACTGGCCATTGTCTCTCACCTGCTTACAACTAATGCACAAACAGCAAAAAAAAAAACTGTGGAATGCTTAGACATAAACCTTCCTAGTACTGGGAGTACAGCTGAAAGTAGGGTGGGGAAAATGGGTAGGTGCCCTGGATAGAAGCTGTTGGGGTGGCAATCACCAGATACCAATGGTGAGGAGGGATGAAAAACTTGATTTTATTTCAAAAACTGGGAAAACATTACAGATTTGTAAATGAATGCTGATATTGCATTTGTTGGTGCAGCTGAAGCACTGTGTATGTGTTTTAAATTGACTGTGGTAAGAAATGCCACTAGAAAGCCCAGCTACGATGGCTGCCTAAGCCCAAAGCTATAGACAGGGACTGCATAGATTTGGATAAAAGTGGTGTTTAGAATTAGAAAAAGCAATCCAGAGGGAAATGTGAGTGATTAGGATAAAAGGCTAACAGAATGTTGCTTTTAAAGCTGCAGATAATGAGGAACAACTGCACACTTTGAAAGAAAATTATTGTAGGCCATGATGTCAGCTCTTTGAAACAAACAATAAAACAGCAACAAGCAGCAGTGGAACTGCTACAACTGAATTTTCAAGATTTGAAGAAATATAAAATAGCAATTAAAGCTGAGCTGCAGTAGCAGATATACAGAATGCAGGAATACAATATAAAAACACAGGCTAAAAAGATGGATTATCTTGAAAATCACTCAAGAAAGAGTGGCACCAGTAAAACTGGAATTCAGTAGAATGTGAGCAACAGTGAGCTACAGAAATTTGCAATGCAACTATTATATGAGATGTTTATGATAACAGGAAATCAAGAACGTAGAACATAGTGGATACACAAAGTGGGGAATCATCCAGCAGAAGCAGAAAGCAGCCCCAGAGATGCTTTGGCATTTTCCCATTCCTTTGGTCTGAAAAGTGAAATAATAAGGCAAACAGGAAGACTTGAGTTGTCTCCTTTGCAGGGATGTTCATAAAGCTGGCTGAGGATTATGCAGAAGTCCTCTGTAAGTGAAGATACTAAATGAACTAAAATAAATGCAACAGCTGCATGAATAAAGTACCCTAAACACTTCTGAAAGTACTACAGGAAGGGGATTGATTCAGGCTACACAATATGGAGGGTGTTTGATGGTTTATACAAGGGTATCACAAAGAGCTAAACAACCCAGGCAGTAAAAATCTGAATTGTTTGCCAGACATGGACTGGGAGAACAACCTTAGACATAGGAGAGGTGATGCAGAGACACAGGGAGGAGGTGCAATGTTGGATGCTGAAACTCCCACAGGGAAGAAGACAAGACCAGTAAATAGTGAGACATCACATGCCAGTAAGAGAGATGAGCAGGAAATAAATAAATCACAAAGACAACCATAAAGAGATGAGAAAAGAGACAAGATGGTAGAAGGGTCACAAGTGTTAGAGATACATCAAAGGGATAGAAGAATGGGAAGCCTCTCCAAAGGGAGATTTAGCCGCAAAGACAGAAAAGGAAGCCGAATCAGAAACAGACAAGGGAGATCTCTAAGGAGATGTGAGGATCTTGCATTGGATGCCACCAGCAAATTGAAAGTTAACTTCTGGATAAATGAAGGACTAAGCAAGCCGGATAGAAACATCTATGATGGATGGCAGTTGAACTGATGGAAGAAGCAATGAATAAGGGAATGAATGGACATTAAAATGCAGCTGACTGTGGACAGTGCAGGAAGCATGTATAAAATTAAATAGATTCCTGCTTTGTGAAACACTCCCCAGGAAATACAGTACCAACAATTTGCAAACAATAAAATGAAGTGAATTGATTCTCAGAATAATGATGGATGATGTAGTCAAGGAGGGCAAATGAAAAGGCATCCAGGGTAAGTGAAATATATTTCATAACTACTCATTGATGTGCAATACACTGCTGTAAACATACATTTAATGGTTAGGTCTTTGAAAAAGTAAGTAATAATTGCCGTTGTAACAATGGGAAGAGAGCTTTAAAAGGAATATATTTGTGGAAACAAGGGAAAAGTAAACAACAACCCAGAGACAAATGTGAAATAAAGGGATGGTGATATATGAATAACATAGTAAACAGGTGTAAATCTACAAATAAAAAAGAAAACAAATTGACTACCCCCCAATGAAGCTGGTGTACCAGATGGGTGAGCAAGAATGCAGAAGGGAGACCAATCATACCTCTCAACTTTCCATCTCCAAAATGAGGAACACTGCCTCTCATAATGTGGAACAAATGGACAAAATGTGGAATACTTACTAATGTCTTACTAACAGCTTCAACTAGGAAGCTCATAGGATGTATAAAATGTGATATTTTTACTTATAGAATAAGTCTTTTAATGAAATAATATGACTCAGTTCTATTTACCATTGATATTAGTTAAAATATTGTTACCACTGAATGTATGACAGACCCTTTCAATGTCGACATCCCGCAAAATGAGGTGCACTTGAGAGGTATGAGACCAGTAAATGATAATGCTGTAATATAAAGAGACTGTAACATCAATACTATTTTGGCATGCATTGTGAGAGATACTGAAAGTCAACAAAAGAAAGTCTTAAAAAACCCATGTCCAGGACATACCCATTCACATGCAAGAGCCAAAATGCAGGGATTCAGAGACCAGGAATAGAGAGGAGGGGCCTAAGCATATGCAGCTACCAAACAACAAATTGTTCAGAGCAGAACCTAAACATAGAGAAAGGCTTATGCCAGGCTTCAGCAAATGGGAAAACAGGGAGGGGTTAGTAAAAACAACAAGGAAAATACAGTTAGCTGTGTAGAGCATTGGGGACTTATCACATATTATCAGAAGAAGAAGAATACAGGAAAAGTTAAAGAGAATTACTGTGTTATGACTACCCACATAGGGAAATGGTCAGAAAGATAAGGGGATTAAAGAGGAGAGTTACAGCTGTGTTTCAGAGAGAGCTTCCGACAACCACAAAGAAGTGGAATAGGTAGATAGATCATCTGGCAGGAAAGAGTAGAAGATGCATTTGGGCAATGGAAAACATTTATGCTCCAAACAGGAATAAAGAAAGATTCTACAATGTTCTTTTTTTCCCCTAAATTGGCACAAACAAGTAGGGTTGCCACCCTTCCGTTTTTTTTCCAGACTATCTGGAAATCAAACTGATTCTCTGGTAGTCCGGAAAATACTGTACAAACTCTGGTATTCTGTTTTAAAAAGGAAACAGACTATTGGAGTTTGTAAATTGGCTGATTTACTATGCTTTTTTTTACAAAAAAGCATAGTAAATCAGCCAAAAGCAGGCAACAGAAACAGAAAAAGAGGGCATTCCTTGCTGAGTGATGTCATTGCGACGTCACAAAATGGGTGGAATGTGGGTGGAAGAGGGGGTGGGTTGGGAGGAGTTACTGGTGACGTGAGGGGTGTGGCTTTACTCCTGTTTTAGCCATGATGAAAGGCGGCAACCCTACAAACAAGAAAAGCTGTAACAGAGATAATGGTGAGAGGGACTATAATGTATAATGACTAGCTCTATGGAATGAGGGAATATAGCAAACAGATGAGACAAGAGCTAGCATGGATAATGAAAGAGGGAGGTTGGCAGGATGTATCATGGGAAAGATATCCAAATAGGAGGGAGTACACCTTCATAATAAACATTTTTGCACAAGCAAGTTGGTTAGACAGGTATTTAGGGAAAGGAAATGTAGTGGAAATAATGGAAGAAATCCAAGTACAGGAAAGACACATATCAGATCATGCATCTATGAGATGTAAGGTAAGAGTTTAGGAATGGAAAGCAATGTTAAGGGCATGGAGGTGGATGAGATTTAAATGGAAGGAAACAGAAGACAAGGAAATACTGTGAGGATTAAAACAGGAAGTAATGCAGGACAGTATGCAAGTCAGGGGCAAATTGAAAGAACATTGGTGAGACGGCATTCAGGTCATTGTCAAGGGAAAACTGATGAGTGCAGAAAGGAAGAAGTGAAGAAAAGAAGGCTGATCAAACAGCTGGAGAGAGAACTACATGTCATACAAAAGAAAGCTAGAAGAAATGAAAGTAGAAAGGAAATTCTACAGAGCAGAGAAAAGGCAAAAACAATGGAATTGGAGAGAAAAATTATTATGAAGCAGACAATTTAGCAATGGTACTGGCTAGACTACTGCTGGATAGTGAAGAGAAAACTCCAAGAATAAGCATGCAAACAGAAAGGTACAGGGAATAAGGGGAGGAGATGAATAATATTTAGAAGGTAAGCTCAAGATTCAAGGAATACTACAGGGAGATTTACAAACAAAAGGAAGAGACAGAAGTCACAGAATGCAACTGCAGAAAGAATTTAGAGGAATACATACTGGAGGACAAACAGAAACAGGCTTAATACGGAGGTGACAAGGAATGCGATAAGGAAGGCCATATACAAAATGAAAGTGAGGAAAACTGGAGGACCAGATGGAATACCTTTAGAGTTCTACAAATGAGGAGGTGAAGAATGGGAAAGGTCCTAGGGAGGAATATAAGAAATTACAGAACTTGGGCAAAATATGTAAAAGTATGATGTGGGCCAGGATAAATATTATACCTAAAGAGGAAGGAGAAAGGGAAGAAGTGGAAAATGATAGGCCTATTTGCTTGATTAATGTAGATATCCAGATTTTTTGCCAGATGTAATGGCAGGAAGGTTCAATTAAGTATTGCCAAACAAAATAGAAAGTAGTGAAAATAGCTTCATGAATGGAAAAAAGTCAGAAAAAGCAGGTGTTAATGTAATTTTTGTGCAGGGACGAAAAGAAGCAGGAAGGGAAAGGAGTGGTGTGTGCTTTGACCTGCAGAAGGCCTTGGATATTGTATGGTGAGAAGTTCTATGAAAGAAACTGCAGTAAAGGCAAGTGAGGGAAAAGGTCATACTTTAGATGCAGGCCATATACCAAGACATGGAAATTGAAATGCTCATAAAGGGGTGTCTGAGGAGACAAGGAGGAGGGGTGACCAAAAACTGTGCCCACTTTCCCTAGACCTGTTCATGCTAATGACTGATGAGCTGGCGGTGGAAATCAGGCACAATTCAGCAGTGCCTGAAGAAAGGAGGGAATTAAAACCTCAGTTTCTCTTACACGTAGATGATCATATGTTAATGTGGCTACAGCAATGAGAACTCAAAGATAGACATTGAAGAAGTTTAAGAAAGTGATAGGACTCTTGTATAACAACAAAAATATAGCGGTAGAAATATTAGGAAAAAGGAAAGGAGGAATAGGCAAGATAATAGAAACCAAATTCCTCAAGTACCTAGGGATCTATGTTGGGAGCTCTGTGACAGAGACAATTGGGAGACAACCTAGAGGAAATTGCAAAAAGGTAAGGGATACTGTCTGGGGGTGGGGTGGGAGTGGAGAAGAGTTACATACATTAAGTGGGAGAATTAATGCAACGAGGATGATGATACTACCAATAACCCTGTACCTGCACTACAGCATGCAAACAGATTCCCCAGGGGCAAAAGGCTACAACTAATGCAAAAAGACATAGAGGAATGGATTCATAAAGGCAAGTGGAAAAAGTGCGCAAGGCAAAAATAAGAATGAATAGGAAAGGAGGTCCTAGGGGCTCCCACAAATCCCAACATGTCCATTGACATGTAATATCAGTCATTGGAAACAGAGATGAAAAGGAGGTTAAACAAAAGAGAATCTAGGAGAGAGAGCGAGAGGGCGAGGGAGAGAGAGAGAGAGAGAGAAGGAAAAGTTTACAAAAGGACATGAATGAATCAGCACTAAAATAATTGGGACACATGAAATTAGGAGAAAGAAACCCCAAAACACTACAAGGAGTAAAAGTGTGACAGGCAAATATAGAAAAGTAAAATGATAAATCTGGAAAAGTAGAATAGGTCAAGAAGAAGATTTGGTATGCAGAGAAAATGATGACAGAATGATTTTCAAACAATGATGGAATTAATATAGAAATACATACTAACAGATGCCCAGTGGCAGAACTACTTCGTTCTCAGAGAGACCTGGAAAAAGAATATAGGGAGGGCAACAGGGGAAAGGGAGAGGCAGAAAGTTAGGCAAAAGGAGAGAGATGGCTCGCTAGAGGAACTATATGTGGATGTAAATATATTTTTCATTTTTTATTGGCCAGTTTATCAGAGGCTAATGTAGTCAATATTCTTCTTTATTTCTTTTATAAAATCAGGTGATATCAAAGGGGTCTGGTAATAGCTTTAAATTTAACTTCATCATTTCTCATTCTGTTATTTTACAAATGTACACAAACATTCTTATATTATTTTAGAATGTGCAATGAAAGATGATTACTATGAAAACTACAATTATATTTTTTACAGTCGCAGTATCTTTTAGAAAGCTGGAAGGTATTTTTCTTTTCAGGATTCTATTTAAACCATAAATTTATGTTTAATGGATTAAATACAAACAATTTCTGTTAAGCTTAGTTCAGGTTTAAGACATCATATGATATGGGATAGAAAGATCTTATCAGAATTTCCTTGGAAATGGAATAGTAAATAAAATGACTACTGATAAATGTATTTGTAGGACGTTTGTCAGGTATTAAGCAGAACTCTTGCAGATGGCAGTACCAGCAACAGTAAATTACAGTATTGCAATGCCATTTTTGTTTTATTTATTTTACATTATTTATTTTCTTATTGCACATTCAGTCATTAGGATGAATAAGTTAGTATTAGCGAATTTCATGATATTTGTACTTTTAAATATGTTTCCATTTCTTCCCAGTAGACTTCCTTTCAGGTAGATGCAAACATTTGGATGTGGATTATTTTGCTAGAGTCGGTGATACTATAGAATAATAAATACAGCTTGAATTTCAATCTTCTTTTCAACTTGTTTTGTTCACTGACATTTTTGTTCCTCTTCTTGTGATGATGATGATGATGATGACGATGGACATGACCATAGTTCAGAAACCTTTTTTCCTCGTCTGTGTATAGGTTCAATAAATTGGCATAATCCAGTTGTCTAGGTATAATTCCCAGCAAAACACTTGTTAATGGACAGTACAATAAGATTTAGCTGAATACTGGTTATACACGTGGAAAGTGTGGACATTTATTAACAGTTCAGCATCTGTGTGATGGCCAGATGAAATAAGGATACCTCATGCGCATGAAGAGGGGTATATCTTAGTAAAATAGTTCAAGTAACTTGCAAAGTAATACAACAGTTTCTTGGCCTGTCATCATCATCATCAGCCCCCCTACATGGGGTTGGGGTATCATGTTAAGTGTCACCAACTCTCTCGATTCGATTCAGAGCCACACTCCTGCCTTCTTCAACACTCATGCCTGACTGTCGCAGGCAATCCATCCATCTCTTTGCTGGACGTCCTTGCTTCCTCTTACCTTTTTCCTGTCAGTCCCAAATCTTCCTCACCATATTGTCTTCAGCTTTTCTGTACATGTCCAAACCACTGTAAACTGTTCTCTTTGATATTTTCTGCAATTGGAGCTACTTTGACTTCTGCTCTTATGTCCTCATTTCTTTGTCTGTCCCACAGTGTGCATCCTACCACCTTTCTCTGACACTTCATTTCCATCATCTCTAACTTCTTCAACTGTTCTGCCTTTGCTGTCCAGGTTTCTGTACCATACAGTAATACTGGTTGCACCACTGTCTTGTACACCTTACTTTTCAGCTTATTTAGCATTTGTCTGTCATAGACTTAACCTGACACTCTATGCCAGTTGTCTGCAACCCCTCTGATTCTAGCTTTGACCTCTTCATTCAGACTTCCCTTCTTCTTAACCACCCCCTCCCAGATACTTAAAGGAAATGTCCTTATTCCAGCTTTTATTGTAAATTTGAAATTCAGTTTTTTGCCTTCAGATAAAGAGTTTCATTTTGTATAAAAGAGTTTCAGTTATCATGATCAAGGTAGAGTCCATTGCTTTTATGTTGCATTTGTGGTGTTTTATGGTGCAAGTTAGTTATATTCAGCTTTTGAATAGAAACACAATAATATTGTAATGTCTTTCACTAACATAACAGGGTATATAGCTGCAGATTCACCAGTTAATCTTTTACAAAATAGTTTTATGCAGGTGGTGTAGAGTACCATCACAGTTCATTAATTTAACATCATTGCAGACTGCACAGTTCAATAATGTAGAGTTATTAACAGTTTTGGCATCTTTCTTCATCAAAATAAAATGTTTTAGTTAAATGAGTCTGAGACTAAACGATAGTCCTATTAAAATTTTTACTTACAGGTTACTGGTGTTCAGTAGTGTAGGACTAATAGAGGTTGATGCTTTGTCATTGTTTTCTGTTCAAAATGGATTTCTCTTCTCATGCTGAAAAATTGACCTCTGGTGTCTCATATAAATCCTCTTGTTATTATTTATAAGAAATCTTCAGTGTTTACAGTCATTACGGGTTTCTGGAGCTACAAGAAATAAGTATCAGAAGAACAGGATTTGTATTTGTGTCTTTGATATAGAGATATCCAGGTCTTTTTTATGTAATGTGAAAGTCCATGTTTACCAAGGTTTGCTATCTCTGGTTGCTGATCTCTGCTTACTTTGTAAACCTTTGGCTTCACACTTCTGCATATCTTGTGTCATTGCATTAAAGTGTTGTTGCCATTTAAGAATTGTTGCTTTTTTAAGACTCAAGATCTGGCTTCAGCTATTATCAGGAGCATGGTGTTTTCTTACAATGTAACCTTACCCCCAATTCTTGATACTGGAAAGAGTGGCAGATTTAATTTGCACAAGCTGCAGGAATTATTCTGCACTTATTAGTCTGGTATTTTTCATATAATATTAAAAAAGGTAAAAACAAAAACAAAAAAAACAACTTTCAGTTTATAATTGCTCTGTAAAACAGTCACCTCAGATTACTTACTGTAAAACTTTTTCCTAAAATATGTTTATTTATTTATTGCTTAGTAAGACCTCTGCTATTAGACAACCCTAGCCCTCATTTTTTAATATGTTTTAGTACATATTGCAGCAAGAGAATGTAACTAATTTCTAAATCTGGATTAGTAAGTGAAGAGTCAGAATTATATCAGATGGGTTTGTATGCCAGAGCCAAAAACATAAACTTAGGTAAATAAAGATAAAATCAATACATTATTTGTTCAGTTTATGAGGAAATTCATAAATATTACAAGATGTTCTAAATAAGATGCAATCAAAAAATAAAACCAAAGTTCTTAGTTAAATATTTTATGTTGCATTTTTATTGCTTATAAGTTAAACTTTCCCCTTTTGGAAAATGTTGCTTGTTAGTAGAAATCACTTGACATTAGTAGCTAGAAAAAAATGACAATATAAGAAAATTGATTATTTAATAACAGCAGATGTTTTGAATGATCCAGCGGAATACCATAACTATATTTTAAAAATTATTTTGTTCTCAAAAGTCTCTCTGTTAGCACATAATATGTACTGGGACACGACATGTTTGCATAGATTTATCATGTGATTTTTCAGCTGTCTAATCTGAAGAATATATTTATTAATTTGTCCCGATCTCCTTCAGTAAAATGCACCACACCAAATGACATTTGACGACCTTTATCAAACTTCTATAAACACTTTATTGAATGATAGTTGATTTATTAATCGCAGTGTGAACATCCATGTATCCATTTACCAGGGCAGTATATTCCCATTCACCTTGTCCAAGTAAACAGTGTCATTACCACTGCTTGCTTAGTCTTACTGATCAAAGCAGCATCCCCCCACTCACTTTCATCCCCCAAAATTCCTTGAATCAACACTCAAGACCAGAGAGAGAACAGAAGAGGGACAAGGCTACCCTTTTTCTCTGCCTAAGTCCCCAATCCCAAAATTAATAACAGGGATGGAGGGTGGGAGTAAGCTCACGACAAACTCTGATCCTTAACCCAGTTACATGCATGTAAAACTACCTAAGCCCCTCGTCAGTCCTACCTCATTTCCTCCCCATCCATGTTCCCTTCTAATTTAACCCTTCTTTTGCCAGTGCACTGCCTACCATCTTTCACTTTCAACCCAGTCCTAACATTCACTCACCCCCTACTCCCCAAAGAACTACCCGTACCCCTTCCTATTATTCTTTTATATCATAAACCACTGAAAGTGTCTTTGAAGAAATTGGTTTGTCCCTAACCTTATTTGCCCCAGTCCCGTTCAATAAAACACACCACACCAAATGACATTTGATGATCTTTATTAAACTTCCATAAACAAAACTTTATTGAACAATATTTGATTTATTAACCTAACTAAATCAAATTAGGTCTCTGTCATCAAAATCCCTATGTTCTATCATATGAATACCCAAAGTAACTAGTTGTTTCAACAGCCTAAAATGTACAAACCTACAAACCCTCTCTAAAGCATTAAAACTGCCAGCATTCATCCAAAATAACCATGGTACTATTTAAGACCACACGATGTACATACCAGGAAATAACTGCTTCATTGTAAACAGGTATCTCCTTATCCTACCTACCAACTGCCTCTTCAAAATTATCCACAGGTCGTTACCTGCCAGATGAACCACAAAGACCCATGGGACTCCAATTTGTCACTGTATAAATGCAAAGTCATCTACCAACTGATGCCACCTGAGGCCACTGATACCATGTCACATGACTCTCCACCCGAAACAATGTAAACTCAATTTGGTGCTGGTCATCCTAACTGCAGCTGTCTTTGCTGCCCACTGAATATAAGAATGACCCAGAATGACAATCTCTTTCTCTAAAAGAAGAGAGAAAAAAAAATAAATTAATACCAAACCAGTGACATTAACCAATTACCTAATATAAGACAAAAAGGCATTTGAAGACCAGCAATCTACCCTCTGATCTACCTTCTCTCACTAAATCCTTGGCCCTTCCAATATGAAAGGAATGAGATGAAAACCTCTCCACAAGAAAACTAATACAATGAAAGGCTCTCCTCATCACACATACAAACTGATTACCCATTATCACTTTAGCCCCTATAGACTGGAAAGCCAAATCTTGAGAATGTCTCGCATGAGACCACACTAATTTCCTAACACAACCCACTGTACACAAGCAAGCATTCCTTTCCTTTCCTTCCCCAATACCATTTGCATGTCCTTCCCCAATTAACCTGTTTTAGATCTACGCAAACAAATTTGTACAGAAACTGAAAATATTGTCACATCCCACCAAACTAGTGACCCGAACAACTCTGATACCCTAAATGCACCATGATATATCCATAAACCAAGGTCACCCACAAATTATAATACCCTGAATAACCCTCCCACAAAGCTAAACCCTGTAACAAAATCTTCTGAACCTGTCTTGTCAACAGCCATCTTCTATCCATGCTCACACTAGCAACTCTACCCCAACCCTTCAACATATGATCCACAGTTTAGGACATAGTGTAATCATGCAACCCCCACCACCTGGACAAATATACTGATCACTGCCACATCCACCTTGATGAACTGAACTGCCTTACCTTGTTCCCAAGCCAAAGCCAAGTATCGCAGTAATAATTTTTCCAACCAAACTCCTTCCTCCTCAGGCAGTTGCAAAACAAGTCTATCAAAATGTTGTAATGCCCTACCATACTCCTTCAGTGTAGAAATTGCCCAAGACTCATGCACCAGCTGTATGGTTACTTCAGTCCAATCTGCCTCACCTCATCTGGCAACACCATAGACTCACCGGCTGCCTCTAAAGTTAACCGCTGGAGCCTGGAAAACTGAAAAAGAGACAAACTGTCAGCAATTCCATTCCTAGCACCTGCTACATGCAATCCTGTAAAAGAAAAGTTGAAAATCAAACTCTGCAAAACCAACTTTCGCGATACTAACAAAAGCAATTCAGATTTTGCTGTCTTAAGACTGTAAAACTCCTACGACTGCAATATTATCTGAAAGGAAAGTTACCCTTTTACCACACAACTGCTCTTGCCACATGACAGGTGCTGCACAAATTGGCATTAATTCCAAAAATGCTATGTCTCTTTTACTTTCATCCCTCCAGTCTTTTGACCGTCGACCTGCAAACCATTCACCACTGAAAATGCTCCCATCCCAATACCCCCTGAGGCATCTGTAAAAAAATTGCAAATCTTCTTGACCAATCAAATCCAACTGCCAAAAAGAAACTCCATTAAATTGATCTAAGAAAGTCAACCATAGTGTTAAATCAGCATGTGCCAGCTAAGCAGTCCTCACTCAATGATGCTTACTTCTCCCCCCTTTCAGCAAGAATATACAAACCTACAAAATGTCTGACCCAGGTGAATAGGACAACATACAGAATTCATTAGTCCTAATAGCTCCATAGCATCCCTAATGCGCACTTTGTTCATGCCCCTCACCCAAGCAATCTTCTCTTTAAAGTGTGCTATCTCCTTAGTCTGTAAGCAGAACAACCCTAAACCCATATCTACCAGTAATTCCAAGAACAATTATGTCTTAGCAGTGTAGTCTAGCTTCTGTGTAGACAATGGGACTCCCAGCTCATCACACATCCCCATAAACTCTTGCATACCTGCCATCACACCTTCAAACTCCTCACCTACTAATAAAAAATTGTTTAAATAATGGACAGCCATCTGAGCACTCACCCATTGCTCCAGATCCAATGAAGACCAGTTCTAAACTTCTCAAAGGGAACACAAACTACTGAACATCCCATCACCATAGTCTTGCTGAAGTAAAACTGGCCCCCAACTACCATGCCTAACAATGGTCACTCTTCCTCCTGTACTGGTAGCAATTAGAAAGCAGATTCAATATCCACATTTACCAACCATGCATCCATAAATCCTTGAATGACTTACACCGCATCATCCAATGAATCATAACTCACATTTGCATCTTTTACTGAAATAAAATCATTAATGGAAGTCCCTTCAGGATAGGACAAATGGGAATCAGTCAAAATTCACTGGGTGTCTTCTTAGGGACCAAAGCCAAGGGCAAAATCTTAAAATTAACAAGGGGGCTATCAAACAGGCCCAGCAATTTGCCCACATACCACTCCCTCTCTAACAAGTCCTTCAAAATCTCCTCCTTCACCTGTATGGAACACAAATTTTTACTGACTGAGTCACTCCCCCAACCATTGATTCAATAGAATATCCCTCTGAAAATATTTTAATTAATTCCTCTACAACTGCCAAATCAGGAAATTGCCTGAGCATCTGCCGCAATACCCACACATTAAAGGGTGAATGTGTCCTCAGTGTATCTCTCTGCCCCAGAAAAGATACTCCTCCTCTCTGCCCATGAAAATTCCCCCTTCCCCTAAAACTCTGAAATCCTTGCATCGATGGAGATAACACTCCCACCTCGGCCAGAAGTGAATCCCAGACTGACCATGTTACCTTCCCAGCATCCACATTGTACCATGGTATGTGCTCCTGCATACTTCAAACAAGTGTATGAAAATCTGCATGCTGTCCATGAACAATGCCCCACTTTAAATGCCCAGCACACTCCCACCTCATCTACCCCTAGCCTACCCACTATGTTATCAACCCCATAACTATCCTTCACTGTAGCCAACCAGATGTCAGGATAACTTCCCATTGTAGTGACTGGTCCATGGCCTTCCACTTATGAAAATGCTGATCATATTACAATCAGCTGTTACCTGCCACAGACATTGTGCCTCATGGATCGTGAGCAAATAATCCAGAAGCAGTAATGTCAGGGAAGGATCCTTTTCTAACCAAAGCACCATGTAGTAAACGAAACCTAAAGCCCAATATTCCTATGTTGTAGCTCACAATCTATCTACTCTTCTCCACCCCAAAGCTGCCAAATTTGCAAGTAGGTCCTTGCTATTGGCCATGTCTGATTCCATCAAATGTTGAACCCCTTCAGCATCAATTAACTCAAAGATATCCACATGCTCCCTTTTCCAAATCATTTTTTATGGAGAGATCAGTGTATGTATTTGAGGGTCAGAAAGATCCCCCTTTCACTTGTTCTAAGGCCTGCATAGCTAACCAAACTCCTGGTTAGATCCCAAAGTCTGAACCCACTTCTTGTTGTTGTGACTCCACTCCACTTGGCAATGACCGTAAACTCCCTATAGACAACCTTATGCTACAGTCCTCACTGAATGTCTTTCCCTATATCTGTCCCACTTGATTAAGCCACTCCCTATCCTCCACAATGCTAGCCATTACCTCCAGTCTGCTGTAGTGACTCCCCATCTCTGCCCACCCGTGCGCTAGCCCCAAACTGCACCAAGTCTTACCTGTCTGTATGAACTCCCAGAAATGCATCATTACCTGTGACTACTTTGTGTACAGCTCCAGAGCCAGGACTTCTACTGTGGTGTTATCTGTTGACTGTCATGACCATTTCCCTCAGGCCCTCGACCTAGTCTTCGCCACCTGCCCTCTCCTCTTTTGGCTGGACACACCAGGTTCTTTGGTTGCAGGAGACACGCTGGTTAGCATTTCCCAAAACAATTCTTCTGCCTGCGAGATAATGGCCACCCATCTCTTCCTCAAATTCTGCACCTCCACCATCTGCAAAAGCAAGAAAACAGATTAAGCACCTTGCACTTATGAACCTGCAGTGCCTGTTTGGCCAAACATGACTCAGGTCCACTCTAACTAGAACAACAACATCTCCCATTCTGCCAACCCTCCATACTCCAGTGAAGGGGCTGCATTAACATTAATCCCCCCGATGGACATGCCATTAATGTCTACAATTACACCTTCAGTGCCTCCCCCCATTCATACAGTACTGAATGTAGCAACCACAAAATTCCAACATCGGTGATAACTAACTAACTGCAATGGAAAAAAAATGTGTGACTGACTAAGAGTCTGCTTTAACTGCTGTTTCACATGCTAACCCTATTCCCAGTAGCACTATCTGTAATCAAGAAGAAACATCACTCTACAACTCCAGAATTTCTGGTTCCCCAAATGAAAGTTATGACTTTAGTAATTCATCCACGGCTGGAACCCAGTGGTCACACCACTAACATCCCTATTAATGGACGGAAATTGCTAATGTGCATGCATGACTGGCAGAAGAAAGAAATGTGAGAAACAATGGCTAACTCCAAAACCCCTTCTTCCTTCATGCAACTCCTACAAAAATCAAACCATCAACCAGAGAGAAAAAAAAACACAAGAAAGTTGGAAAGTTGCGTCATGGGGCGGGAGGAGAACCCCGCCCCACACAACAACCACTGCTGCTGGACATAGCTCTTAACCACCAAAACATCTGCAGAATGTCCAGTCCTGCCACATATCTTGGTTTGCTCCTTGTAAATGTAAGGCTCTGGCAATTCACTGAAGACTGAAGACCTAAACAAGAACATACATTTGAGTTTCTGCCTTTGTATCCTTCACAAAATGCATTCTACCACACTCCTGGTAGACTAGCAACTTGTTCAGCACAACGCGCAATATGTAAACAGTGATATTTAAAGTCTGCCCTTACTTGGCCTTTGGCTATTATTTTAAGCTTTGTCCAGATTTCTCACTCTAAGAGGTTGAGTATTAGTCTGCTGCAGACAACAACCCGTGAACAATAACTAAAACTATCCAGTGGCTCACTGCAATTTAACATTGTTAGTAATGACCACCTCCTCCTAATGTACATGCTGAGCCATTAAACAATGTATGCAGCCACCTTGCACCCCACTACTGCTTGGCACCCTTAAACTACTCATTGAAGTGGATCTTCCACCACTGATGAAAAACCCAAGCACACTAAACAACAACAATTTCCCCACTTCTGCAACCATAGCATCTGTAACCACCCCACCATCCTCTCCTATCCAGATTGACCCAAACGGTCATTAAGTCCAATCAAGCCTGCATTGCTGAAGTGGACCTACCAATGCACCATTGGACAAACAGCCTAACCATTATAGTCCTTTTACACCACTAACACACCACCAGGACTGACAGAATGAAAAAAAATTACCTTTTCAACATGACATCCACATCCAAACAACTAGCCACACTTAAATTCCACTATGTTCATCTTAGCTGTAAACTTGACAAAGAAAGAAACTACACAGCTGCAAGCCTAGCAAGCTCATGCCTAACTCTGATCCTTAACCCAGTTGCATGCATGTAAAAGTACCCTCTTCACCCCTACTTCATTTCCTCCCCATCCCTCCTACCTTCTAATTTAACAGTTCTGTAACCAATGCACTCTTTACCATCTTTCACTTCTGACCCAGCACTAACATTCACCCATTGCCTCCTCCCCGAAACACTACCCCTACCCCTTCCTATTATTATTTCATACCTTCAGTCACTGAAGGTGTCCCTGAACAAATTTGTTTATCCCAAACCTCATTTATTCATGCTTCACACTCCTTTCATTATATTATTATGTCACAATAGATCCAAATGCAAAGTGTGCATGGAAGTCTAGGTGGTCACTATAGACATACCTGTTTCCTTTTTTATCACTTACTCATTTTAATTGTGACTAAATCATGTAGTAATATGCATGCAGTGAATTAATGTTTACCTTCCTGGGACAACAGATTACTTGCTAATTCTTTAAGACTGACAGAATTACTTACATTTACATGCATTTATATGTCTCATATACCTCATTACTTGATTAAAATACATTTTTACACAATCAAACATTTCTGAGTACCAATACTTAATGGATTTCTTAAAGCCTATGTATCCTGTTCTAAATATGTTTAATAGGGTCGATATTATAACAGTGAATGCTTAAAATAGCGATTGCTGTATAATTGACCCCAAAAAAATGAAAACACAAAATTCCAAACAAATGGAACAGTGATTTTTTCCCAGGAATAAAAATCTCTGGTCTGCAAAAAAAAAAAAAAAAAAAAAAAAGACCACCCCCACACCCCCTACTTATATATACCAACTCAGAGATCACACCACAGTGGAGGAAACAGCAAAGTCCTGAAAATGGCCCAGTGATTTTTTTTTTTCCCTGGGAAAAAAAAATCACTGTTCTGTGTCTTCAGGATTTTGCCGTTTTGACATTTAGCTGTTGATTAAATAGCGTTCGCTATATTAACCATTCACTTACTTAATAGAGAACCGTTTAATACCGTGACCTGATCCAAAGATCATTGAGAAAAACATATCACCAACGCATTTATCAAGATTCTGTTTAAATGTGACCATGTTTTTAGATTTCCTGATTATAACTGGCAGCGTGTTTTATAAAGTAGGGGCTCATATCATAAGAAATTAATATATTACGTTTGTCTTGAATCTGGATATGCTAAAGCTCTGGTTCTTACCCAAATGTTTTTATTGCTATGATATTTCTTAGTGTCAATAATAATCTGCAAATTGTAATCAAAGACTTCATATGCAAAAATTAGTTTTCCCCTGATATATCTGTATTTCCAGATAGATACATTTAAATATTTACAATGTCCTGCACACATCATATTATTAAAGTACAATATTATCTTAGTAAGTTTCCTTTGTATAGATCCAATATTTTTAAGCTGACATTTTGCACAAGTGTAAAATGTTGTTGTATTATAAGGTTGGTCTTATATAAACATATATAAAGTAACTAATCACAAAGCATATATTATTGCAAGATTTTAGGCACAATGCCATCTTGGTTAATGTTTGACAAATACTTATATATCACTATGCCTATGGAAGGATAAAGTCTTCAGCAGAGTGACACCCAATTCTTTGTAATAATTTACTTCCTCAAATATATTCGATAGCAAGCATATATATGTTTGGTAATATTTGGCTTCTTGATCTATGTCACTTTACATTTTTCTATACTAAATTTTAGCCATATAGCTTTTGACCAAGCTGCTGTTTCTGCCATGTAAGCATTGATTGTGATAAAATATTTACTGTCTGTTATGATGAAACCAATACTTCTGTTATCTGTATATTTACTCAAACAACAATGGAAATTTTACGTATAGTAGAAACATTACTCAGAATTCTACTGATCCCTATGCAGAGCTAAGTGGGATTACTAAATTAAATGGTGATTATTCTGACCTTATACCATTGATGGTCACAGGATGTTTTCAGCAATCTAGCCACATAATTATCTGTCTAGTAATATTTATTTATTTATTTATTTTACATTTGTTGACCGGGTTAGTCTAACTGGATACATGTCCATTTTCAGTAGAGGCCCGGGGAGAAAAGCTCCAAGCAGCAACAATGACAAGGAAATACAATAAAGTATAATTAAAAATAAAATAAAATTTGTTACAAAATTAACATTAAAAGGTAGAGTTATACAGTGTTATTTAGCAAATTTAGGCTAGAATCAAATACTATGAGTAAAAACAAAAATTAAAACAGAAGATAGATAAAGTAAAACAAATTTTTTTTTTTTTTTTTTTTGAGAAAGAGCATGAGGGGGCAAGAGATATCAGTCAGGTTTGGAGCAGGGACAAAGCCAGTGGGATTTAAGATATTCTTTAAGGTTCTTCTTAAAAAGTAGAGTAGAAGTAAGGTTGGAAAGTTCAGAAGGAAGATGATTCCAGCTCTTTCCTATGGTGTTTGAGAAGAGTGAGTCCCCAGCTTTGTTTTTAGATTTAATGGAAGAGATTTGAAGTTTATTTGCTGAGCGTAGAGTTGCAAGATTTTTGTAAGGGGAGATGAGATTAGTGAGGATTGGGGTATTTTTAGGGAAGTAGAGGATCTTTTGGGTGATAACAAGTTGTTGAAAAAGTAATTGGTTCTGTAGTTCTAACCATCCCAGCTGTTTGAGGTTGTGACAATGATGTGTTCTAAATGGGGTACCAGAAGCAAATCTGGTTATGTTATTATAACAGGTGGAGAGTTTGGTAAGGTTGGTTTTAGAAAGATTAGTATAGATAGCAGAAGCATAGAACAGGGTGGAGATTAGGTGGGTTTGGGCTATAGTGTTTCTGGCTGCAGGGGTAAGGAAGGATTTGATTCTGTATAAGGTCCCTAGTTTTTTGTTTACCGTCCTTATAGTGGAATTAATATGGTCATTGTAGCTTAGGTTGTTGTCTATTGTAACACCTAGAAGACGGGTTGTAGTATCAGGGGATATGATGGTTCCATTGTTAGAGGTTACTGTGAAGTGCAGTTGAGCTGTCTTGTGAGTAGGAGAAAAAAGCAATAATTTAGTTTTCTTGGGGTTGAGCAGAAGGCAGTGTTTTGTGAACCAGTTTTCAACACAGTTAAATACTGTTTGGGTGAGGCACTGGAGAGAGGTTATAGACTTGGCTGAGCAAATTAAGGTGGAATCATCTGCATACTGTATGCAGGTGGCTTGAGAAATATTAGTATGTAGGTCATTAATAAATAAGGAAAATAGAAGTGGCCCTAAGATAGAACCTTGTGGTACTCCAATGTTTACAGGGAGGTATGAAGAAATATTCTTGTTCCAGAGAACTGCTTGCTGTCTATTTTCTAAATAGGATTTAAACCATTGTAATGCTTGTGGGTCTAGTGAATGGGCTTTTAGAGTGTCAATAAGTATGGGATGGTTCACCATATCAAAAGCTTTAGAAAGATCAATAAATAGAGCAGAGGAAAAGGTGTTATTGTTACGGTGTTTGTTTATAGAATCAGAGAAGGATAGCAGGGCAGTTGTTGTGCTATGGTAAGGCCTAACGCCATGTTGACAATCTGCAAGTAGATTATTTTGTAGTAGGTGGTCAAGCAGTTGTCTGTGTATACATTTCTCCATTATTTTAGCTAATGGAGAGAGTAAGGCAATAGGCCGATAGTTGGAGAGCTCAGTTGATGAGCCACCTTTGTGTAAAGGGATTATATGTGAGATCTTCCATAGAGAGGGGATTTTGCTTTCTGAAATTGTTCTATTTATAAGTATGGAGATAGGGTAGGCAATGGCTTTAGCTGCAATTTGCAGGTATTCAGCTGGAAGACAGTCAGCAGAAGGGGTGCATGGCTTGAGCTTTTGAAGGAGGTTGCAAATGAGGGATGTAGGTACAGGATGTATATGGAAGGTAGGTGAGGGGGTATTAGGTCTTATTAATGGGAGAGTGGAAGTGGATGGTAATGTGTTAGATAGGGATAGAATAGCCTCAGTAAAATAGTTGTTAAAGGCATCAGGAATCTGGTTAGAGTTATTAAGGTTGAAACCTATAGGGTCAGGAGTTTTAGAGTGTCCTGGTTGAAGAAGTTTGTTAATGCCAGACCAGAATTTTTGAGGATGTTGTTGGTGAGTTTTTTGTAGGTGGAGGTAATAGTCTTTTTTGTCTTTAAGAATGTCCTTTTTGGTGGCATTTCTTAATTGTTTAAAGTAGAGGTGATCTGTTGGATTTCTGGAGGTTCGCCATTTAGCCCAAATTTTATTTCTGAGAAGGATCTTTTGCCTAGTTGCCTTTGTGAGCCAGGGGGCAGTTTTGGTTCTTATGCGGGAAGAGCGATAGGGGGCATGGTAGTCTAGTATTTGGAGAAATCTAGTATTAAAGTAGATTACTGCTTCATCAAGTTCAAGATGAAGCATAGGTGACCAGTCACATGCTTTCAGTTCATTTTGGAAGCTCTCTGGGTTAAAGTATTTTTTGGAGCGGGAAGTTTTAAAAGTATTTATGTTGGGGCTATAGGTTTTTTGTTTGATTATATAAGTTAGCATGTGGTCACTGATATCATTTGGGAAAGTTCCTGGTTTATAAGAATCAAGATGACTATTTAGAAGGACCCAGTCTAGGATGGTTTCTTTGTTGTTTGGTTTATGGATTGTAGTAGGAGTGGTCATTATTTGTGTGAATCCATATAGATTTATATGGTTGGTAGGATTGGGAGAATTACAGGTTGTCCAGTCTATGTTAAAGTCACCTATGACAATAGTTTCTTGGGGTAGGTGTGAAGAGAGATAACTAAGTATGTTTTCAAGAGTATTGATGTTATTTCCAGGGGGGAGATAAGTGCAAATACAGGGATCTGTCTTTGCCTCACATAAAGCTCTGTAAATTACTGGTGAAGGTAAGCAATCAAAAGCTTTTGTAAAGTCTAAGAATATTATGCCAGATGATAGACCTAAATCATTAGCCATGGAGATTATAAAATTCTATAAGATCTGGAAGCATTGATCTGCCCTTGGTAAATCCATGCTAATTAACACTAAAACCTGCTAATGTGTTGATGCAATCCACTAATTCAGTAATGTACATTGCATAGCATTAATGAAGGCTAAATATCTAACTGACCTATATTTTTCAATACTTCCCTGCATCCTCTAAATATATATATATCTATATATATATATATATATATATATATATATATATATATATATATATATATGTGTGTGTGTGTGTGTTTGTGTGTGTGTGTGTGTGCATGTGTGTGTGTGTGTGTGTGTGTGTGTGTGTGTGTGTGTGTGTGTGTGTGTATGTGTGTGTATATACAGGTGTTGTATGTGAAATATCCAAAGAGCTTGGCACCTTGCCTGAATGTAAAAGCTTGTTGAATATATATGTTCCATAATTGTAACCAAAGTATTCCTTAAATTATGTAACTCGATAACTATTCGGGTATCAGGTTGCACAGACAGAGTTTGATGAAGTGCACTGTATTTTTCTTATTTGGCAGCTTCTGTTAATACATTCTGGTTGATCTCATTTCAGGAGAAAGAGAGGAAAAGAAAGTTAACTACACAGACATTAAAATAAGCAGTTATAGTTTATCATAAAGACTTTAGAAACCTGGTATATTGTCCACACTATATGTTAAGCTGCTGGACATAATGCCCTTACTAAGGATATGCTTTATTCCAGACATAAATGTTAAGTAATATTTTCATTTGTTATGTATTTTCTGGTACAATTGCTGTTATGCAATGTATTGATATATATAAAACTGTCAAATTATTCTGCATATTAAATTTCATAAGCTGCACTATATGTGGGTATTAATTAGTTTAAGCATGAATGCTATTTTAAGCATATTTACCTCTGTGTTATGATACTAGCATGTTTATGTCATTGAAGTAAAAATTTATTTTCCTACCAGTTAGTAAGAGTTCTACTTATATAGAATAACAACAGTAACATGTTTTATTATTACATTTATAACTATTTAGCTTGCATTTATCCATCTTGCAAGAACTAATTTTATCCTAGACTCTTTACAGACATGCATAGGAAAATAGCTTTTGTTTTACTGATGACTTATGATAGTTGGCATTAGTCATGTGACCATACAAAAACAACAGCATATTAGTAAGGATTATCTTTCATTTGGGGTTTGCCTGATGACTACTTTTCATGAAGATTGTTTAAATGAAACAAGATCCATAACTAAGCAGCACTTTAACAACAGCTATAAAACTCAAGGGCAATTAACATTCATAAAAGCAAAGCAATGCTTAAGAAAGCTGAAGTGCTAATAGCATGCATGATTTTAATATCAATAACTTATTTTCTCAATATAATAATACAAACATTTATTTTTTTTTTAATCTGCACTTTGACGTTCAGAACACCTAGGGTTAATTGCTTTCAGTATTATAACAAAACATTTAATATTGTTTCTGTTGTTCAGAAAGCAAAGTAACTTGAAACTGCCTTGTATTTCACAGTATGATTTGTAGCAGGTATGTCATTTTTTAACATATATAATCTGATGCATATAATATTAACCTTTGGATTTTACTGAAAGACATGTTGTACTAAATATTCATATTATGCATACAGATTCTTTCAATTGTATAAATATTTCAGCAAAAATAAATAAATAAAAACAATGCACACAAATGTATAACATAGTATGAAAGATTCAAAACTTGCAGTTTATACTTTCTTTTAAACATAAGTCACTGAATAGTAACCAACCAAAAGATGCAGCTAATGGTTTTCATTTCCGTGTAATTACTAGCTCCTGTTCTTTTTACATGTCAGAGCAATTAAGTATACGTTTATACTTCAAGATCACAGTGAAATACAATCACATGTTAATGGAGCCCAAATATGTTTTTAAAATTATATGCCACATTTTTCTTGATATTTCAGTACTGAGAACTATGACATAATGCAAACAGTCTTTGTATTTGAAGAAGTGAGAGTACTAAGACATCGGAATGAATAAATCAGACATAACATATGACACGATACACTGGCATCATGAACAGTATGTAATTTCATTTTTAAAAATAAATTCATAGTGGTTCTATGATCTTTCAGGTTAGCCTCAGACCGAAATGTAAATAGAAAGATCACATTATCAGACATTTCATATTTCAATAAACAAATATAAGCCATGGACAAATGCATTTTAACACCTCATGTTCCTCTTGAGTCAAAATTAGAGAAAAAAAAGAAAATTTATAAAAGTCTAGAAAAAATAGTTATGATGAGGCAATTCTTTATTTTAATCAGGACTACCAAACAATAAGTAGACATTTTCCTGTTTGTTTCTAAAGAAAAAAATAAATAGAGACTCAATATCCCTGAAACAATCATATTTGGGCATTGTTGTCATCCTTCTTAACATCAGGCAAATGGGTACCCATTTCATTCAACCAAAATAGACTAATAAATGAAAAGAACATTTCCACAAAGCATGTCTCTCTCCCTGCACAAAGTAGGGCCAAATTCCTGATGAACACCCATTCCTGATAAACACCCTCACATAAAAACTGCAATACTTCCATCCTCTAGATAAATTCTTTCACTTCAGGGAATCCTCTTACTCCCTGAGAAATGTAATGGATAATCTTCAAATCAGACTGCCTTATACTATTGTCACTACAGAAATCAAATTTTCCAAATCAGCCCAAAATTATTAGAAGAGAATCCCCCAAAACATCCAGAATGTGTTGAATTTCATAAAGCCCTTAGAAAGCACTTAAGGGAAAAAACAGTATGTCACTGCTTTGGCTATCATGTATAAACAATCCAGTTCAGACCCTACTTTCCTTCATATCTGTTACACACTAATCTACCTTATTGTTTGTCTCAAAATCTCTTTATTTACGCAAAATGTTCACTTTTCCTCTTTAAGGCTGCTTATATATTTATCTGTTTATGTGCTTTGTTCCCTCTTTCCATCTGTTCCTCTTGGCTTTTCTTTTCTTTTTATATAGAATACCTTCTCTTCGACATAGAGCTGCGGAATGCTGACTTGTATAAATTATATACTTGTGCGTATTGCTTAGTTTTGTGTATATTAATATATTACCTGTTTGCATACATGTCCATTCTACCACTACTATAATGTTCGATTTTATTTATGTGCTTAGTGTTTTTACTGCATAACAATCCTATTCTGTTTCTATTGTTTTGCTTGCTGCCTATTCTGTTATCCTGCTAACATTGCCAGGGAAGTGCTTGTAAAGAGTTCTTGTACCAGTGTACTTACCCACTTACAAAATGTAAAATAAATAAATAAATAAATAAAACATGAATTTGCCATTAGAATGAAAATGTTAACTAGATGCATAAGGTATAACATAGGGGGAAAAAAAACTGAAGTGTTTCTGTACTGCAAATGATAGTTGTCTATAAATGCAGCCTAAGGGGTTTTACCTATTAAAACTAATATAAGAAGTTCAACTGTTCTTAATACCTCTAAGTACTGTCATCCATAAAACAGTATTAACGTATACTACAATTTCTGGGATGACAGTTCAGAGTACTAATATTTCCCTAGATAACTAGGACTGTGAATGAAAACTTGTTGTGATATTATGAGACAAACTGGATTTAAGCCTTTTTCTTACAAGTCTCAGTTTAATTTAAACACAGATTTACATTGTATTTTTCATGCAGACCAAAACATCATTATTTAGTCTGCTTAGATTTCACATAACAATAGAAATGAAGCAGCATGCTACAGTATTATTTTTTTCCAGTATTTTAACGTTCATGACGTCTACCAAATTGCAATAACATCCCCACAGTGTTCATTTTGTTAAAGCACACAAGAAAAAATACAGAACAGAAACAAAGGAAAGAAATCCTGGACTAATATTTATTATCTATGCCTTTGTCAATCTGAACATTTAAATATTAATATGTAAGTTGTCACTCTGATGGTGTTGAATGATAACCATGACGACGATCCAGGAGACAAAGTCTGAGTAGCAGCTTAGGTGACTGACCGAGCAATAAAATGGATGGCTATGACTGCAATGGAGAGGAGGAATAGTGTTGGATTTCACTTACAAGCCTCATGGGGAGTATCGGGCATGAAAGTATAGATGTTAGGTTGTACAGTGAAGGGGACTGAGTAGGCATGCTTGCTCTGCCCCTCAGACGGAACAGGCAATCAGCGTTGCCTCTCAAAGCCCATCCCATTCTACAGTGCTGCTATGCTTTCAGGATGGGGGTGGGGTGGGGTGGGGAGATAGAATAGCAGTAAAAGTCCCTCAATGGAAAGATGATGGCTCATCTGCCCAGTCTACCTCACCTTCTTGTCCAGTGGGGAATCTAGCTCCTGGAAATGGCATTCAACCTAGGAAACCAAGAATAAATTGTTTCAAGCATCTTAAAGAGCATAAGTACAAGAATCAACTGCAAACGTTAAATCCTTTAATATTAAAAACGATGTTTGTTGAGGACTTTTGTCATGTAAAGTACAAAACTTCATCAGAACAAGGTGGAAGTGACAAAACCTTCATTTAAATACATCACATGGCCAATCAACTTGTTAGCCTACCCAGCTACATTTCACAATCTTAAAGTCATATGTTCTATCATTTAAAAACACATTTGTTATACCATCACAAACAAATGTTTCTTTTATAAATAAAAATCCTTGTAAGCCATATATACAGTCTTGATATCATAAGTTAATAACCATAGAAAGCTGTTTTGAATCTTTGAAATGTAGAAATATAAAATGTAAAATATAAAATATCTACAGCTTTGTTGCCCTCATATTCAAAACTTGAGCAATTGATACAGACTCATTGAGCCCTGGGGGAGGCTGTGGTATTAAGCTTAAGTTGCCAGTACAGTTCCCTGCACTCCATCTTGGTCTCCCAGTTACCACCTCTGGGGCATTTTAGAATTATATCAATAATACAGAATTTGATGCCTGTTGCTAAATTCTGGAATAGTATTCCCACACAAATAAAACTCTCTGACAAACTCAATAGTTTGAAAGCACTGCTTAAATAACATCTTAGCCAGTCCTGGTCCTGCACATGTTCATCACCAGGTTAAGACTTTGTACTCACTGTGCGATACTTTTCAAATACTTTCCTTAAACAAAATACTCTGAACCTCTCACTGAAATAACAAAACTATTTTATACATAACTGCTGCATGTACAATCCATTAAGTTGCACAAGGGTTTTCTCTTTAGTAACTTCCACCTCTGTAAAATCCTAGAATGCATAAATGTAACTACTGTTTGTGTATAAATGTAAATAGAAATGTAACTACTCTCCGTTTAACTAGAGCTTGATGTAATACAATGTAAGCAAATGGAGCTTTTTTGCCCAGGCCGCCACTGAAAATGGATATTACCCAGTCAGACTTTCCCAGTAAACAAAGACAAAATAAATAAATGCATTTGATGAGTAATATTTGCTGAATTTAGATTGCCAGCTTTTCTTTTAACTGAAAAAAGGAATATTGCAATAAAATGAATAATTATTTTCCCTGAATAACTGTGAATGCCTCTCAACCCTTTAGTGCAAAAAATCTAGTTAAAGCCTAAAATAATAGTGGGAGAAAAGGCCAGAAGTAGAGATAGAGTTTAAATATTGCTCATATAAACTTATAAAAGTGGCTAGAATAACAGAATTTGTGTTAATATGATAATTTTAAAGGAAATGAAGTCTGAAACTCAAATGCATATCAATATTTAGGGATTTCATTCCTCGATGATTTGCCAGAAAGCCACAAATTGTATGAGAACAGGCCAAAAATATGAGGCAAAAATCTGGACATTCTGCAAAAATCTGTAGAGATGAGAGGTATGCATGCTTTAAAATTAAAAAACATAATGTTCTCTGGAGCAGCCTCCCTTATGTAGGAGACTGATTCTGAATCCTCTACACACTCATGTATGCCCACAGGTAGTCACACGTACTTGCATACGGGCACTTGCTCATACTCACATATACACATGCACTCAAGCACAGTCATATACATGTAATAACATACTCGGATATAAACACTTACTTGCATACAGTCATATACACATACTCGTACACTTGCATACACCCGCTAACACTAGCATATACTCACATACACTCGCATATATACATGCGGTCATGTACAGTCACATACATGCATTCGCAAACACCGACATACATACAGTGACGGACACTTGCTGAAAACTGGACACACGCACATACATGCATACACACACACACACACACACACACACACATACACACACACACACACACACAAACACACACACACACACACACACTTTCTTTGTTTCTGATGTCCGGTTTCTCTTTTCTCTTGCACATCTTTTTTTATTTAAAAAAAAAAATCCGAACCATGAGCTGGAGCACAGTTCATAACTTGATTTAAAGTGGAGGGGGGCTTGTCTACAATTGAAATTTGAAGGGGCCATGCAGGAATTTGTGGCACTCCATTATTTTACCCTCAAACTCAGGAAATACCAAGCAATTCAGTTCATTTCAAAGGTATGGGCCCAAAACCATAGGCAGAAGGTACCTACACCCCCGAAAGGGCATTATTTAGACAGTAACACACAACTTAGAGGGCATTATCTCACTTAGAGGATGGGCTGTCTGTAAAATTGTTGTGTTTTACTTACTTTTTTATCACTGTATTATTATTATATATATATATATATATATATATATATATATATATATGTATTTGATGTAAAATAATTCTTCCACCTAATGTTTCAAACTTGATGTAGTGTATATAAATTGTGTTGAAGGAATTATTTTATATACAAAATATAACATGTTGCTATTTTTTTGACTTCATTTCCCCTTTATTTTAGGCTTTATCCAGATTTCTTGAGCTAAGAGGTCAAGAGGTATGCAAACCTCTTACCTGCTGCTGCCAGTGGACAATCAATCTCTCGATTTCTCTCTCTCTCTCTCTCTCGCTCTCTCAAACATGCACATACACACAAACACACATCGAGCCGGATTCATGAAGGCTTGCACGGAGTCTAAGAGTAGAGTAAGACTCCATGCAGCCAACATGTCTGCTGAGCGATCCAGGAACAGCCAGTAGGGGCGTGCAACAGAGCTCTCAAAACTAGTCCTACATGGACAGGGCTTGGATATGCAAATTACCTCAATTGCAGGTGAAAGATATGCAAATGAGGTAAATTTGAGATCCAGGAAACCCAAACCTGTCTGAGTAGGAGTAGTGTTATTTGCAGAAATGTACTCAGTTGACAACTGAGTACGGTTCTGTAAATAGCAAAATGGAGCAGTGACAGCTCCAAAAAAAGGATGCAGTTACAGGAGGAAGCATGCCAATGGCCAAAAACACGGCCATTGGCAATGTGAAGTGATGCAAAATAAAAATAAAATAACTTTTTTTTTTCATCCCAATCTCTGGGGTTTAAGCATAGCGCAGTGCCGTGCAAATGTGCTGCGCCCTAAAAACCAGAAAATCAATAATTAAGATCCACAAATGTGGATTTTATTACTGATATGAAATTACAATGCAAGTGAATAGCAGGCTGAAGACAACATGGCCACAGAGTAGAGGTTGCTAAGGGGGGAAGCTCAGTCTAAGACATGTAACCAAGCATTAGTAGGCAATCCTATGCAAATGAGGGTTAGGATAGTGAATCGCAAGTTTACATAGCAAATGAGCACAGTCAGTAGAGTGTAGGAGTAGGATAAGGAAAGTAATAGAGTAGAAGATAGGTCACATCACGAGGGGGACATGTATGAAAGAAGTGAAGCTCATTGAAGCAGAGTGGCATGTGTCAGGTGACATTTACATATCATTGAAAGAGGTGTGTCAACAGGTAGGCTTGGTAAAGTAAAGAAATTGAAGGTGTATGCCATGGATAACACCAAAGTTTCTTGCTGAGCGTGCATGCGCGCGTGTGCGCGCGTGTGCGCACCAGTAAACCTGAGTAAGACAGTGTGTGTGCATGTTAGCATGTTTGCGCACGTGTAAGCCGGAGTAAGCATATGTAAGGCTATGTAAACAGTTGTAAGTGTGTTTGAGCTGGTGTGCACACGTTTTAACAAGAGTAAGCAAGTTTTAGTCCATGTAAGCATGTGTGCGCGTGTGTTAGCTGCTGTGCTCATGTTTGCGCTTGTGTGCGCGGCGCTGCCCCCTGAGGAAACAGAAAGGGAAAAGGAAGCACACCAAATAGTAGGAAGTTACCAGGGAGTACTAGCAGAGCTAGCAGGTGAAAACAATCAGAATCAGGCAATTACACAGGCAGTACACTAGCCCAGCCCAGCACTTAAAACTCTGCAAACAACAGTCCATTATGTTTCTCTCAAGAGGCACTGCAACACTGCAGTAAGCTAACAGAAGTGAAAACTGAAAAAGCTGTACTGAGACAAAAAATGTTAGGGGCTGCCATTGCAGTTATAAGGCGACATATGCAACATGCTGAGGGTGGTGATAATGGGAATGCTGCTGGACAACCCACAGTGAGGAGACGGAGAAGAGTGTACAGGCCCAGGGTAACCTACCAGGGGCTACATGAGCTTGAGATAGTGGAGCGCTATAGAGTGGACAGAGACCTCTTGCAACAAATTGTTGAGCTGTGCAGGCCACGCTTCATGCACAGAACCAACAGAGGAGAACCCATTCCAGTGGAAAGCAAGGTATGTGCTGGTCTAAGAATATTAGCAACAGGTACCTTCCAGAGACCAACTGGTGATATGATGGGGATATCACAGGCATCAGCATCCAGGGTACTGCACCAGTTCCTGGATGCCATGTCAGCACATGTCGGTGATCATGTATATTTCCCCAATTCCAGTGAGGAATTGGCCAGCAATATGCGTCTCTTCCAGAAAATAGCAGAATTCCCTGAGGTAGTGGGTGCAATAGACTGTGCGTACATATGCATCAAAGCACCAGCCGGTGAGCGGGGTAGGGTCTACTTCAACTGCAAGAGCTTCCCCTCCATCAACTGCCAGGTCGTGTGTGATGCCCAGGGCATAATACTGAATGTGTGTGCTGGCTGCCCTGGAAGCTACCATGATTCCCATATCTGGCATCTGATGCAGCTGTACTAGACATTTGCCAATGGAGACATCCCACATGGTCACCTAGTGGGGGATGCTGGCTATGCACTGGAGCTGTGGCTGATGACACCCATCAGAAATGCACACACACACCTGAACAGGAACGCCATAATGAGGCACACGCACAAACACGAAATGAAATCGAGTGTGTGTTTGGGATGCTCAAGTCACTGTTCTGGTGCCTGGACACATCTGGTGGAGCC
The DNA here is from genome assembly GCF_019279795.1 of Protopterus annectens. NCBI lineage: Eukaryota > Metazoa > Chordata > Ceratodontiformes > Protopteridae > Protopterus > Protopterus annectens. The sequence goes on along the minus strand of NC_056725.1, from coordinate 1,441,769,936 downwards.
TTGCAGTACTCACCAACTACATGTACCCAAATTGTCATGGTATGTGTTATGCTACATAACATGATCCTGTGAAAACAGCTGCAGCAGGACCAGCATAGGCCTGGGCCAAACAGCCCCCCACCATTGCCAAGGCCATCACAGGCAGAGCGTGACTCGGAAGAGGAACAACCTGAGCCTGCCCCAGTAGGCAGAAGGAGGTGTGCCCAGTATGCTTTGGCCTTGGCAAAGAGGCAATGCATACACTGGCTCAGTAGGAACTCTGGAAATTATGCCTCTCTCTGACTTGCACATATAGTAAAAGGGATGCCTAAGTTGACACTACCTGCTTCCAAACATGTATAGGGAGTGTAGTATGTGCATCTGACATAGCCAGCCCTGCAGCACCACCTGAGGCATGATTGCCATGTGTTAAGCAATATAAAGCAGTGCTAAACAGCATTTACCACCATGTAGTATATGTAAAGAAAATCGCACACACCAACTAGCACAACTGTGGTCAATGTTGAGTAATATTGGCCAACTTCCAGCAATATTGGTTAATATTGAGCAATGTTGGACAAGCTGGGTCTAACTATATGAAGGTCTCTCCAAACACCATTATATTGGGTGACTTCAACTACCCAAACATTGACTGGGAGCATTACTCAAGCCCCAGCACTCTAGCCCAAAGGTTCCTAGAATTTATACACTCAAATGCTATGGAACAACTAGTCACCACCCCCACAAGAGGGGATAACATACTGGACCTGGTCATCACCAACATGGGGACTCTATGCTCCATACCAGAGGTATTCCCCTCATTGGTAAGATCAGACCATAAATCAATCTCACTGAATATCCACATCCTGATCCCACCCACAGCCCAGAAAACCACAGTGAAAAACTTCTCAAAAGCTAACGTCACACTTCTCAAAACTGAGGTGGAATCCTTCAAGGCCCCCGGGCCAGTGGAAACTACGGCTCAAACTGCAGAATCCTTTATAAACACATTCTATGGACACCTTCAGGAATGCATGGATCATGCTATCCCAAACAAAACCAAGACCCAATCATCCAAAGGCAGGCATCCTGCCTGGTTGACCCCAGCCATAAATAAGCTGTACAACAGAAGGAGGATGCTACTACATGATAGAGCTAAATCCCTACAAGGGAACGCATCTCTGATCAGTACTAGCAAAAAATTACGATCCCTCATAAAATCATCCAAGGCCAGCTTCAAGAGAAAAATTGCACAGGACACTAAAGATAATCACAAGGCCTTCTTTAGTTATGTTAGGAACCTGGGTGGCAACTCCCAGATATGCTCAGAGTTGGTACAAAATGACAAAAAATACACTGAACCCACAGACATTGCCAACATCCTGGCAGACAGGTTCAGTGCAAACTTCTCCCCCTTTTCCCCCCTAAAGAGCAAATATCTATCCCAGCAGAGTGCTGCCTCCCTGACATCTCAGATGCTCAGGTGAGAGCCACCCTCTCCAAAGCAAAAAACACAGCATCAATGGGACCAGATGGTGTCCCAGGCTGCATCCAACATGAACCCCAAGAAGAGCTAAACCCCCACATAAAGCTGCTGTTCAATCTCAGACTTACTACAGGATATGTACCCAAAGAATGGCGTACAGCAACAGTGGTCCCACTCCACAAAGGTGGTGTCCCTACAGACCCTGGAAACTATCGCCCCATAAGCCTGACTAGCCTGGTCTGCAAAGCTATGGAGAGGATCATCATGGAACTCATAAACAAAGACATTGGGGACCTACAGACACTGGATCCTACCCAATTTGGCTTTGTTAAGGGCAGATCCCGCCTCTTAAACCTGGTTGATTCCTTTGAAACAGTCACCAAGGCCATTGATGAGGGGAAGGTAGTCCACACAGCCTACCTGGACCTCACAAAAGCCTTCGACCAATACCCCACTCGGGCGTCATAGATAAGCTCTCCAGCTTAAATATAAACCCCTATGTCATAAGATGGGTTGCAAACTGGCTCAAGGACAGAACCCACATAGTCAGAATTGCTGCAGCCATGTCAGACTATAAACCAGTTACACGTGGCATCCCACAAGGCTCAGTCCTGGGACCTCTCATGTTCGGCATATATTTTTCGGAGGTTCAGGCTAACACGGGAGGACTGTGGCTGACCAGGTTTGCAGATGACTGCAAACTGGGCGCCATAATTGACTCTCCAGCTGACACAAGCATCCTCCAAAAGGGTCTCATAGAGATGGATAACTGGTGCCAGAGCCATGGCCTAAAGCTAAACACTAAAAAGTGTATAGTCATACCCTTTGGCAAAAACAAAGTGCCCACAAATTACCACATAGGCGGGAATCCATTAAGTACGGAAGAAGTAATTAGGGACCTGGGGACCCAAGTTGACAGTAATTTCCCCTTTGACAACCACATTGCCAAAGTGGTTAGAAAGACCTTCTATATAGCCCACCTTATCATGAAAGGATTCACATCTACATCGAGGGAGGTCATTGTGCCCCTTTATTCATCCCTCATCAGGCCCATATTTGAATACAATGCCCCATTTGGGATGTACCTCACCTGACACCTGCAGCAACTAGAAAGACCCCAAAGGTACCTCACAAAGAGGATCATGGGACTCAAACAGATGCCATATGCTGCTCGGTTAAAGAAACTCCAGCTCTACTCGGTTGCATACCGCCTACTTAGAGGCGATCTATGCCTGACGTATAAAGCAATGTCCAACCCAGAATTAATGAGCATGCTCCACCTCAGAAAATCCAAATTCCTCAGAGCTACGCGCTCGAGGGACTTGAACCTGAGCACAGAAATAAATTGGACATGCTGGAAGGACAGATTCATAACCCAGAGGCTCCCTTCACTCTGGAATAGAATCCCAGTCCATGTTAGGCAGAGCCCCTCTCTGACTCTCTTCAAGAGGAATCTTGACGAGTGGATGGGAGATCGTAAGTTTACCATGGGGATTACTTCGGTGTCACTACTAGACAGAGGCACAGTAAACTAACCTTAAAAAGGGCACAGTAAAATCAGTTCAGTGGGTGGCGAAAGCCAAACACACTCTGGCTAGGCTTGTAAATGCCTTAGGGCAGATAGGCTAGTATGAATCTATGAACCTATGAACCTAAGTAGGGCATAGCTGAATAAAAGCCAACATGTTCATATTTGCTCTACTGGCCCTTAAGCAGTCTGGTCTGCTCAGTATGAAAATATAAAGCATTGATGGGCTTCAAACCCAGGATACTGTGCACTATAGTCATAGCACTGAACCACTAACCCATGACAGTATTGCAGTGGTCAGCCTGTATGAAGAAATGTTGATAAGTCTATGCAAAGTATTCCATGGAAACCCTGCAGGCACAGCATAACCCCTGTCGAGTTATGACACAAAGGTGAGTCCCGCAGTATGAATAGAACCTGACTTTCAACACACACAGTAGAAATGTTAATATTGGACATGTACACATACATCAACAAATGTAGTGGACCTCAGACAGCAACATACTGAAAGGTCACACTGGGCATGCTCACACACTTGAATAACTGAGACAAATGTCAGGCAACAGAACACTGACAGTCTGAACTGGGCATGCTCACACACTTAGGCCATGTCGGAGTACAGCAGTGGGCCACACATATCAGGCAGTTGCATGTGTTAACCCAGGAACCTCTCACTATTCAGCAATCTGCCCTGTGCACACAGTTATATGACAACAGACACATATATAATATAGTGGAACCCTGTCATAATCAAATATGTTCTGCAGATACCTAAGTTGTTCATAGAAAGTGGGAAAGCAAAGATGATAGAATCTGCAAACAGTATCAGCAATAAACATTGTGCATCCTGAACATTAGCATAGGTTCAGAGGTTGATACTAGCCTATCCGCCCTAGGGCATGTACAAGCCTAGTCAGAGTGTGTTTGGCTTTCGCAACCCTGTCAAAGTAGAACACTGTGCCTGTGAATAGTAGGTCACACAAGAAAGCCCATTTACATTTAGTGTATTGTGCCTCTGTCTAGCAGGGACCCAGAAGATATCCCAAGGGTAAACATACGATCACCCATCCACTTGTCAAGATGTCTCCTGTAGGTGGTCAGTGGGTTGCTCTGGCCATGCAAAACCGGGATTACAATCCGGAGTAAGTGGAGCCTCTGGGATAAGAATCTGTCCCTCCAGCATGTCCTATTAACATCTGTGCTGGAGTATATGTCTCTGGAGTGTGTAGCTCCAAGGGAGTCAGATATCCTGAGGTGGAGCATGTCCATTAAATCTGGGTCAGATATTTCCTTAAACTACAGGCACACAACACATCCGAGTAGGTGGTAAGCGACTGAGTAGAGCTGGAGTTACTGTATCTGAACTGTGCAGGGCATCCATGTGAGTCCCTACATCTGCTTGTTGAGGAACATTTGTGGCCATTACAGTTGCTGCAGGTGTCAGGTAAGGTACATCCCAAATGTGGCATTGTAACCAAGCATGGTCGTGATGAGTATAGAGGCACAATGACCTCACTTGATCAACATGTGAAACCATATGGGATAAGGTGGGCTATATAGAAGTTCTGTCTAACCACTTTGGCAATGTGATTGTCAAAGGCGAGAGTACAAACAAGTCATGTCCCCAAACCCCTAACAACTACTATCATATGTAATGGATTACTACCTATGTGGTAATGTGTGGGCACATTGTTATTCCCAAAGGGGATGACTATGCAACTAATGGCATTTAGCTGTAGGCCATGGCTCTGGCACCAGTCATCCTATCTCTGTGAGACTCCATTTAAGTATGCATGTGCCAGCTGGAGAGTTGATTATGGCACCCAGTTTGCAGTCATCTGCGAACATGGTCAGCCATATTCCTCCTGTGTTAGCCTGTACGTCACACAAATATATACTGAACAAGAGAGGCCCCAGGACTGAGCCTTGTGTGATGCCATGTGTAACTGGTGTATAGTCAGACATGGCACCTGCAATACTGAGCATGTGGGTGCTATTCCTGATCCGGGTAGCAATCCATCGTATGAGATATTTGCCGATATTGACACTGGTGAGCCTATGCATAATGGCCGAGTGGGGTATTGTGTCGAAGGGTTGTGCAAGGTCCAGGCAGGCTGTGTGGACAACTGTCCCTACACCAACGGACCTGGTAACTGTTTAAAGAATACAAACAGGTCCAAGAGGTAAGATTTTCCCACAACAACGATGAAATGTGTAGGACCCAGTGTCTGTAGGTTCCCGATGTCTATGTGCATGAGTCCCATTACAATACGCTCCATAGCTTTGCAGAACAGGCTAGTTAGCCTTATAGGCCAATATTGTCTGTGGTCCATTGTGGCAGAAACTCTGTGGAGTGGGACCACTAACCCTGTACACCATTCCATGGGTACATATCCTGCAGTAACTCTGATATTGAATAGTGACATAATTTGAGGGTTACGTCTGTCATGAAGCCCGTGTAAGACGCAGGCTGGGACACTGTCTGGTCCCATTGATGCTGTGTTGTCCACTGTGGAGAGGGCAGCACTCACCTGTTTATTTGTGATGTCAGGGAGGTTACACTCTGTTGGGATGGACAGTAGCTCCTTAGGGGGGATGCGGGGGACATCTGCACTGAACCTGTTTGCCAGGATGTTGGCAATGTCTGTGGGTTCTGGGTATGTTTAGTCAGTATGCAGTAACTCACAGCATATCAGTGAGTGTCCACCCAGGTACCTGAATTAACTGAAGAAGGCCTTGTGAGTGTCCTACATGTCTGGTGCAATTGTCCGTTAGAAGTGGGCTGACATAAATACGAGTGATTGTAGCTATCTGCTAGTACAGATCACAGATGCCTTCCCTGTCTGGGATTGTGCTCTATCATATAGTAGCATCCTCCTTTTGTTGTATAGCTTATTAATGGCCGGGGTCTACCAGACAGGTCCCCTGCCATTGGAGGAGTGAGTCCAGTTGTTATTTGGGATAGCACGATCCATGCAGTCCACTAGGTGTCCATAGAATGTGTATGTAAAGGATTCGGCAGTCTGAGCCATACTTATCACTGTCCCGGGGTCTCTGAAGGATACCACCTTGGTTTGGAGAAGTGTGATGTTTGCTTTTGAGAAGTTCACCAAGATTACCCAGGATGAGTGTGGGGACGGGATATGGATGTCCAGTGAGATAAATGTATATTATGACCTTACCAATGAGGGGTATATCTCAGGTGTGGAACATAGAGTCCCCATGTTGGTGATGATCACGTCCAATATGTTGTCCCCTCTTGTGGGTGTGGTGACCAGTTGTGCCATAGCATATGAGTTTACAAATAGTAGCAACTGTTGGGTGAGGGTGTTGGGGCCTGAGTATTATCTTCAGTCAATGTGTGGGTATTTGAAGTCATCCAATATAATGGTGTTTGGGGAGACCGTCATATTGTTCAGTGTCCCCAGGAAAGGCGAGTGTGGTTCATGAGTTTGGGAGGGTGGTCTATAGCAGGCAACAAACCAAAAGGCAGATTTGCACAATGTTAGGTGCATATGTATGGTCTGTGATGCTTTGTGCATTGCTACCAACCTGGAGGTATGTGTATCTGTGATGTATATGGATACCCCCCCTATTTGTGTTGGCCATTCCGAGTTTTGTGGTCAGAAAGCATGGTATGAAATATAACCTGGTAGTGCTGGTGTGCATTTGGGAGCATGAACCAGGTGTCTGTTAGTGCACAGATATCACTGTTGTCCATACTGAGGAGATTCCTGAGTGGTCACAATTTGAGGGTAACACATCTGATGTTGAGCTGCATTACCCTCAGTGTCATGTACTCTGTAATCTCTATGGAGGTGGGTTTGTCTTTTGAGCACTGCTTAAAAAAGCCAGTATGGTGGTAGCAAGTGCCTTAGCCAGTATTCGAAAGTCCAAGGGTGACAGGTGCAAGCTGTCCATAGGGAAGCTACGTGGCTGACTGACACTGTATCCCCTGTGAATGACACCAATATGTTAGCCAACTGTTAAAAGTGATCAATTTGTTGGTATACTGTGACATCATACTTGGTGAGTGTAAGATGCTAGACAAGGTCAGGGTCATACTGGCCTGGGCTACATGATCAGAGTTTGTCTATGTATCATGTCATGTGGTCCAGGGAGGAATGTCTGAGGGTGTACGCACCAGCATGGACAATGATGGAGCCAGTCCTGTACTTGCTTTGGAGTGACCTGAGTGCATGTGTTATGTTGTGGATCCTGGCACCCGAGAGACAGCTCAAAGTGACTATTCCCTTGTTTGGCCTGGTGAGTGGGACATCAGTGTGTCTGACAATAAGTGTCACCTATTACAAGTGTATTAGGTGTGTTGTTTAGCCCGAAGGGCAGTGACTGTGTGGCACACTGACATTGTGAACTATGTGATATGTGGGTATTGTAGTGGGGTAGCAGTTGTTTTTGTGTCTGCTTTGGAGGTCTCTGCTGCTTAGGCAGAGTTTATGTAGAGCCTCCGAGTATGTTTATGTGTGATAATGTGGTATGATTTCTGTCACTATCGGTTTATGTGAGACTTATATGGGGTGTGTGTGATTACCTTCACTACCTGATAGACTATGCCAGTCATGGGTCGAGAGAGCTCAGCCTCCTGTATGTCAATATTGTTGCATCTCTCACATATATCTGAGTTTGTTGGTAGGAGGAGAGGGTTGTCTGTGTACATTTGGCAGATGTAACATTGTGTCAAAACCACAATATTCACTAGCTGGACTGGAGAGTACACACAAAACCAACCCCTGGACATGCCAGGATATCATGATGACATACTCTGTAGCCTGATCGCAAAGGATCAGTAGGGTGTTAAGTGTATAAAAGAGTATAACAAGGATTAGTGCTCAGGTTTGTTGGTGTTTTGAAAAGAGTAGCTGAGAAGGATTCCAGACTGAATGATGACACCTCCTTCAGCTATCTCATAAATAGCAATGTACACTCATATATGTCCTGAGTCAGGGCCAACTGTACCAGACTGACAATGCCGACATCCTGTCAGACAGGCCCATATAGACATACCCACCTCCCACTGATGATAGTCCCAGTCATCATACCAGGAGATATCACATGTAGAATGGCTGAACAGCTCCCCCCAAAGCCAAAAGCATGGCAGCAATTGGATTACATTGTTTCCCAATATATGTCATGCATGAACTACAGAACAAACAGACCCTGCACCTGAAAAGTCTGTTGAGCCTCACCCTCTCCACAGGATCCGGAACTGTTGAATGTGTTACAGCAATATATGGCACTCCACACAAGTGTTGGTGCACAACACACCATGGGAAGTATAGTCCAGTAAGCCTATGAAGTCTGATCTGCAAGGCCATGGAGTCCATCATGGTTAAAGTCATAAACAAAGCTATTGGAAACTGACAAACACACAACCCTACCAACTGTGGTATGTTCATGTGCAGATCATGGTTCCCAAACATGCTAGACGGGTTGCAAGGTAGATACCCAGGACATACATCACTGAACAGAGCTACACGTCCCACATAGACTTTGAATAGCCCTTTATCAACATCCCTGACACATGCCACATCCACAAAACCAACAATCTGTGCATAAATATGAAGGAATGTCAATGTGTCCACAGATAGATCACACAAGGTAAGAATTATGGGGTCCTGTTCAAGCTGTTGACACCTGCCGACCAACATGGCTCATTCCTGGGATTGCATAAAACAAAGTGTACACACATTACCATGTCCAGTCTGATGATGTCAGCATCCTACAAATATAGCAGGAGAAGAAAAAACACCCATTAAAGCATATAGCGTGCCGTGTTAATGCGTGCCTCTCTAATATCATAAAATAGTTAGATAGGGGCTTGAATCCTGTAAACGCTGACAGTGTGTGATTTCCTGTGTGAGGAGTGCCCTTTTTGAAGACTGGGAAAACACATTAAAAGAGGTACATACCTCTTTGGAAAGTCTGATGATGTCAGCATCCTACAAATATAGCAGGAGAAGAGAAACCACCCAGCAAAGCATATAGCGTGCCGTGTTAATGTGTATCTCTTTAATATCATAACATAGTTAGGTAGGGGTTTAAATCCTGCAAATGCTGACAGTGTGTGAGTGTGGGGGGGTGTATGTGTGTGATTTCCTTTGAGAGGAGTGCCCTTTTTGGAGACTGGGAAAACACATTAAAAGAGGTACATTCCTCTTTGGAAAGTCTGATGATGTCAGCATCCTACAAATATAGCAGGAGAAAAGACGCCACCCAGCCAAGCATATAGCATGCCATGTTAATGCGTATCTTTCTAGTATCATAACATAATTAGGTAGGGGTTTGAATCCTGCTGACAGTGTGTGTGTTTGGGGGTGTGTGTATGTTTGTGATTTCCTTTGAGAGAAGTGCCCTTTTTGGAGACTGGGAAAACTCATTAAGAGAGGTACATTCCTCTTTGAAATGTCTGATGATGTCAGCATCCTACAAATATAGCAGGAGAAGAGAAGCCACCCAGCAAAGCATAGAGCGCTGTATTAATGCGTGTCTCTCTAGTATCATAACATAGTTAGGTAGGGGTTTGAATACTGCAAGTGCTGAGTGTGTGTGTGACACAGTTGATCAATGCAGTGTGGGTTTTGCTTTTACTATGATATGACATATCATGATTAAAACAGTATGTGCATTGTACACATCAGGTATCTGCGTGGCAAATAAATATGTGCACATGTGACCTCAATCAGTACATAGGTGTGAAGCCTACATACTACATGAATACATTTGTTTCCTTTGACAGATTGTGCTGCTGCTTCTCAGATCGTAGGTCACATGTGTATGTATGTGACAAGCCCAGCCACTGTAGTGATCTGTGTCCAAGGTCATCTGTGCCACACACACCCATGACAGTTACTATAGAGTACTGTGAGTGAGGGTACATGCCTAGGGTATATGTCAGACATGCTCATACACAACAACGACTGTTAATAATGGACAGTCATTATAGGTGTACAACAGCCCTGTGGATATGCATTCAGGCCCCTAATGTCTTATGTGACACACCGAGGGACTCCACAATACCTATGGATATGTGGATACCAAGGGACAGATGACATAACATGTGGCTGTATGCACACATTGGTACCCAACATACATGTTGAGGGCTACCACCTATGTGTTACTGTCGGGATAGTATGTATAGTAAATGTGGATGACTATGCCATAGTCGGCTTACTGCTATACAGCATGTATTGGACAACAGGTATCTGTCTGTATGATACCCTTGTGTAGGATATGCGTCCCATCCAGGGAATGCATTGTAGGCCAATGCATGCATTTCCAGATGTGGATGATCATATCCCTAGTGTGTTTGCATGTACCTAAGAGGGCTATATGCCAAACAGGTGTGGTCCCAGGAACGGGTGGCGGTCAATACCACTGGTTACTGTTATAGTATAGTACCGGAAGGATCCAACTGTTACTGAGTTCCCAAAAACTGTGTGTCATTTGTCAGGACATCATCTAATGATTGGTTATAGTCATGCTGTTGAGGTTGTGTATACTACCAGACTGCAAATCATTGACAGGTATTAACAGTATCACCCACAGCATAATGTCAACCCATGTCATACACACATGTGTACCCATGTTAGTACATATCTGTAGTAGAATGCATACTGGCCATCGAAAGATACTATGAGATGTTAACAATGTGTACATCAGGGTATGTCACACGTCCCATGTGTCCACTATGCATGTACATGCAGACAGTGCGCACCCACCATGTTCACAGATGTACACCTGCTAATCTGTAATGCACACACCACACACGTACTGTTCACTCACTAACACATGCTGGCAACACTGTACACTTCAGCCAAGTGGCACATGGGTGGACAATACATACTCAGACCTAACACTGGTGTAAACAATGCTACATTGACAATCAGAGCTGTGATGCATAATGCCTGCTCAGATATACCTACAAGGATATCATTACACTTTCCTGTTGACAACTTACTAATATTGCTACACTGCTGTAATGTCACCCTGTGCATCAGAACCATGTTAGCCTGTTCCTGCATCAATGTTACAAATGACAGGAGGTGGCACAGGTGTCATCATATGCACAGGGTGTGTTGTTGGTTTGCCAGAGCCCGACATTGACCCATCCAATCGACATGTCTGTGTGTGTGTGTGTATGTGTGTGTGTGTGTGTGTGTGTGTGTGTGTGTGTGTGTGTGTGTGTGTGTGTGTGTGTGTGTGTGTGTGTGTGTGTGTGTGTGTGTGTGTGTGAGGGACAACAGTACAGCATGTGCCATTGTTGATGTAATGTGTGTGTGTATGTGTGAGCCCTAGTTGTTTGGTTAATGTGTGTGTGTCTGCATGCACACAGCTCCACCATGTGGCTGCCATAAACGGGAGGTTGTGGGACAGCCACAGACTGTACCTGCTAGGCTGTACAGATCACTGTCTCTTGGCATGGATACGGTACCTGTGCCTGGCAGGGGTGCTACGGGCAGTATCGGGTACCAACCCTGACTGGGTACTATCATCAGAGGCAGAGGTATGATGACTGGGCCCATGTCCCTGCTGGGACTGGCCAGAGCCACGTGAATGTGGTCTACTAGGAGGGTCAATAGACAGGCCAGCCCCAGCATTGCTGGGGCTGGTACTGCCACTACGGGAGCAGCTGTGATCTGTGTGCCATCCACGATGACTGCCAGCTGTTGCTGTTGCTGGCATGCATCCACGTCGACGTCTCACCTGTCCCGCACGGTCCTGGCTCATGGAAGACACATTGTGGAGGGCATCTATTGTCTCCCCCCAATGTCTATAAATGACCTCGGTGTAATTCCAGATGGCACCGGCAAGGTCACAGATGCTGTAATTGATAGCAGTGTAATGGGCCCTCTGCGCCCTTAGTCCCTGTATGGTGTACCGTTCCATACGTGCCTGTGCCTGAATTACAACCCAGAACATACTGGAGGTTGTAATACCTCTGTGAGCACATCTGCCAGGGGCAATACAACCAGTGGTGCTCCCCTGAGAACCCCTGGACATCCGCCTATGTGGTACCATTCCAGGAATCCGGCTATGGCTGCTGTGAGGGGATGCAAGTGCCATGGGTACCACACTCTCCTGATCAATATCAAATGTATGCTGTCCCTCGGCTAAGGCCATTGGTGATGAGGGATGTATCAGCAGTAAGAGTGTATGCATAGATGGGGTTGAACACTGTGTACTGTTGATTGGTGGACCAACGACAGACCCTGTCAAACCTTCTTCTGCCAGAATACATGTCTCATCATCTCCACTATTAGTGACAGTGACTTCAGGTTCCCTGCTGCTTTCAGCCACCCCAAACTCAGCACCTGTGAGAGGAAGACAGGAAACACACTTTACAGTCTGTACATGATATTAGCACACATGCACACATGAACACATGAACACATGCACACATGTACACATGCACACATGAACACATGCACACATGAACACATGCACACATGCACACATGCACACATGAACACATGCACACATGCACATATGCACACAAATACACTCCTCACTACAGCACATACACACACACCAGCAATCCAACACATACTCAATAGTGAGTGAAGGTGGGTGACAGTATCACAAGGCAAACAGTCACCTCACATGTGTCAGCATGCAGAATATGTTACTCAAGACCATGCAGTGCAAGTGTAGACGGCCCTATTTAATGACATTATACATGGGTTTGATGCATGTGTGTAGTTTTTCAGTGATTGGCTACACCCTGGAACACAATGTGTACATGGACACAAAATTGCTGTGCATGTATTATCAGCTCTGCAATGTCCTGTGCACCATCACTCACAGGTATACATACCATGGCTGCATGTGTTATCTGTGTGACACATAGATTGCCATGTGTGATTACAGTGTCTGTGTCCATAGCAGATAATAGTGGGCACAGATGTAGCACATGCATGCTATGTACCCACACGGGATGAGTGGTGCATGCAGACGTGAAGGAATCCCAATGCTCAACATGGCACTTGTACAGTGGTTATGGTGAGTGTGGGACATATTGCAGATATGTCGGTGCCAGCCATGACATGGCATGCTACATGACTGCAACATTAAACACCACACATACCCAATGTGTGTCATGTGACCTATACACCCAATAGCATTCCAGTGACATATATATATGTGACACTTTGTACAGATGGCGACTGCTGTGCATATTGTGTATACTGGCATATGTAAGCACACACACAACATGCTATGCATATTGTATATAGGTGCATATGTTTGCACACACACAACATTGAGGTGCAAAGCAATGACTGCTATGTGTAGTACTGTGGTCACTGCAATTGGATGGGGTATAGTACCATGTGCCATCATCATCATGCATCCTGTGGTCACTCATGGCTACTAATGTGTGACAGACCACTGCCTAACATGCTGTACCTGAAATGCAGTGCCGTGGCTACGTTCACAATTACACAGCCACTTTGTACATGGGTGTGTGAGGTGCCCAATAGGGAGCATTGCCTAACACGACTGTGTTATGTGTTGAAGAGTGTTGCACAGCCTCATGATAGGCCTCTACCCCTGAGGTACATCATGTGTGTGTGGATGACATGTGGGATACTGAAGTGTGACCTTACAGCGGGTGTGTGGTAACGCCATATGTAGCATGTTTTTGTGTACTGTGTATGATAAACGTGTTATGTTGTGTACAGCTGTAGCAACTATGCCTATCCAATGTGCAGTACAGTGTTGCCACAACTGTGCCTGATGCTCTGTGTATTAAATGTCATTGAGGCAGCTACTGACATTACTGAGCTGTGCAACGTCTTACAGCATACATGCACGGCATGCATTATGCGTAGGTGTGTTACGTGTACATGGCCTACACCTCACCTATGACATGCACATTTCATTACCAACATTGCAGTTATACCACACTCACCAGCATGGATCGTCTGCCCTGCTGTCACACCAGAGGGACCTACGAGAATATGAGAGAGTTTGTCAGTGGCCACAACTGTGGCATTGCTAAAGTGGGTATGCTAAACTACAGTAGAACAACAGTCAACAGTCACAGCTGTAGAGATAATATTCCAAATATCAGTATTGCACAACACTAGGCAGCACAACTGCTAAACACACAGTACACATCTCACGCAGACATAATCTAACAATACAGTTAACTGTAGTCTACAGATAGGGCATGTTACCTGCTCGCTCCATGTGAACATGATGGGTGGCTTCGGCCTCCATGACAACACATGTCACAGGTTGTTGCTGCTGTTGTCCAGGAGCCACCTCGCTTAGGAGCAGCTCCTCCACTCTGGTGAGGGGGGATGAATGGCCACCCCACCACCTGTGGCAAGCTGTTGTCTTTGGATATCAGACGCACGCTGCTGGACATGACTAATTAAATCACTGCAGTGATGGCGTAACTGCTCATATGTCTGGTTATGCATGCCTATGTCATTTACCCAACGAACAAGATCCTGCCATAGTGCAGTCCACTCCTGCTGGTGCTGGCTGCTCTGGGAAAACAGCATTGTGTACTGCTGTACCAGGCTTTGCACAATCTCATCTTCCTCCGCTGCTGTATACGACGGGTTGCGTTGGTGGGCCATCTGGCTTAAAAGATATGAACAATATGTGTGAACAAGTCCTGTGGCACACTTTAAACCTTTAACCAAAGATATCACTTTACTGACGTATATACCATCCATTTGTCTGTCAGAGGTTACACACATTCAATACCACTTATTGGTTCTCAGGCCACAACTGACTAACAGTGCCTGGAACACTCTATATATCACATGACTATACAACAGTACCCGGCACACTGTTTGTGACACAATGCACAACCTCGACACAGGGGTATATATCACACCAATGCACAAACAGAGATGTCATCCATTGCAATGAATGTAAAGTACAGTTACAGTAGTACCAATGAACCACCCTAGTCATTGATGCCATAGCCCTGCCTAACATATGTGTACACTTGTTACTATAGGTGGCATACTGCTGTAATTGAGTATATATGTTGCTGGATACACACGTATACCCTGTAACACACATATGATTGCAGCCATGGTGCAGGCATAATTACACACACATCAGACAAACATACAATACACCACTGTAAGCCAACACAGATGAGCATTACCTGTGTACCATACAGTACTGTGTGCCACTACTTACAAACCCTTATGCCTGAGTTTTGTCCTCTGTGCAGACTACAGGAAACACACAAGACAGTGTTTCTAAGCAATGTGAACACACACCATACTGTGCTGTTTAGGACTACAGCTTCAGGTAGTACTACAGTTCATATGGGAGTTGGATTCACCAGCAGTACCACTCACTAAGCATACATGTATTGCTTTAGCCTACAATGAGACACCACGGTCGTCAACAAGGAACTACGTCACATCGTATGCCATACTACTATGTCTGCCTAACACTACAATACACATCTTTTGCTGGCGACACAGCTAGGATAGACACTACCATGTCAGATACAACTTCACACTAACCTATCACACCTTTACTGACCTTGCACACATTCAGCGTTACACTTATTCAACCTCACATAGCAGGTATTGCATTGAGTACATGTGTGAGTGCATAGTGTCATAGGTAGGTAATATGCTATTGGCCCTAGGGTCTACAGCAGCCTAGCCATATGCTACCCTGGCCTTTGACACACATGTACTATGATTTCAATTGCTCCTGCCAACCAGAACCGCAGAGGGGGTACCTGGGGTGTATTACCAATCTCCCAAACAATCATCAGGGGTATTTATGAAAACTGCTAATGAGGAGCCTTGTTTGCTATTGCTAGGTGGTCTATTCCAGTGTATGGCATATCTCTGAGATAGGAACCTATCCCTCCAGCATGTGCTGTTTAGTGAGCTGACGAGGTTCAGGGCCCTAGAGCGTGTATCCCGGAGGGATTGTGATATGTTGCCATGGTGGTTGTCACCCAGCTATGGGTGTGACATACCTCTGTATGTCTGGCAGAGGTCATCTCTGTGTGGCCGGTATGCAATACAGTCTAGATGTGGTTTTGTGAGTCAGTCTGCATAGGGCATCTGTTTGCGGCCAGTATTACCCTTTGTGAGGTATGTCTGTGGCCTTTCCACCTGCTGTAGTTGTCATGTGAGGTACATACCACACAGGGCATTGTAATGAGTAGAGGGGAACACTGACCTATATTTCCCTAGATGACACACCTGTTGTCATGACACATACCACACAGACAGATTACAGGTCTAGTGTGGCACTGTCTTTATCAAAGAGGTGGCTACTGTCCACCTGTGTCCCATGTTCCCTTTTCATACCTTCGGTGTTGGGTAGATCTCTACCTATGTGGTAGTTAATGGGTACAGTGTTTTGGAAAGGAGGAATGGCACTGCAGTGTCAACACTTGTCTACAGTCCATGCCTTGGTCACCACACACCTGATGCAGTACATATGGCCCCATGTCTCTCTCTCTCTCTCTCTCTCTATATATATATATATATATATATATATATATATATATCTATACACATACATGTACACATCCATTGCTGTACACATAGATGTACATATAGGCACATGTACAGCCCACCTTTCATGGTGGGGATATCAGTTATGCGACAGTTGTGGGATGTACAGTTATGTGATTATATTGCACAGTGTTGTGCAGAATGCATGTGGGTGTCCTCGGCCCATGTAGCTTTAGCAGGCCTCACTGGCTGTAACACAGCAGATCTGACAAATCAGTCCCACAGCGTTTAACCAGCACATGACATATATCAGCACTGCATGCTGTTTTCTATGCCACACACTATGACCTACATAGATATATGCACATAACAACCTTCAACGACAGATATCTGTCCACCCTTCACTAACAGTTGCAGTATGTCCCTTGCCCCATACACATATGCAGATACAGATAGATACGTACTGCTGCCACACATGGATAATTTGCAGTGTGTAGAGTACTCTTCATGAACATCTACTACATGCCAACACATACATATGAGTTACATACTTTACCTTTGTATTTCCCTGTTCTGTCTGTTACAGTTTTGTAGGTTTGTTTTTTTGGTTGTTTGATTTTGGGTTTTCTCCCTCTGTTTCTGTTTCTGTCTCTGTTTCTCTCTCTGTTGTCTGTGTCTCACTCTTGCTGTCTATCTCCCTGTACCTGCACTGATATTATTGCATGTGTGGACAGCAGGTACAGCCTGCTTTTCTAGGTATCTGCACTTGTGCATGTGACAGCCTCCGCACCAGTTGCTGCCCACCATTCAGTAATTGCATGCAGCCTGCTGTGTACTGATTGCATTACTCACTGTGATTGCAGCCCACTGCTATAAAAAGGTAGGTTAGGTAGGCATAGCCCTTTCAGATTTCCAAGGTGGGGCCCATGTTGTATCCTGTGATATTTCTGTGTTGTACTCCTACATAAGGGCATGCTTGTGGAACTCCTTCCAAAGCTATTTGCATAGTGTGGTACAGCAGTAATGCTGATATGCCTGTGTGTTTCTGCCTCTGCCAGGCCTCAGATACTCTCAGGTATATATTTGAACGGCCTCAGTGAAAGGTACATATACGTTAGATATACCTGCAATATATTACAGACATATTGCAGTTGAGACTTTCTTGGGAATCAGAGCATATGTATACCTACACCTTTTCTGACGTGCAAGCAGTGTCTACTCTCACCTATTGACATTATTCATTATGTGTGATTCCACACTTGTCTGTCTAAAGTTAGTACTTTCCAGAGTGATTCAGTTGGGCACAGCTAACATTTGTTTACAAATCAGGGACATCCCTGTAAAGCAGTCACATTTGGGGTGTCTGGCCTCTGCCCTATTCAACTTTGCCAATATTTATCCTGGTCTGATACTGTGTGGTGTTTGTAAGGTGCTACTGTAACATTATTCCCTGCTTGGATGGCTGGTTCTCTTTTCACAGTCATGTCATGCAATTCCACAACAACTGCTGGTAAAGACCCACAGAACAGGATTTGTGCTATACCATTCCTAATTTCCATTTACATTCCCTCATTGTAATGCATGATATATTTATGTCAGCACCAAGTTATTTGTATGTCTACTGTGGCTTAGTGGTAATTCATGCAGTCTATTGTGTCAATGGTCTGGGGTTTGAGACTGGTAGGGGTCTCTTCTTTTGCTGCTGAGCAGAACAAGGGCCCTTCCATAGTCTAACTAAGGCACTTTTAAGCAGTTGTAAGTGGGTTTGCACGGGTCTGCGCAATGCTTAGCGATGCTTAGCTAAGCTCACACATGCGCACACTCGCTTAAACCCACTTACTACCACTTAAAAGTGCTTACTCCCGCTAACCCCACACTAATTTCTTTTAAAGAAAAGAAAATGGAGATGGGAAAGTGGTGAAAAAGGGGGCACAAAGAGGGACAGACAGTAGGTAAACAAGCTTGGGATGTGCAGGACGGGTGTAGGGAAGGTCCACAGCTACCCATTTCTTTACCAGCAACAGCTGTGCATATGCAATAAATTTGGAGTGAAATTTGAAATCTTCCACCCCTGGGAGAGGGGTGAGGACAACAAAGTATGTTGTACTGCCAATTATAATTATCAGTTTACATTTCCAGTGGACATGTGTGTGAAATGGGTAGCTATGTATGGGGCGTATTTTTTTTTGTGGGTACAGATTGCCCTTTTTTCTTTCAGGTGAGAGTGGAAAGTGAGGTAGAGGAAGTAGGTATGTTCGGGGAGGTAGGTTGGGGAGGTAAACAGACAAGACAGACAAGATGCATACAGGGGCGGTGTATGACACATGGAGTCAGTGAACACAATTGATGGGGACTGATGGTTGGAAATCGCAAGCCCATGAGCCCACAGATAGTAACAGTGGAACTGAGATCCCCACCAATGGGCAGTCACCACTGCACCTTCACAGCCCCGAGGGTGGCTGTGCTGGGGGCTGCGTAGGATGGGCAGGCTCACCCATGAGATGCACCACTCTCGCCTCGAGCTGGCATAGGGGATCAGCGACTGAACGCTGGATCTCCCTACGCACCACAGCCCGGAACCTTCAAAGGGTGACAGGTGGCCCTTCTCCACCCACGCTTGCACAGGGGGGATGAGCCCCATCCCCTGCAGCGCTTCCACCCGAAGGTGGCAGAGGACCAATGGAGGAGGGGAGCTTGGGCTGGGCACCAGACCTGCTGGTGCCAGGTGTACTCGCCATCTGAGGAGCGACAGATGGGTCCGCTGGGACTGGTCTTCCCATACATTCTGTGATTAGGTGTGTTTAATTACAACATAAACAACAGCATTCCAGATTAGTTTTAACAGCATGCAGTAATATTCCCATTAACCCAACACACCAAGGTTCCAACAGTTGAACAGCAAGCATAACACATGCATATAATGAACCACAGTGGATATTCCAACAGCATTCAGGGATGTTTGGTAGCAACAGGCCACCATGATTGTGGTGTTTGAACAGGGCACATGCATCAACATGAATGCAAATATTTATAGAACAATAGGACATATGTCCCAACAAATATTTAAGATTACACATACCCACTGAGGTGAGGAATTGCATGGTTTACGCACATACAGTAGGGTGTAGAAAAAAACCTTGATTAACATCTTATAATTACTTTTAGTCTACACTACATTCTTAGTGACTGCAAGTGTATATCCCCTACATGTATTATTACACTTGCCACCATGCATTAGCTTGTGTAATGGGTTTAATTCAATATATGCCTGACCTATATCTGACATACTAACTGTCCAAGATGCAGATGTTACTGCTACATATTCCTTGATTGCATTTATATTTCTTTATCAACATATCTGGATGTTTTCACATGACATTTTCACTTCTATTTGTACAGATCCCTGCATTTCTTGACACACACTCGCATTTCTGGGGAACAAATTAACATGCTACTCGTGTGCCAGATTTACTTATGCATGCCAGCCAGTAACTGACTGTTGAGGACTGTATATATGCTTCACAGCTTCTAGCACTTCCATCACCCACTTTATATGGGACTGCACAACTCTGGGTTGCAAGCACTTTTTAAAACAGTACTATTTGTATAATGCAAGGGTACAACAACATTTCAAACTAAGTGACACAGACACACTCCAGGTTTTAGACCTTTATTAATGACATTACACACTTTTCCACAGGCTCACTCCTTTATTTGTTATAATGGTGCATATGGAAGACATATTCAAGACATATTATACATTTCTTAATAGGTTAGAACACTCTTTTTCAGGCTCACTTACTTATTTTATATGACAGTACCTGCAGAGATATTATTCCGGACATATGTTACCTTTCTTAATGGGTTACTACACTCTTTTTTCTGGCTCTCTGACTTTTTTATTTGACAGTATATGCAGAGGACTTAGTCAGGCCATTTTATGGCTGTATTATTGGACTACAACACTTTATTTCATGCTCTCTCCCCTATTTTATATAACAATACATGCAGAATAATCACTAACCTACCTGGTGGCACAGCCTATCTGCATAGGCTTGCTGATTCGCAGCATGGTCACCTGCAGCTGTAAAGTAAATAAAAGGATATTGAGACATACTTATCCATTATATAGAATCAATTATCAATTCCTACATACTGCATTCCATGCCTTCCTACTCAGTTGTGGGGCATCCTGCATACCACGGGCCTCCTGTATCCATTGGTTCAGGCAGTCCTGCTTCCGTCTCTTCAGGTCTGCATGGTGGTGACGGACCTGCTCACCAGTCCGAGGAATGCCTGTTATACTGGTGAGGTCATGAGCTAACTGGTTCCAAGCCTCTGCCTTGTACTCCATCCCTTGGAACTGGCCCTGCAGGAGTCTTGACTCATGATGGTGGACATACCTCTCAACTGTCCCTGATTTTCAGGGACGTCCCTGATTTTGACTCAAATTTTAACTCTATTCCCCTTAATCCCTCCTAAAACTAGTGACTTTTGGAGGAAAGGTGGTGAATTACACTTAATGAATAATGACAATAATTAAGAGTTATAAACTTCTTTTACTTCAGAAAATGTGTATTAATTCATATGCTCTGATTCTGTCAATGTGTCAATTTAATAGCACTAATATTTTAAAAGTGTCCCTGATTGTCCCTGGTTTCTTCTTGACTTGTCCCTGATTCTGCTGAAATTTGTCCCCAATTGGTTGAGAGGTCTGATATGGACAAGGAGCCAAACCATGTATTTTGACTCCTCGATTCCCCAACGTTGCACTCGGAAGTGTGTACCCTCTCCAGCACCAGCCATTCTAACTGCAGATGTGAGCTACAATCAGTTATGGCAAGTATTCCCGCCTATGGGGCTTAAATATGCCGCATTTCCCGCACTTTTTTGTAATTGGCCATTTTTGAAAATTCTCGGCTGACTGCAGACCTGCTTAGTAATGGTTAATCTACCATTACTAAGTATATGTATGTTAACTGTGGCTGTTTCCTCTAAGTTATTATGGCTTAGTGGTTCTGTACGTTGCTTTTGATGCTCAGAGTCTTGGGTTCGAACCTTGTCGTTCATTTTATTTTCATACTGTCCAGACAGGCTAGGGGGTGTGGCTGCGTTTAAGCAACTTTGCTCTACATTGCTCCACGGTGCCCTATGGTGCCCTGGTTGGCGTGGCGCGCACGTCTGCACAAACACATTGCGCTGGTTAAAGCGCTATTTCACTATGGGCACTTCTATTGCACTGGGTAAAGTGGTCTTAAACTTTAGGCAACTCTATTGCACTGGGTAAAGTGCTATTAAACTATGGGCACCTCTATTGCACTGGGTAAAGCGCTCTTAAACTTTAAGCACCTCTATTGTGCTGGGTAAAGTGCTATTAAACTATGGGCAACTCTATTGTGCTGGGTAAAGCGCTGCTTAACTGCAAGCAATTATATATCAGGATCCTTTAAAAATATATATTTTGTTCACTGATACATTGGCCATTTCACTGCTTTTTACTAATATTTTAATCATATTTGTCAGGTATTATTCCATGTACTGATTTAAAACATAAATAAGAAAGGGAGTGGTGGGACTCTAACCGTGAATGCCTATGCTTTGTGCGAATGCTCTACCATTACGCTATTGCTATTTGGCATGATTTGCATAAACATTCTTTCTTATGCTCTTCCATGTCGGAATTGCTAACTACAGCTAAGCAATGGGCTCACCCGTGCACACATGCGCAAATACGGGCAGCTATTTCGGGAATTAAAAAAAAAATTAAATTAATTTTTTACTTTTTATAACTGTGATGGGGGTTTACAATGTCAGTGAGTGGGGTGTTGGGTGCAAGGACATTTGAGCGGACTCGCTCTTGTGTACTTTCATTTTACTTTTCCAAACCTTGCAGGGGCGTGGACATTTAGACTGCTCGGCAGTTGGACACGCCCCCTGCTTTCCTACCCGGTCCGTGTAAGACTTATGGTTGAGTCAGCGTGCCCTCATGAATATTCATGGCACGCTGATGTCATACCGTTCAACTGCAGCCTCCGAGTAAGACTTATTAAGTCTTACACGGAGGATTCGTGAATCCAGGGGGTCCACTTTCATGCATGCAAGCTCACATACATTCATACATGCAGACAGACACATAAACACACATGCACATACACCTTTTTCTTTTTTATGTTTATTTTAATTTTACATTCGCTAAAAAACAAAAGCATTGCTTAGCGAATTTAAAATAAATGCCCGATTGATGTCACTCTCACTTTCATACATGCATGCTCTCATGCAGACATAAATCATACACTTTCTTTTCTATTTTTTTTGTTGTTATTTTCCACATGCTAAACAGCAAAATCACTGCTTAGCCAGTATAGAATAATGGTGACCATTATCTTCCTAACAGTCTGATCTCCAGAGCAGCTTATTATGCTGCCATGAAGCGCAGACTCATTTTTCAGTGGGCATTACCTGCAGATTAACACCCTGCTGGAGAACATTTGTTCCCCAGTCAGGGTGCTGATATACAGGGTGGCCATTTTCCAAGTGTAATTAACAAACATGGACTATAATATGGCTGGCTATGAATACCGATGCCAGACATGCTGTTACATTTTTGATTAATTTACTTCTGTAAGCTTGGATGTATACTAAATTGAAATAGTGTACTTAAACATACCTCTCAGCTGTCCAGATTTTTGTTGAATGTTTTTGACTTTGCCACATACTTTAGCCCCATCTCTTGTAAATGTTTTGATATTCTGGTAACTCACCAAGGATTACAGTCAGTCAATAAAGTCACCCATTTGAGTTTCATATTTCTTGTTGCCCCCAAAAAATGCATGTCAATGCAACACCATATGCTTTATTAACTTTTTTAGTGAATTTGATTAATATTTAAAAACATACCCTTATTTGGCCTTTTCTCCCACCATTATTTTTGTCTTTGCATAGAATTTTTGAACAAAGAAGACAAAACTCACACACTTAAGTAAGATGCTTATTCCCTTTGTTTTGTTTTACATATAACTTATCTACCAAAGTGCATTATTTTCTTCTAACTTTAGAAACTGCTCAAAACACCAAAACAGTTTCAGGCATTTAAGAATTTAATATTGCCATTCTAGGAATACTGCACATCTTAGCAGGTTGTTCAGAGCTGTAATCATATTTTGATACACAGTGGATATTTGTGCATTTGAGAAAGCATTAGACAATAACTTTTAAAATATTTAGAAATCAGCAGGCTACTGTACTACTTGTTTAAGGAATTTATCTGAATGCATATGAATGCCTATAATCAGCATTATTTATTACTTCAGCTCAAATAAAGAAATCATAAAGACAGACAAAAATGTTTGACATTCCTCTTGATTTCCAATGAAAAATACATTTGCATTAAGTGAAAGTGAAGTTTATTCTGTTTTTTTATATAGACTGCATCAGTCAGCTAGTAATATGGCTGCCAGTATAAACTCCTGGAATATAACTGCAGTATTTTCATTTTTTGAATTCCATTTGTTTTGATGTTCTGAAGTATGGTCAGCAAGTAATGGGTACGGATCCCTTTTAATACCATAATTGTATAGCATATTTGAAAACAATGCTAGGGATATAACAGATTTAGGTTTAAAAATGAGGTAAGACTTTGTCTTCTTATTGCAATATCATCCACCTTGGTCTACCATAGAACAAAGACTTCTCACATCAGCCCAATATCTCATTCCCTGAATGTGTCAAGAAATGATGCTTTGCTTTCCTTGCTTTCTGTTGCTTGTGACTGGCCTACTTTTCTTATCTGGAACATTATGCAGCTTATTAATATTTAGCTTTAGGCAGTGACCAAAGCAGCATACTCTTCCAGAAGTTTCTGAGAAAAAGATAATTAGGTTGTCAGCTAGAATATGCCCTAAACAAACACAAATATCATATTTATGTTCATGATTTTTCCATGAAAAGCAATGCGTTGTCTTTGATGTGTTTTATAAACCCACACAGGGAATACATTTTAAGATATTTAAAGGTTTTGTAATAGCATTTTATATACATTAGTACATCTCATAGATGCACGTACACACAGGCGCACACATGCGCACACACACACACACACACACGTGCACGCAGACGTGCGCACACACACACACACACACACACACACACACACCACACATATATTAGTGTGTGTGTGTGTGTGTGTGTGTGTGTGTGTGTGTGTGTGTGTGTGTGTGTGTGTGTGTTTGTACTGGTCTCTGTGTCATATTCATATACCCCACATAAAGGAGCTAGTTCTAAATTGAAATGAGATAAAAGCTGATTAACACATTCTTTGTAGCTTACCTATATATACCTACCCTTTGAAAGCAATCATCAATTTAATTTCTCCCGCAGTAGCAGCAGGACACACACCACAAAAACAAATGTGTATGTTCTCGTGTTTATGTTGACTTCATATCGATTCCTTCTATCCATGACATTCACAGCATCTTTCTTAACAGGAGAAGTTGAAAATTCTTTCTAAAATATGGAACTCAAACTGCTGATGATCTGTAAAATAGTATCAATACATTACTTTTCAACTCACTTCAAGGTTTCATTTCTTGATTTATAACAATTTATAGCTTTGATCTATTTCTCACTCCACATCCTTACAAATTATGTCTTTACTATGAACTGTTTGATGTACTATATTATCTGCAGTTTTTTGATGAATTTTGTAACACTAAATGATTTACTTTTGTTGAAACTGATAGTTTAGAAGTAGTTTTATATATGGTATTTTACAGGGGAGTTTCTTGTGCAGAACGAAAGACTCCTACAATTAAGTATAACCTACTAGTCACTGACATGACAGACAATATGTACACACACACACACACACACACACACACACACACACACACACACACAAAACACTATGTAAATATATTGATAGATATAGATATATAGATGCATATAAAGATATATACACATACATACAATCTTCTTTTTATGCTTTGGTTTATGGATCCTATAAGACCTTTACTCTGAAACTGTGAGCGAAAATCCAAATAATAATTGTAGAGCTTACAGTTGAATATGTCTGGATGAAATTTTATATATTTCCATTAGAAGTCATAGCACACACAATCCAGTAGAGAAGCAAAGACATCATACATTGTATAGCTTGAGGTAATTCATTGGAAATTCAAAGTACTGTCCCACAAGATTGCTGAAACTGCTCACCATGATCCTTGTTTTCTTTACAACAGACAAGAACTGATAAATAATAAAAGTTGTTAACTTTTCTGAAACTTCACTGCATTAACTTTGTGATTAGTTTGAAGATTGCTGTAACGATCGTTTTTTTTTTTTTTTAATGGAAGGCAACATACTGTGACTGTATTGTTTTAAGACATTAATTTAGTCACATTTTCTAAATCATTTGCCATGGCTGTCTTTTGGCTAACGTCAGAAAACTGGTGAAAAGCTGACATTTTGTATTTGTTGCCAGGGGACAGAAAACTATCAGTCATTTAGAATGTTTTTTTCTCCTTAAAGAGACATTACAGGTTTATTCCTCAAATGTTTTACCTGTAACATGATCCATACCTCAAAACTATACAGATTTTCACAGAATGTCCAGATTTTTGCCTCATATTTTTCATCAGTTTTTATAAAATTGTGGTTTTCTTGAAAATTAGCAGCAAATCATTACAGATTCAAGTTAGAAAATAATGGCAGACATTTAAGTTTCAGAGTTTATACCTCTCAGAAAATTCATGCTAATGCAAAACTTGTTATTCTATCAACTTTCAAAGTTTCTAAGAGCAATATTTAAAAAATGTCCCTATTTTTTGGGCCTTTGTCCCACTTTTATTTATGGCTTTGTCCAGATTTTTTTGCTGTAAGAGGTTAAGAGATATGGCCATGATATTAAATTAAGCACGCATGCATCAAGACTTTAGGCCCACTGTTTAATGAAAAAAGTAAAATAACCAGGAATGTACTAAAGTATATCACTTTTTGCACTTCATGGATGTTTGTTTATTAAAAGCATTCATGTAATACTTCACTATAAGTATTTTTAGCCAATACATTCTGAGCTTTTTAATCATATCTGAAGAAAGTTCAGTAATAACACTAAATAAAGCTAAAAGTGGGAAATGAAACAAAAAAGCACATAATGAAAGCATTTTCATCATGAAGTGAACCCAAAGAAATGTTTACATCCCTGAATGTTAAGGGAGATACATCTTTCACTATACATGGCCTCAAAGCCCCAGGTTCTATGCATAGTTTCCATTCATTTTCCCCTCCTGTGTGTGCTTATTCATGGTACGTAGGTGTGCACACTCCTACAAAGGCATGTCTCCAAAAGTTTGAGATCTGCCTGTTGACAATGGAAATTTACTTTGGTCAGAGACATTTAAGAGATAGGCTCCACTGTAGTTTTTAGGTGCATACCAGAGTCTTCCTTTATATTACAAATGCCTGTAGCTCCCATTAGTATCACTACTTTTCCTGGATTCCAGTTCCCCATAAATAGGAGATTTTCATTTTCTGCTCATTCTTTCTGTATTCACATAATTCTACTAACTTTCTCTGTACACTCTTAAACATATATATTTATTTATTCATTTGACATTTGTTAACCAGGATAGTCTGACTGGGCCACAGAAACCATTTTCAGTGGAGATTTGGGGAGAAAAGCTTCACATACAGACGTATCAGAAATTCCATAAACAGATTTAATTTTTTACAGTGTATGGTTAATTCAAATGTACAACATACAACATGATCAAACACATCTTTACATACAACACAGTCAAAACCATCTTTACAATGTACAGCTACATAATACCTTAAAAACATACACATTTGGTTAACATAACCCCGGATTCAACAAGCCCTGCACAGTGAGCAGGAACAGTGCAGGAGCTCCAGGAGGCAATATGTCTGCCGTGTGATCCAGGATTAAGCTGCAGGGATGTGCACAAGCGCTCCTGCACTATTCCTGCACGGATTCAGCTCCTGTATGCAAATTACCCCATGTGCAGCTGAAAAACATGCAAATGAGGTGAATTTACAATCCAGGAAGCTGTCAGCCAGCCATGCAGGACTAGCAGAAGTAGTAGGATAGTAACCGAGTACATTTTTGCAAACTACAAAACAGAGTCATGACAGCTCCAAATAAAGTGTGTATATTATGGGAAACCATGCCAATGGCCAAATATATGGCCACTGGCATGGAAAACAGTTTCAAAAATAAAAAAAAATAACCTTTATTTTTTTTAGCCAATTTTGGCTGTGTAAGCATAGGGCAGTGGCGCGCAAATGGGATCGGACCGAAAATATAAAAATGACCTGAAATAAGCATTCTAAGTAAAATCACTATTTTACCATTATACTCAATGGCAGGCAGAAGACAACATGGCCATAGTGATTGCTAAGGGGGGAGGCTCAGTGTGGGACCTGTAACTATGCATTAGCAGGCAGTCCTATGCAAATGAGGGGAATGATACTGAATCCTAGATCTTCCCTCCGTGCTAGTCAGCACCCAACAGTGTAAGTGAAGGAATAGCATGGTTCAAGCCTAACAGTTAGCTGACATCAAAGGGGGGTGTATCAGGCATACTGTAAGCGGATTGGAGTCCTATAGCTCGGGTTTGCCCTTAGCTTAGCAAAGCTAAGCAAGGGGGTGTCTCTGAGGCTGCCTAGAACTCTTTACATTGCCTAAGCAGGTGTGCGTGCCTTACACAGGGTTTTAAAGGAAAAAAAAAGTAAACCAGGAAATAGCAGCTCTGTGCACATTTGAGCACTGCATTTGCACGGTGTGCCCCTGGACTTAAACAGAAAGGCAATGGGAAGGGAAAACAGTAGTAGGAAGGTAATCAAGGAGAACTAACATAGCTGGCAGGTGAAATGAATCAGAATCAGCCAATTACACAGGCAGCAGACCGGCCCAGCCCAGAACACTACTATAAACTATGCAAACACCTTTCCCTCTGGTTTTTCCCACATACTCTACACCACTGGTGTATACAAGCAGAGAAATTTCAACAAACACTAACAGCAAAATGATAGGGGATGCAGTAGCTATCATACATCAACATGTGGAAGAGGCTGAGGGTTGTGAGGATGAGAATGCTGTCGACCAACCCACAGTGAGGAGACGGAGAAGAGTGTACAGAATCAGGGTAACCTACCAGGGGCTACATGAGTTGGAGATAGTGGAGCACTATAGGGTGGACAGGGACCTCCTACAGCAAATTGTTGAGCTCTGCCAGCCACGCCTGGCACACAGAACTAACAGAGGGGAGCCCATCCCTGTGGATACCAAGGTATGTGTAGACCTAAGAATACTAGCCACAGGTATCTTCTTAAGGCCAACTGGGGATATCATGGGGATCTCACAGGCATCAGCATCCAAGGTACTCCATCAGTTCCTGGATGTCATGTCAGCATATGCCGGTGAGCACGTATGTTTCCACAACACCCGTGAGGCATTGGCCAGCAATATGCGTCTCTTCTTCCAAATAGCAGAATACCCTGAAGTAGTGGGTGCTATAAACTGCATGCACATATGCATCAAAGCACCACACAATGAGCAGGGTAAAGTCTACATCAACCACAAGGGTATCCCCCCCATCAACTACCAGGTCATATGCGATGCTCAGGGCATTATAATGAATGTGTGTGCTGACTGCCCTGGAAGCTATCACGACTCCCAGAACTGGCATCTGATGCAGCTCTATCAGAGATTTGCCAATGGGGACATCCCTAATGGTGACCTAGTGGGGGATGCTAGTTATGCACTGGAGCCGTGGCTGATGACACCCATCAGAAATGCACACACACACCTGAACAAGAACTCCATAATGATGCACATGCACAGACCAGAATTATAATAGATCATGTTTTTGGGATGCTCAAGTCATGGTTCCAGTGCCTGGACACATCCGTTGGAGCCTTGCAGTACTTATCAGCTACATGTACTCAGATTGTCATTGTATGTGCCATGCTACACAATATGATCCTGCGGAAACAGCTGCAGCAGGAACAGCATGGGGCAGGTCCACATAGCCCCCCACCATTGCCAAGGGCTACACAGGCACAGAGTGACTCGGAAGAGGAAAAACCTGAGCCTGCCCCAATAGGCAGAAGGATGCATGCCCAGTATGCCCTGGCCTTGGCAAAGAGGCAACACATAGCACATACACTGTCACAGTAGGGACCCAGGGAATGATACCTCTCTCTGACTCGCACATACATTAAAATGGATTCCAAACATAACACTACCTGTACTCAAATATGTATAGGGAGTGCACTATGTGCATCTGACATAGGCAGCCCTCTAGTACCATCCTCAATACAGGCACAGCCACAAGGTAAGTCACTCTTCCTACCAATTGCCAAAAGGAGTAGTATGCGTTGTTACTTGTATCTATGGTATGGGTGTGAGCATGCAAGGGAATCGGGTGGCTGAATGGGATGCCAGCAAATAGTAGACACCTATAGTGGCAGCATGAGATCTGTAACAAATATTGCTGTCACCCTAGTAGCCAGTACTGCACATGGTGACAAACCCCACTGCAGGAAATGTGCTGGGCCACATGTGTCCATATGACACACACATGCCAGTCAGGGAGGCTCACATACCCAACAACAGTCTCAGCCAGCAGAACAGGTGTAGACAATCACAAGCAAAGGCTGTGTTAAGGCCTCTGAATGATGGCTATGGGTAACCCCTCCCAGGCCTAGACAGATAGACTACAACAGGTTAGGCAGTGGGATGTTAGTTCTGAAGGGTAAGAAGTCAGAAACTGATATGTAGGTCAATCAAACCTAAGACCTGTAGTACACTGATATGCCTCTAGGCAGCATGGTACATTAGAATACAGAATGAAATGGAATATCTGACATACCAGTACAGTCATAGCAAATGTGTACAAGTGTCAGGTGTTCCCCCCCACCAATCTTATGTAGAAATATAGTGACAGTCAGGTATGCCCTCCCATTCCTATGTGGACATGTAGTAACACATAGGTGTGCCCCCCCAATCCTATGTAGACATGTAGTAACAGTCTGTTGTGACCCCCCCCCAATCTGATGTAGACATGTAGTAACAGTCACATGTGCCCCCCAATCCTATGTAGAAATGTAGTAAAAGTCTGGTGTGCCCCCCCAATCTGATGTAGACACGTAGTAACAGTAAGGTGTGCCCCCCCAATCCTATGTAGAAATGTAGTAACAGTCAGGTCCCCCCCACCATTCCTATGTAGAACTGTAATAACAGTCTGGTGTGCCCCCTCCAATCTGATGTAGGCATGTAGTAACAGTCAAGCGTGCCCCCCCAATCCTATGTAGACATATAGTAACAGTCAGGTGTGCACCCCCATTCCTATGCAGAAACGTAGTGACACACAGGTGTGCCCCCCCACAATCCTATGTAGAAATGCAGTAACAGTCTGCTGTGCCCCCCCATTCCTATGTAGACATGTAGGAACAGTCTGATTTGCCCCCCCCAATCCGATGTAGACACGTAGTAACAGTCAGGTGTGCCCCCCCCCAATCCTATGTAGAAATGTAGTAACATGTATGCGTAGGTATAATACCAGTGGAGCACAGATTAACTGAGGTGGCCAAGGTAGCAGGATAGATAGTAGCATTTGTACAATATGCAGGTATGCGTGTTTTAGGTTGGTGTGTGTTTCATATTGTGTGAGAGTTGTCAGTATGTATGCATGGTGAGATTTGTCCTGGTGGCCATTGCCCAGTACTGCCGATGACAGGGCCAAGTCCTCACAACTGCAGTGCCAAACACAATGCTCCCCAGTATAACACATTCTAGCAGTAAGCCATTGTAAATATATGGAGGTAATATGTGTCACCATCTGAAAGATGGACATGGCATGACTGTTTGGCCAGATATACAAGGAGTACACAGGGGAAAGTACCCCAGACAGACAGTGCATAATGTGTAACCATTAAATGGACACACCCTTGGAATTGTACATACAGGTTTGCAGCACATTATCTGGGCTTGTAGTAGGGAATACCAGTGTCATCTGGCCAAACACTCGCAAACCCCAAAGGTGATAGTAATGATGTATTGAGAAACAGCTGATGTCCCTGCACAAGCCAGCATAAGTGGAATGCCCCATTCATATCTGTGTGTCAGATGCAAGTAGTGTCCATAGCACACATGCACCCAGCTCACCCAACCACCAACCACAGTTACCTCTCTGGACTTATCCCTGCTGTTGGGAATGAGTAGAATATGACCCTCAACTGTGCATGGCAATAGCAAAAGAATGCAGCATGCAGTGCAGGTGTCCCATGCATGTGTGTCCCTAGCTGTAAGCAGCACCCTGCTCGCATCCACACCACTGGATCAATACTGACAGAAAGTATTGGCATGAACAGCTAGCACACCTACCCTGTCACCCCAGGGAATATACTGTAGTGCAGTCTGGGACTGTAGGACTGACAGAATGCATTGGCCTGCTACAGCTGGCCTGCATCACTACCAAATGGCCTACAGTCCTCTCCCAAAGGCCTGTGTCTCACCTGTACTGCCAATGTATGTTATGTCATGGACTCCCAAATAACAACATAACACAGTCCACAGAACCCATATGCAAGGCCATGCGGACAAACCACAGTAACATGTCCACCATGTCCCACTGCATGAACTGTGGATCAACACCAATATACTGCCGTGATGAGGTGATAACTATAGGGAAAGTATCAGAGAATGTTTGCATAATGTATGTAAGAGGATAGAATAATAGATGGGGGGGGTGGGATTGTGGGCAGCATGGAGTGTGCGAAGTCCAAAACACAGCCGTGTGCACATACTATCCCTGGCTGCAAACACAAGAATGGGTGGCTACAAACCTGCTCATAAACCACAATAGGGGTAATGTCCTGACTTATGACCCTTGCCTCTGGGTAACCTGTGTGAATCTGTACAGCTGTGAGGTATTGCCATAGCAAGATAAGGCCATACTTTCACGTCAATGGATGCACAAGTATGGGATCCTTTGCCACCACTGTACCAAGGAGGTGCTGTACCAGTTAGACAGACCCAGCAGCAAGTGTTTACAGCTCCCCCTCCAGAATGGCATGAGTTTGCAAGAATATGTAGGCATTTGACCACAATACTGGACACAGCTGTATTCATCCTGTGTTCCCCAGGACATCACTGCAAGCAAACATGTCTACCTGACAGTACTTGATGACATAAAACATCACAGTCTATTACAGTACACATATCTGAATATATCTGCTAACACCAGGACCATGTAGCAGAAGCAGCACAGACACAGTTACCTACAGTACCCACTATACCTTGCCCAGTTTGACCCCATATTGTCAACTGATCTACAGATATCCTGCAGAAACAGTTTACTAGCTGTAGGTGTAGGACACAAAAGTCTGCACTGGAGTACACTCTACCTGGAATGGATTCACACATTCAATACAGAAGGTCATACTGGGCATGCTCCCACACTTAAGGAAATGAAGCCCATGTCTGGCAACAACAGTGGCCCATACATATCTGACAGTTGCAGATGTTAGTGCATACACTCTTCAGTATGCACCAGCCATGCGTTGCACACACATTGGATAGGAATACACACATATATCCATGGACAACATACTATACTATGCCATAAGTACACATACATAGATGTGTGGAAGAGAGTGACACTAAGAAAGAGCCTTCCATCATGAGGCCTGTCCCACCCAGCACACAGCCAAATGGCTATAAACACATGATGTGTAAATGTCACTCACCGTAGACATTTGCCTCTGGAATCCCTCAGCATTATAGACTCTGTGGTGCTAGTGCTAACTGTGCAACATTACTGTACAAGGCAGTAGTCATCTAGCAGTTGTATACATGTACCCGTGGAATATAAACCTGGGTGTGCCTGAGTGTGGTGTGTCTGCCTCTAGATGAATGGGTCATGGCCCATGCACACACACTGCCCTCCCCATTGCCATACTATGGCAAGCCTACTGATGTCAGTCATTTTGAAATACACCTTTGGGGAACAGATAGCCCAGTAATCTCTGTGATGTGTCCTATAACTCTGTAATGCTGTAGTATGATAAACTAGTTAAGTAGGAGTTCTAATCCCAGATGTGGCAACTGTGTGGGTGTGTGGTTGTCTGAGTAGGGATCAATGCTTTTTAGTCTAGTCACACTCACTACAGTTCAAATGCCATACTTTGGCATGCCTGCTGATGTCATTCACTTTGAAATACACCTTTGGAGAAAGAGTAGCCCAGTAATCTCTGTGGTGCATCCTATAACCACTTAATGCTGTAGTGTGCTAAACTAGTTAGGTAGGAGTTCTATTTCTAGACATGGCAAGTGTGGGTGATTGTGTGTGTGTTAGTTTGTCTGTGTAGGGAGCAATGTTTTTGAGGCCATTCACAGTCACTACAACCTCCAATGCCCTTCTTTGGCAAGCCTGCTGATGTCATTCACTTTGAAATACATCTTTGGGGAAAAAAAAACAGTAATCTCTGTGGTGTGTCCTATGACTGTGTAATGCAATAGTGTGATAAACTAGTTAGATAGGAGTTCTATTCCCAGACATGGCAAAGAGTTCTATTCCCAGACATGGCAAATATGAATGTTTGTGTGTGCGTGTTAGTTTGTCTGTATAGGGAGCAATGCTTTTGAGGCCATTCACAGTCACTACAACCTCCAGTGCCCTTCTTTTGCAAGCCTGATGATGTAATTCACTTTGAAATACACCTTTGGGAAAGGAGTAGCCCAATAATTTCTGTAGCATGTCCTATAACTGCATAATGCTGTAGTGTGATAAACTAGTTAGGTAGGAAATGTATTCCCAGACATGGCAAGTGTGGATGTTTGTGTGTGTGTTAGTTTGTCTGTTTAGGGAGCAATGCTTTTGAGGCTATTCACAACCACTACAACCTCCAGTGCCCTACTATGGCAAACCTGCTGATGTAATTCACATTGAAATACACCTTTGGGGAAGAAGTAGCCTAGTAACCTCTGTGGTGCATCCTATAACTGTGCAATGCTATAGTATGATAAACTAGTTAGGCAGGAGATCTAATCCAAGATGTGACAACTGTGTGCCTGTGTCTGTGTAGGGATCAATGCCTTTTTAGGCTAGTCACACTCACTACAATTTCAAATGCCCTACTTTGGCATGCCTGCTGATGTCATTCACTTTGAAATACACCTTTGGGGAAAGAGTAGCCCAATAATCTCCATGGTGCATCCTAGAACACTGTGATGTAGTAATTTGGTGGTGGTTCTATTCACAGGCATGACAAGTGTAGATGATTGTTTGTCTGTGTAGGAAGCAATGCTTTTGAGGCCATTCACAGCAATACAGTCTCCACTGCCCTTCTTTGGCAAGTCTGCTGATGTCATTCATTTTGAAAAACACTTTTGGGGAAGGAGTACTCCAGTTATCTCCGTGGTGCATCCTATAGCAGTGTAATGCTGTAATGTGATATAGTTGTTAGGCAAGAGTTCTATTTCCAGACATGACACATGTGGATGTCTGTGTGTGTGTTTGTCTGTGTAGGAAGCAATGTTTTTGAGGCCATTCACAGTCAATACAGCCTCCATTGCTCCTCTTTCCCAAGCCTGCTGATGTCATTCATTTTGAAAAACACTTTTGGGGAAGGAGTAATCCAGTAATCTCTGTGGTGCATCCTATAACAGTGTTATGCTGTAGTGTGACAAAATAGTTAGTTAGGAGTTCTATTGCCAGACATGGCAAGTGTGGATGTTTGTCTGTGTAAGGAACAATGCTTTAGAGGCCATTCACAGTCAATACAACCTTCATTGCCCTTCTTTGGCAAGCCTGATGTTGTCATTCATTTTGAAATGCACTTTTGGGGAAGGAGTCATCCAGAAATCTCTGTGATGTGTCCTATAACAACGTAATGCTGTAGTGTGATATAGTAGTTTGGTAGGAGTTCTATTCCGAGACATGGCAAGTGTGGATGATTGTGTGTTTGTTTGTCTGTGTAGGTAGTAATGCTTTTAAGGCCATTCACAGTCACTACAACATCCATTGCCCTTCTTTGGCAAGCCTGCTGATGTCATTCCATTTGAAATACACCTTTGGAGAAGGAGTAGCCCCGTAATCTCCACGGCACATCCTATGACTGTGTAATGCTGTAATGTGACAACTAGTTAGATAGGAGTTCTATTCCTACACGTGGCAAGTGTGGATGTTTATATGTGTGTTTATTTGTCTGTGTATGCAGCAATGCTTTTGAAGCCATTCGCATTCACTACAACCTCCATTGCCCTTCTTTAGCAAGTCTGATGATGCCTTTCCCTTTGAAATACACCTTTGGGGGAAGAGTAGCCCAGTATTCTCCATGGTGTGTCCTATAACTGTGTAATGCTGTAGTGTGATAAGCTAATTAGGTAGGAGTTCCATTCCCAAACATGGCAAGTATGGATGATTGTGTGTGTGTTTGTGTAGGGAACAATGCATTTAAGGCCATTCACAGCAACTACAACCTCCATTGCCCTTCTTTGGCAAGCCTGCTGATGTCATTTCCTTTGAAATACACCTTTGGGGCAAAACAGTCCAGTAATCTTTGTGGCGCATCCTATGACTGTGTAATGCTGTAGTGTGATAAACTAATTAGGTAGGAGTTCCAATCCCACACATGGCAACTGTGAGACTTGGTGTGTGTGTGTGTGTATGTGGGGTTGTCATTTGTATCCTGTGTGGAGGTGGCTGTGAGTGTGTAACAACTGGACTCATCGTGGAGGGGGTTTTGCAAATTTTTATATGGTGGGCCTATTATATGTCACAATGTCCACCTTACAAGGATAATAGATGTCAAATAGCTGAGAGGCTGGGGTTGCCAATTAGGACCCCTACATGTGACACCAAGGCCTGGCGAACAAATTAAGCAACCCTTGTATTACCCAGAGAACACTCTCAACCCATGTCTCATACACAAACACACTTGCCTAGGCAACAACCACTTTGTTGGTAGTCCCCTGCATATTGCTCACAGATAGCAACCATGGTGTGATTGCAGTGGACTACAGAGGACATGGCACTCCGTCCTACCACTACAATAGGCAAATAATTGCAGACAGTGTGCCTTCACTATGTTCCCCACTGGATGCCTGCAACAACTGTAGCGCCATTAAATGTGACCCAGAAAGGACATATCATGCCTTAAACACATGCCCTGTATGGACAGATGCCACTCATAGCAGAGAATACCTGTATCATGCTATCAATGCAGGTGCAGGGTCAACCTGGTTTCCATTACCAGTTCCTGCCACATAAGGCCAGGACTGGCACATCTGATGACAACAATCTGTGTACACAACATGGGTCAGACACTCCAGGTACAGTTCCACATGTCACTGAACATGCATGTGGGACATGTGCACATCCTAGACACCAACCATGTCATGGACTATAGAACACATACATGGCAAGCATTGCACAGCACTGGCCACACACAATAGTAACCCAGATGACTGGATGGTGAATACAATACCCACCTGTGTGGGCCAATCCAGACATTACACCCCTGAGTCACACTGCAGACCATTGTCATGTGACCTGATGCCAAGGTATACCCTTCACCTAGCATTGTACAGCCTTCTCGCACAGTCAACCACTACACAACTGTGAAGCAATGCAGCGATGCATACCAGTTCTGGCACCCTGTGTCTGTGTGTGTGTGTGGAGTATGATGCTTTCAACCCCATTCACACTCACTACAACTTCCATTACCCTACTGAAGCATACCATCTTATGTCAGACACATTCACATGCCCTTTCCCTTATATCATCTAGATAACCCCTGTGGAGCATGTGATACCTGTGTATTATTGTATTGTGGCAAACTAGCTAGTTAAGAAGTGTATTTCTGACCCTGCCAACTGTGTTAATGTGTGTGAGTCCCTGAGAGAGTGTGGCTGTGTTGATGTTAACACCTGTTCATGTGGACAGGCACGTGTACTGCAACTACCTTATTGCTCATATATCACTGTTGCAGAAGTCACTCACCATCATATATACCGTTGGACAGCTCCCCATCATGTAAGCTATGTGGTGCATGCAAAAACTGCATAGTCATGTGATAGCAATACATAGCCAGTCAGGGATTTGAAACCCCATACTGGTAGGTGTGTGACACAAACATGCTTAGGTTTTACTCTCCCACCCCCTCCCTGACTTACTTTGTCTCTGTCTGTCTCTCTCACTCCCTTTCTGCTGGATGTGGAGACATACACCTGCTTTGTTTAGGTAGCAGCTTGTGTTTTGTAAGTGATGCTCATGATCAGCTGAAGGCCCCTGCACGAATTGCAGTTCCCCTCTAGCTGATTGCATGTGGAACAGCTGTGGTAACATTCCCATAGCAATTGCATGGAAGCACACTCCAATATCTAGGAGTATCATGTGGGAGTTGGGCCTTTTCATTAACTGTGAGCAGGACCTCAATTTGGTGTTTGGCAAACAGCATCACATATGGTATTGGGGTTTATCACTAACAACATACACTGTGGAGACAGGCCAACAGACAGGAGGGGGATGTGCCAGACATGACTACAGAATAGTGTTACTCTTCTGCATTTGGAGTAATCTCGGTTTAACAGGGTCTGTGTGGATATGGCTGGTCTACATGATACGTATACCTGTCATGACAGTGTTACGTGTTTGAGGAAACTCCCACCTGTAGGCTTATCTGCAGACTGGGCAGTGTGTAGAGCCTTATGTTTCTTGTGTTACTCACAGAACTCCTATCCTAGAACTGCAGAAGCATTGTCTGAGGATTGCAGTCAATACATGGTGACAGCCATGAGAGTTA
Organism: Protopterus annectens; assembly: GCF_019279795.1. Taxonomy (NCBI): domain Eukaryota; kingdom Metazoa; phylum Chordata; order Ceratodontiformes; family Protopteridae; genus Protopterus; species Protopterus annectens. The sequence continues at coordinate 1,441,731,637 of NC_056725.1, read as the reverse complement.
CTGACTTCATATCCCTCATAGGACATATGTCACAACAAACCCTGGTACGACAGTAAATGTATGAGGTTATCACAGCAACATGCTAATATTGGCCCTGTGTTTGCAGCTCCAGCCACAAGTCTGTCAACCTTTGTACATATGTCATGCAGTAACAGGAGCATATGTTCTGTACTCCATTATTTATTGACATCATACCTGATAACAAGACAGTCAGATATCAGACTGCTAGACATGATATGTATAGTAGGGGTTATTTCTGCAGACATAACCTGGGCATTCTGCAGTTGTGTGTACAGTACTGGGGTCTGCGTACATATGGTGATTGTCGACAGTGTGTGCATTGCGCATACATACATTGGGCTGTGCACAGACTGTGGTAGATGCCATTGTTCTTGGTGCTGTTCTTTCTGATGTTACATGCTGCTCCAGTGTATGATACCCTATCGGCTCATATGTCTGTAGGGCCAAACACACACGTGTCCCATACCACACAGGCATTGGACCACATTGTGTTATGACCCTGTTTATGTAGGGTTAGTGTGTGAGTGGCACATATGAGGATGGCCTTTATCAGACAGTCCATATAGTGTCATATTAAGCTTGTGTACCATATGTGGTTGTGGTAGTGTTCACATTAGTTGTGGGTATGCACTTTCTTACAGGTGTCTGTTACTCTGTGCTGTGCCATGCATGTAGAGCCTGCTATATTTGCAGGTACATGTGTATTCCCCCATACAAAATGTAGTCCAATGTTGTGGCAGTCTGCCTGTAGTTTGCACAGTGTTTTGTGACATGCCTAGTAGCTTAGTGTAATTACCCAGTGTGCTGCTATGTCCAGTTATTTGCAAGACATACTGCTGCCAGACCACCATAACTGTCGTGTATTTCTGACAAAGCATTGAGATTCTGTAAAGATGTATGCCACTAACTACTGGGTAGTATGTGGCCATGTGACCTCTGCACCACCAGGTATTATGTGTCAGGACAGACTGGCATGTGTGAATGCATACACTGTGTGGGCATATGTAGTCCAGTATTTACGTGATATACCCATGTACATGGCTGCTAACATCCACATTATCAGGCGTGGTCTACATGTCTCACATAAAGGGGATCTGTTTACACCTCTGGACTGACCACAGAGTGCCAGACTGTCCACATATATTGGTCATATCTCTGTTGTAGTCCTCAGGATCATTACTGTGCTAGCAGTGGTACTGTACTATGATGTCCTTAGGATGTCTGTCAGTAGCCAATAGCATACATGTCAAAAGCAGATGTGACTTCCCACCCACAACATGTCTGTTAAGACAACCCCTGTTACAGTAGCAACACTCTACATATATATCTGCAATACATAGATGACATCCCCTTGTACTAAGAGATTGGGACTATTGGTGCTGAGGTAGGACTCCACTCCATGTTCTGGACATATGATAAACATATACATATATATATAAATATATATATATATATATATATATATATATATATATATATATATATATATATATATATATATATATATATATATATATATATATATATATATATATATATATATGTAGATATATACACATATACATATCTACATACATATGGATATATATATATATGTGTATATATATATATATATATATATATATATATATATATATATATATATATATATATATATATATATATATATATATATATATATATAAATATATACACACACACATATATATATATATATATATATATATATATATATATATATATATATATATATATATATATATATATATAAATATATACATATACACAGCTATATATGTCTACACATATACAGATATATAGATATATATATACACATATAGTTATGGATATCTACATATATATCGACATAAATAGATATATCTGTACACATAGGATGTGCATATATATATATATATATATATATATATATATATATATATATATATATATATCTAGAGAGAGAGAGAGAGAGAGATCTAAAAATGGCCATATATATGATGCACTGTACAGATGTGTAGAAATACATATATATCAATATATATGTTTATGTACATGTAGACATATATCTACATAATTTTATGTATATATCCATATCCTTGTCATGTGTAAACATCATGGTTGTGTATACCTTCCCAGATGTATCTCACCGTATGTATCAGATATGTGTATATTTAGATATAACAACATATGTGATGCAACAGTAATATCAATAGCAAGTACTACACAATTGTGGAAGTCAAAGCAATTGTTCAATACTATTCAATATGTGTACTGACAGATATATTGGAAAAACAACTGTCTTCAGAGCTGTCATGGTGTAGCGGTTAAGTTTTGAGAGTGTAGTGTACAGAGTCCTGGGTTCAAGAGCTGTGTATTTTGTTGCTGAGCAGAACAAGGGCTGTTGGATACAGAGCGGTTAAGGCAGTTTTGAGCAGCTTTGTGTGTTTTTTTTTGGGTTTGCACAAAACTAAGCAGTGCTAAGGTATGGTTAAACATATGGGTACTTACACCATGTAGGCTTTACTTACCAGTGTGCATATGTGCTTACTGTAATATTGCAGCAATGCTGAAACCTGCTAAACATGGCTCAGCTCTGGTAACCAGTGCTCATGTCCCAGTCTGATAACATAGCAGGGTAATGATATCTGTAATAAGTGTATGTAATGCCATGTACATAACATGCGTCTATGCACTGTCATTATAGTAGCAAGGGGTGTGAGTGTCATGTCTGGAACACTCAAGTATATAAGACCTGTACAGCACTCTTATCCATGTGAATGTGATACATACATGGGTAATAACCCAGGTTACATGCTGTCACACTGGCATGTTGTGTATCATGGCAGTACTACTGTTGACAGTGCTTTCCCAGGCAAGAATAGATTGCTAAATGTAGTACTGACAACAAGCACCCCTGCAGGCAAAGCTGGACTATAAGGCCTCACTGTCACGTTCCTGGTGTGTGAGCTGTGTCACAGTGTATATTCCATACTGGATGATGATCTGACATGTGAAATGTAACTGTAGACCACTGTCTGTACAGCTCATGTCAGTGAGGGCTTCCAAATGTAGTAATGGCATACATATTGGTGTCACACATCTATCTGTCGACACATTCATCCTACTGCATAGCTACTTGCCAAGATGATGTCTGTCAGTCCGTGTACAGATGTGCAGATGGCAGGTATCCAGCTTGGATATGTACAGGCAACCTATGTTTGACTGACACTGACATGTCTGCACAGCTGTGTTATAACTGGCACATATAGGAGACAACACCTTGTATGCACCACATGCCATGGGTACCTCCACTACACTAACACAGTCAACAGAAAATGCTTGGGTACAGGTCTCCATCACAGACACTAACCATGTGCTGTAATACATGTTGCATACATGTCAACTGGGTCGCCTCAGTGGCCATTTGCAGGAGGCACCCAGAGGATTGGCTGATGCATATCACTCTCACGCTGAGGGTCTCCACAGTGGTATCTGTCAATAGATTGCCTGCTGGCACATGGCAGGTGACATGATACCATTGTACACACATCTCCTACATTTCCCATTTCTCCATGGACAATAGCCAGGTACACACCTATGACCACCTGCAGTGATGCACCCCAGTACTGACAAATGTGTATGTGTGTATTACTGAGGATATCAGTGTCTGTGAGTTAGAACACCTGTAGTTGGGAATACCAGGAGGGCCTCCACACCAACTGCATCACCCATTGCCATAGTAAGATGTGGCTGCTACTGTACCAGACATTACATGTACCCTGTTACATTCCTCTCCCTAACGGCTACATGAGCCTTGCAGTAACAGCACAACAGTGTTGTACAAATGGGTCGATAGGCATGGGATACCCATTGAATTTTGGCAAGTGTGTGTATGTGTGCATGTCTGTATATCTGTAGGGTACAGCATTCCGAGGCCACATACTCCTATTACAATACGTATTGCCACACAGTAGTATGGATAGTGTTGTTGCTGCCCATAGGTGAGGTATGACAATGCAACCCCCTACTATGCCTGTGGTATGTGCATTAGATGCATATCCCTGTAGTACCACTGTTGGGATGTACAATGGGTTGTATCGCAGTCATGGGCAATGTGTGATGGTGGGTATATCAGAGTGTCATCATGGGTTCCAGTGAGTACAATATCCACTGTGGGATGTGGGTGCTGTGTCCACTGTCATTACACCATGGTACACCCGGTATATGTCCCATGTACCACTGTATGGTGACCACTGTCACCATCAACCATACAGGTAACTGATTCCACAATCCAGCCCAGTTATGCATGTGCTGTGTGCAGCCTACCTGTAACACATTGGGCACACTGACAAGTTAGTTAGCACCAATAGGCCCAGGTCTCTTTGATGTGTGTCTGCCTGTTGTATGTCTGTTAATGTGTACATGATTGTATGTCACACTATGTATTGTCCATATACAACCATTACATCCCCTATTACCATACTGTACATGTCTGGGGATGTTCTGCATGTAACATGTAACCTGGAACACACCTCACCCTAAACACTGTGTGGTGTGTGCAATGAAAGCCACATACTTCAGTAGCACTACATACCTAGGTAGGGGTCTAGTCCCAGTGTTGCCAAGTAAGACTGTGCATGTATGTGGATGGATATACATCAGGTTGCTGATTATACATGTCCCAGCAGGTCACCTGTCCATGTGGCACAGGCAGTAACTGTTATACAAACTTGTGACATGGGTTCAACTGTACCCAGGATATGTCACAGCCATGGTGTCACCACAGTGCCATTCCCCTTGTGAAATATGACTGCAGGCCATCCTCCTGCTGACACATGTACAACTACAACAGAAATGGATAACATTATTTAGACCACATTCACTCAATGTTACTAACAGCTATAATGCATCATGGATGGACAACTACACTACCTGACATGTATGCATTAAACATTACTCCTGACAACATGCTGCATAGCAGTACATTGGTACACTGTGGTACAGTCACTGTGTGCATCAGAACCATATTAGCCTGTACCTGCATCGATGTTATGGATTACAGGGATGTGGCACAGGTATCATCATATGCACAGGGTGTATTGTTGGTTTGCCAGAGACTGAGGGTGGGCCATATATTTGACACCATGTGTGTGGGTGAGGTTTGTAATTAGTTGAAATGGGTGTGGTGATGTGGTGTGTGTATGCATGGGGTTGCCCTAGGTGTGTTCGTAAAGTGTGTGGGTATGCATGCACACAGTTCTGCTAGGTGGCTGCTGTATACAGGTGTTTCTTGGACAGCTGCAGACCATAGCTTGCAGGGTGTGCAGTTCACCACCTTCGGCCACAAACATGTGGACTGTGCCTGCCAGGAGTTCCATGGGCATGTCCATGTACAGGCCTCAATGTGCTACTCTCCTCCGATGATGTCTGCTGGAACCAGGTCCCTCCTCAGACTGGCCAGGGCCACGTACACATGGCCTGCTGTGGTGTGGTGTGGACAGTGCCCCCCTCTGCAGTGCTGGGGCTGGTAGTGCCACTACAGGAGTGCCTTGGTGTCCTAGCATGTCCACGTTGACTGCCAGCTGTTGGTGTTGCTGGCCTATGTCCACGTGGCCGTCACCTCACTCGCACCACATGTTTGAGCACGGACAAACCATGGTTGATGAGGCTCACCATCTCACCCAGCCATCTATCCATGACCTCAGTATAATCACGGAGGGCACCAGCAAGTTCATGGACGTTGTTGCTTACAGATGAGAGAGCAGCCCTCTGCAGCCTCAGGCCCTGTCTGGTGTACAGTTCCATATGTGCCTGCACACCCATGACTTTCTGAAACATGCGTCTGGTGGGACCAGATGTGGTGCTTCTGCCAGGGGCATGATGAGCAGTGGCCCTACCATGAGCACCCCAGTACATCTGCCTATGTGGTGCCCTGCCGGACATCTGGGTATGCCTGCTGTGACCAGACAGAGTAGGCATATATACCACACTCTCCTGTGCACTGCCACTAACTGCCAACTATTCCTCTGCTATGGCCACTGGTGATGGGGTATGTATAGGCACTGTAACTCTGTGCGAGGCTGGGGTGCCTAATTGGGGGATGTCAAATGATGGTGCAGTTTTGGCCTCTGACAACCCTGTTTGTGCCTCAACAGTACTATCATCATTGTCGTTGTCTGTATGGACACCAACATCAGACTGCATGCAGGATGGACCCTGACCCACCTTGCCACCTGTGGGGGAAAACAAGAAATGCACTTTAAGACCTGCATAGCATTGCATAGCAGTACACACACACACGCGCACACACACACACACACACGCACACACACACACACACACACACACACACACACACACACACACACACACACTGAAATTCCACCATAATACATACCTGTCCCTGGTTTTACAGACAGGCCCACGTTTATTCACATAAGTTCCCCATCCTGCATCACACTTGGTAACATACACTCATTAATGTATCATTCTTCTAAATACCTAGATGAGTGATCACAAGACAAGACCTGTTACTCCATTACCTCCTTGACTTGAGTGGAGTAGGTTTTACATGGCCTCACTGCTTTCATCCAGTGTTCACCCTGGGTATATCCAGACATCGTGAGCATAGCCCCTGTATGTTAGGGGCTACTACATTCACTCCATAATATCATGCAGTGGAGTGTCATATGTAACTATTGCTCAGTACATGCCAGATCTGTTGCTCAATCAACGTATCATGTAGACAACAGTAATATATGGATACACTCCCTGGTGTTGTCTAGTAATTCCCCAAAGCATCTGTAGTGTTGCATACGTGAGTAATTGTTCACCTTTCTGCCGATTACAATATTAAGGGTATACCTGGTGTCTACTTTCCTTCCCAATGCATGTTCCATGCCTCAGACCTTATTATACTATGAGCTGTCCTGTGATTACATATCAGACAAGTATTCCTGGTGTCTCATGTGTCAGTCCATGTCCATGTACAGCATGATCCCAAAGGGAAGTACTGCCATATGAACAACCCCACAATCACACATGTGCATACATGGACACCCACACAAACACACACACATGCGCACACACATCCTACATGCATCAACCCACCCTCCACTCCACCAGATTGCACTTGCAGACAAAATAGCCCCCCCCCAATTCACACACACACACACACACACACACACACACATAAACACACACACCTGCAAGTGAGGTTGCACAAAGATAGTACACACAGTCCTTCCATTACCCATCTGTCAACATGCATAACATATGGTACTCAACAGCATTCAGCGCAGCTATAGTCAATCCATGCTAGCAACAGTATACATGTGTGTGATGCATGGGCTGTGTTACTAGGTGATACCCCTTCCCCTGGAAAACAATGCAGCCATGTACACAGTATTGCTGTGCACCTGTTCTGCACCCTTCCATGTACTGTGCACCAAACCTCACAGGTGTACAAACCATGGCTGAATGTGTATTACTGTGACAGTTATGTCTGCTGTAATGCTCACAGCCCCTATGTGTTTGAGCGACACATACCTGGGATGATATGTGGACAGATGTCATTTGTGAATGCCTGATGTCTGGTTTACAGATCTCAACATCAGCAGTGCATGTATGACCAATACAATACTATTACACTGACAACCGTCAGACCTTACCGTGGCTATGGGGAGAGTACGCACCCTTATTAATATGACACACTCTTCCTTGATATGCCATGGGACCACATCACCACATATATTAACATTACATGAGCCTGATATGTGACATATGTCCTGTACATTTATATGCAGTGTCTAATAAATGTGTTAGGTGTGCAGATGCTGACCGAGATGCATACACGTCGTGGGTGCATATGTGTGCACGCCCTTATCATGACGTTTTTTTGCACCTATTGTTATGTGTACTACAGCAGTCACTATTTTTGGCAGCTGTATACTAACATGGGTCATCTGCATTTGCCAGTCTATGGTCAGTCTGCCCTACACATGTCCCCCAACTCTGCATGATTGCAAGGTCTACCCATGTGCACATCTCTTGGAGTTCACACACTGCTGTCACTATTGATGTGGAGTTAGGGTTACATCTGCCACAGTTCCTGAACCTGACTGTGGGCAGATACAGCCATTCTTAGCATCCTTAGGATCCCTGCTGCAGTGCACTGGAGTGTCATGATAACACAGTCTCCCCACCTTCAGCCTTTTGCAGATGCTTGACAACTATGGTTTACACATGTGTGTCAGTTTGCAGTGTTTCAAACACTGAGCACCACCTGTAACAGCCTAGTCCCAGCTAATGAATGGCAAACATACAGATGTACACTGGCACCAGCACAGTACAGATGAGGATGGTGGACCTGAGGTGGGGTGAGGCATTGGTTGTGCAGCACCTGTAACTTACATAATACTATCTGTAGGTTTCCAGCATGGTCATGGTACACCAGTACACATTGCAATGCACTTGCTGTGAAGGAAAGGTTAGTTTGCTGTTATTTTTTGTATTTCTGTATTGCCTTTCTATATTTTGAATACTGTAGTTTGTTTTCTTTACCTTGTGTTTTGCTTGCATTCTGTTTAACAGCATATTAAAACTTCAAAAGAGACCACAGCTCTCTCTGTTCTGAGTCAGGCAGAATTTTTCCCCTCCCTCCCACCCATTTAAGTTGTCTTGTTAAATACCACTGTCTTTCTAGTTGCCCGCCTCTTATGTTAATCTGACCATATATCTCATTTCTCTCTACTTTCACTGGCTTATGTGAGTAATCACAAAACCATCACTTTTGAAATCCCACCCCTTCAATTATCTAAATTTATTGGCCATCCTACAGTATTTCATAGTACCAAAATACAAAAGTAACCACCCTTTCAGTCCATCTTGCTGTTTTAAAATAGTAACTCTCCACTAAACCTTAACTTTTAAACAGGTAAAACTCAAGTTACCTACTTTCATATCTAACTTCTAGTGCACACTGCAGAGTGCATTCTTTTCAATCTTACCTTTAAGCATCCCTGTTACTAGCACTTTCTCTAATACCTAAAAGATCATCTCTACTTGACTCCAAGTAGACTTTTTCTATCTGTTAAACCTAGCACTTGCTCCTACAGTACTTATTACCTTGATCGGCACTCTTATAGATAGCACCCCAAAAGGCAAACCCCATTTCTCGGTCACCACGTCCCCGGAATCTCTTTTAAAGTTTTTTGTCTAGTCCTTCTAGCATGTCGAGGGATCAGTTGCTAGTGTCCTCTCCTGCTCAGCTGGTGAACCTGGGAATATTGAGGCAAAGTTACAATTGCCTCATGTACACAGACAACCCTCTCCTCCTCCCACAAAACACAAATACATGAGAGATGCAACTATACGGCCAAACTGGAGGCTGAGCTCTCTCAACATAGGACTGGCAAGACCAGTCAGGAGGAGAAGGTTACCACACACACTATAGACCCAGTCTCACATAGTACCATCACAACCTCAAATCATACACATAAACACACAAAGACATACTGCGGCTCTGATCAAAATCTACCAAAACAGCAGAGGCCACCAAAGCAGACACCCAAACAACCACCACCTCAGAACACAACACCTGCAACACATAGACCTCACAGTCAGAGTGTCAAACAGTCACAGCCCTTAAGGCCAAACACAATGCCAGACACACTAGTCATTGGTGACTCCATAGTCAGACACACTGACGTCCCGCTCACCAGACTGAGTAAGGAGAAGGTCACAGTAAGCTGCCTGTCGGGCTAGAATCCGCCACATAACGCAAGCACTCAGGTCTCTCAACAGCAGGTACAAATATGACTCAGTCATTGTCCACGCTGGTGTAAACGACCTGAGGCACCTCCTTGGACTACATGAAAAGAGACATTGAGGAGCTCTCTAATTATGTAGCCCAGGCAGGTATGACCCTGACCTTGAGCAGTATCCTACCTTCACCAAGAATGATGCCACAATACAGAGATAAGATGATCAGCTTTAACAATTGGCTTAAACTCTGGTGTCATTCAAAGGGGATCCAATGTCTGTCTGCCTGGGATGACATGCTGGACAAGCCACGCTGCTTCGCAAGGGACGGCTTGCACCTGTCACCCTGGGATTCGGATATTGGCAAAGGCTCTTGCCACCCCCATAGTGCCTTTTTTAGGCAAGGCTCAAATTCTAAACCTACCACCCTAGAACACACAAAAGGAAAAAAACTAAGGGTAATGCTGCTCAATGCCAGAAGTCTAAATCTCAAAATGCACGCACTCGAGGCCCTTCTCAGTATGGAGAACATCGATGTCTGTGCAGTGACAGAAACCTGGTTCAAGGCTCCTGAGAGCACCCCAGCACTATCAGGTTTTACCTCTTATCATGCGTCCGCCCCAAAATCCGGACAATACCAAGAAAGGAGGGGGGTATCCATATTCATCAAAGACACTCACACCTCAAGACTGGTGGCACACATACGATGCATCGGAGACCATCCAGGTGCAATTAACCATAGGCAAGACTGCTCTGCAAATTGTAGCATGTTACAGGCCACCCTCACAAACTCAGGAACCTCACATGGCCTTCCTGAAAACACTAGAGGATAAATGTATCACCAAACACCATCATACTAGGTGACTTCAATTACCCTAATATAGACTGGGAACACTACTCAAGCCCAAACACCCTAGCCCAAAAGTTCCTGGAATTCATAAACTCAAATGCCATGGAACAACTAGTCACCATCCCCACAAGAGGAGAAAACATACTTGATCTCATCATCACGAACATGGGAGCACAATGTTCAACACCGAAGTATACCCCTCACTGGTGAGATCAGATCACAAACTAATCTCGCTGGAGGTCCTCATCCCACCCCACCTGAAATAAAAAGACCACAGTAAAGAACTTCTCGAAAGCCGACTTCACACTTCTAAAGACTAGTGTGGTCTCCTTTAAGGCCCCTGACGGAAAACAGTACTCAAGCCGCTGAATCACTTACAAATGCCTTCTACCAGCACCTGCAGGACTGCATGGATAAGGCAATCCCAAGCAAAACAAAGACTCTTTGTACCAAAGGCAAGCGTCCACTCTGGTGGACCCCAGCCATAAACAAACTCTACAACAAAAGGAGGAAGCTACTACAAGATAGAGCAAAATCCTTAAAAGGTAAGACACCCTTGATCACTATAAGTAAAAACTAAGAGCTCTCATAAAATCATCCAAAGCAAATTTTGAGAGAAAAATAGCTAAAGACTCAAAAGACAATCATAAGGCCTTCTTTAGCTATGTTAGAAACCTGGGAGGAAACTCCCAGATATGCTCAGAACTAGTTCAAAATGATGTGAAGATTACTGATCCTACAGACATTGCCAACATACTGGCTGACAGGTTCAGTGCAAACTTCTCCCCCCCCCCAAAACGAGGGATATCTATACCAAGCGATTGCAGCCCCCAAACATCTCCAACGCCCAAGTGAGAACTGCTCTCTCCAAAGCAAAAACACAGCATCCATGGGACCTGATGGTGTCCCCGGCTGTGTGCTCCACGAACTCAACGAGGAATTAAACCCACAGCTAGGACAGCTGTTTAATCATAGTCTTACCTCTGGATACACCCAGGAGTGGCGCACTGCAACTGTGGTCCCACTTCACAAAGGCGGTGCCTCCACCGACCCTGGAAATTACCGCCCATTAGCTTGACAAGCCTTATCTGCAAAGCCATGGAGAGGATCATAATGGACCTCATAAATAAAGACATAGGGAATTTGCAGACTTTGGATCCATCCCAGTTTGGCTTTGTCAAAGGCAGATCATGCCTTCTAAACTTGGTTGACTTTTGAAACAGTCACCAAAGCCATTGATGAGGGAAAGGCAGTCCATACAGCCTACCTCGATCTGGCGAAGGCCTTTGATACAATACACCACTCGGGTATCATTGAAAAACTCATCAGCTTAAATGTTAACCCATACATCACAAGATGGGTTGCAAACTGGCTGAGTGACAGAACCCACAGGGTCAGAGTTGCTGGCGCCATGTCAGACTCAAAGCCTGTCACAAGTGGTGTACCACAGGGCTCAGTCCTGGGCCCACTCTTGTTTGGCATCTACTTTTCCGAAGTACAAACACAGGAGGGTTATGGCTGACAAAGTTTGCAGATGACTGCAAACTGGGCGCCATAGTAGAAAACACATCTGACACAGATATCCTTCAGAAGGGTCTCACAGAAACGGATAACTGGTGCCAGAGCCATGGCCTAAAGTTAAATGCCAAAAAATGCATAGTCATACCCTTCAAAAACAAGGTTACCCCTAGCTACCAAATAGGTGGCAATCCACTGAGTACAGAAGAAGTTATCAGGGACCTGGGGACCCAGGTTGATAGTAGTCTGTCATTCGACACCCATGTAGCTAAAGTAGTTAGGAAGACCTTCTACATTGCCCACCTTATCATGAAGGGATTCTCATCTAGATCAAGGGAGGTCATAGTCTCCTATACTCATCACTCATCAGACCAATGATTGAGTACAATGCCCCATTCGAATGTATCTGACCCGACACTTGCAGCAGCTGGAGAGGCCACAAAAGTTCCTCACCAAAAGGATAAAGGGTCTCAAACATCTGTCCTATGCTGCCCGACTGAAAGAACTCCAGCTCTATTCAGTCGCCACCGCTTGCTCAGAGGTGACCTTTGCCTAACATACAAGGCCATGTCAAACCCAGATTTGATGAATATGCTTCACCTCAAAAAATCTAGGTCCGTCAGAGCCACAAGGGCGCGAGACTTAAACCTCCACACAGCTATTAATAGGACGTGCTGGAGGGATAGATTCATCACCCAAAGACTCCCTATGCTGTGGAATAAAATCCCGGTATATGTGAGGCAGAGCACCTCGCTGGCCTTGTTCAAGAGAAATCTTGACCAATGGATGGGAGATCGCAGATATACCCCAGGGATTACCTCAGTGTCACTGCTCAACAGAGGCACAGCAAAATAATGGGTATAGTTCCCCATACTAAAGGGGTGGCGTAAGCCACAAAACTATGGGCTAGGCTTGTAAATGCCCTCGGGCAGATAGCCTAGTATGAACCTATGAACCTATGATTGTTGGGGACATCTTCTGGTATGCATACACTACCTGTAGAGAGGCCTGGTTGATGTTTCCTGTGGTACAACTGTCACATCTGTTTACCCTAACCCATAGGCCATGTGCTTGCAGACTCCAGGCAATTGCTGACACAGGTACCGCACAGCCAGTACTTGCTGGATATTCCTGCTACCCCCTCAGTGTTGTGGCATGTTAGTGGGCAGCCCGCATGACCAGTTTGCTATATGTGACAGCATTTGTCTTGTGTGGCCATCTGTTTGTGTCCTACATCATTCTTGTCCCATACATCCTTGCCACATACATGACTGTCTGCATTGTTTGCCATGGCATATGCAATGGTGAGGTATGGCTACATATGCAGCTCATGGGGGCTACCTGTTATGTATGGGACACCACACCATGTCATGTAAGATGTTTGCAAACCACACCTACCTCTGTTGCAGGTATGTATGCACATTTGATGGCCAAACATCTTGGACAGCTGACCACTACATGGTGTGACATTGGGGACGTGTACTTGCTGAATGATGCATTTCCATTACAAATCCATGCAGGCAGTACCTCAACAGCTGCCTCCATGAAATTTTCTCTGGAGTGTGTGCACACATATGCTTCCAGTGTTTGTGAAGGTATGTATTCCATATTTGCTGCCCTAACCTATGGT